>NC_072734.1:103383320-103731485 GCF_026930045.1 Uloborus diversus
GTACATGCTAAAATACTGTTGGTGTATGTTTGGTTTGAGGCAGGATAGTTCTTAGATACTAAAGATACTCAAGATGTTTTGTTTGTTATATAAAACAAGGAAAATTGATGAACATTTGTCATGGAAAAGCCAGGATTTTTGATCAACCACGATTGCTTATTGCTTTCATTTGACTGTCCTTGATGTCTGGTCCTTTTCTATATCTAATATATAGAAGAAAGTATTGGATTCGTGCAAATTTTTTTAATTTCGAATTTTGATGGATTCGAACGTTTTGAGATGTGCTGAGTCCATTTCAACCATTTTAGGAAAATGTCTGTCTGTGTGTGTGTCACATATGTGTGTGACCAGTTTTTTGTGGCTGCTCTGCAGCAAAAACTACTGCATGAAATCGAACTAAATTTGGTACACCTATTGAATTAATAGGGAACCTAATGGGTACCCTATGTGAACATGTGCCCATTGGTTTTTGGCACTAATTTCTCCAAAGGGGGTGCAGCAATGGGAGGTTTCTTGAGTTATGCGTGTCTGCTATTCCTCAGGAATTAATTGGCAGAATCAAACAAAATTTGGTCCATATGTTGCCCTTAACAGGTACAAGTGCTAATCCAATTTTGGTGTCAATAGCTCAAACGGGGGTTAAGCTATAGAACGTTTTTCTCGTCAATTGCGACTGCTGTATCTCAAGAAATAATGAATGGAATCAAACAAAATTTATCAACAAGTAGCCCTGAGAGGGTATAAGTACTGATTCCATTTTGGCGTCAACAGCGGAAAAGGGGGTGGGGCAATCAAACATTCTCTTTTTTCCATTGTGAGTGCCATATCTCAAGAAGTAATGCTACGTTCTGGATGAAATTTGGAATAAATGTGAATCTATATGTAAACAGGCGGTTCAATTTTGGCGCCAATTGCTCCATGGGGGCTGATTTTTTTTTTTTTTTTTTTTTTTTGTGTGTGAATAAAAATAGTTTTATGATTACAACAATAAGAAAGGTAAATTGTAATAGTGCGTATTTCGCGTGATTTTAATTGTTGGAAAGTGACCAGAAAATCGCGATAATTTAAACTTTTTAACTGTTGGCATCTTTGCGTTTGTTAACAAATAAATGTTTGTAATTATTTTAAGCAAGGCTTTTAAAATAATTTTCAGTTTTCATTCTTCGCTTTGCTTTTGAGATAAATCGGGAATTGGGATGGTCGTCAAGTTTTGGCTTGTGTAATTTTGTTTCCTCGTCAAGTATGGGGAGGGATCAGAATTATAAGAAAGATATAGAAGAAAGTTTTGTGATGGCCACAACATACTAGTTTCAGAATGGACCAGGAGCCTCTGCAGCACCACCAGCCCATGCAAGAGCTGCTCCTCTGGTCCTGAGCGGCCACTAGCAGTATGTCTACCACTATCCCCTCCTCCTGGGAGGTGCCGTCCATGTCCTGCATACACACACTCCTACATACACACACGTCTACATCCATACACGTCCTTACACACATGCGTACACGTAACCACTCAGAAGGAGGGGCAGGCTTGGGAGGACAGGAGTTGTTTATAGCCCCCGATCCGTAGGGTCCTGTCGCAGCTCGTGATTGCGAAAAACATAATTTCAATTCCAAAAGTCAGAATTGAAGTTATATGTACTTTTTTTTCCATTCCCTGTTGCTACTATGATTGATTACTACAGCCTGAATTATATACCCTCTAAAGTTATTAAAATATACAGTTGATTTTCTATTTAACAACTTTCATTGGAGTACAGAAAATCATCCTTAAGTAGAATTCGTTTTTAAATAGAATGCTTCTAAAACTACAGTGGAGCGGCTGGTACGTGAAAAGTCGTCTTTAAATATAGAAAGCCATTAAATGGAGTGTCATTAAGCAGAGAACCAATTGTACATACAAGTATGCTCTAAAAATATCTGAAATATACCCTGAAAATGTAAACATATGTTGTTGTTTTTTTTTTTAATAATGTACATAGAGAAAAGATAAAATATTTGAATTCTAAAAAAATGCTTGGCATTTCAATTTTTTGTATTTTGTTATTTAAGTACAGTAAATCCTGTAAAGTTGACCACCTTTGTAAGTTGACCACCTGTCTATGTTGACCGCTTTTATCAGGAACGGACTTAGTCTTATCTTATATAATGAAGGAAAACCTCTGTAATTTGGCCACCACTATATCTTGACCACCTGTCTATCTTGAATACTAATGTGCACCAAATTTGGTATGAAGTATTGTAAAAACCCTTTGTAAGTTGACCACTTGGTTTATTTTTTAAAACTTAATTTAGCAAATTATTTTATTGTTATTTTTTTATAGCTTTTCAAGAATATTTTTGATGCCGGACCAGCATTTTACCAACTAAATAAAACAGCAGCATAACTAAACCTCCTTGTGTGTTTAACCACATGGGAAAACAACTAAGAACCCTTTTATTCTCCAAACTTGTTTTTCTTTTGTTGTTCTATTTGAGATTGCCTTTTGTACTCTCTGTTCAATGAAAAAATGTGTCAGTAGAAAAGTACAAAGTATTTTTTCAAGTTGCAAGATTTTGTGGCAACACTGGAATTATGCTGAAGATTAAGGTTACTTGCATTGCAGTATTTCTGGTGCAAGGGATTAAGAGATAGGACATTTTCTTTTTCAACTGCCTTTTTATACCATGAGAGTCCAGCTTGTTGCTCTTTGTGTTATAGTTTTACATAAAATGGCTTCAAAAAGAAAGTTAGTTGAACTTGAGGTTGATTAAAAGCATGAAATTTTAAAACTAATTGAAAAGGGTGGAATCCAGAGAAAATTAGCTGACGAATATGGAATTTCCAATACTAGTGTCTAATAAGTGCGCCAAACTTCAATAAGGAGTTATTTTGTTGAAAAGTAGATCATTATAGTTATAAATGTGAGAAAAAAAATGAAGCGAAAAATTTGTCATTTTTGATTAGCTATGAATTTTTAGGAACTATTAATATCAAATAAGTAACTTTTTATAAACAATATGATTTTTTTTTTTTTTTGATCAATTAACTGAAATTTTAAATTTGCATGACACATATGTCATTCTGGGAAAATAATCTCTAAAAATATGTTAAATACCATTTTAAATTATTGTTTCAAAGTAATGTTGAATAATGAAAGTGAGTTGAACAGGGTGAGTAAGTGCCAATTAGTCAAAAAATGAATACGTTGTGCAAAAAATGACAAAAAAAAAAATCATTACCCCCCTTTACAAGTTGACCACCAAAGTACAGCACCGCAAGTGGTCAACTTACACAGGTTTCACTGTAATAAATTTATGCCCGTCATTTAGGGGGTAAGGTAATTTTCCCTGGACTTTGTTAAAGCAATGTATTTCTCATATATTTGATTTTTGTTGTTTTTAAATATAATATACTTTGGTTTTTTGCCCCCCCCCCCCCCCCCCCCCATCGGTCCATTTGGTAGTTAGATTTGGTAAGAAAGAATACCACCACATGCATTTTCAATTGAAATTTTGGACGTATGTTACAAACAGACGTATGCAGTGGCCCAAGAGAATACCCAACAGCTGTAATGCATCCATTGAATTTCATATTATTACTTATACTTTATTATATTTGCCTGTAGTATACCTGTGTTTTCTGAGTAAAGCACGTTAATTATAGTGTAACTGCTATGTTAAATAGGAAAAAAAATGCAGCAAAAACAAATATGTGATAAATAATATACTGATTAATTACAAAAATACACTACAAATGCATATTAGCAACACGTTATGAAAACAAATAATGATTTAAACTGGGGGTCGAAAATATGCTGTGTTAAAAAATACTGCTAAAGTACCCCCAAGTTTCGAGTTTTAGAAGCAAATACTATTTTAACCTAACAGTTCATTTATAAATCAATTCCTTTCTTTGTTCATCAGCTGCACATCAGTATTAAATTATAGAATCGAAAAAGGTGATTTCTCTCCTTCTAACGGTTCACATTTATTCGAAATCAGTCCAAGATTGGAAAGCCACTTTTATCCTGTCAAAAGCCAAGAAGCCAGACAATTTTTTTCCTGCCATAGGATATCTAAAAGAGCCAATCTGGCAACCCTTCAATCAGCCCACGCTTGGAACTGCTTGCTTGGTTTCCCAACTGAAGAAGTGCTTAACAGCAGTTTGGGAGGGGGGTAGGAAATGGGCGAATTGGTTAAAATAAAAAGATATGGATTAGAATGTTTTGAGATAATCGTATAAGTTTTTCAGGGTGGGGGGGATTTTTTCACTTTTTGGGGGAGGGTTTTCGCGATATTTAGGGGGTGCGCAAGGGCGCCCATATCGGGTTTAAGTGGGGGGCTCGAGCCCCTTAAAGAAATTAGAACTTCCTTGCTTTTAGTACTTTTTTCTTTGCAAAAATGTAAAAACATTTCTTCTCCAGCAATTGATGAATAAGTTATTAAAAATATCAAATTTTAATAACTCTAATCTGTACTGAAATCGGTTTCTATGGGGAAAAGATCCTGCAAAACATGGAGAAAATATCTGAGCCTACCCCCCCCCCCTTTAAATTTTGCATATGGGTGCCCTTGGGGCGCTGACTCGAAATTTTTCTCTATCAACTCTGCTCTTTCAAACCAGTGCTGCTGTCAGGGCCGTTCGAAGAAGTGAGCGAACGCCCCAGTGGTTTAAGAGGGCGCCGTAAACTGAGCTTTTACTGCATTACTTTTTTTTTTTTTTTTTCATTTTTATTATGTATCACTCTTTTTCTTAAATAGTTGTTAAAATGCTAGCACATTAGCTTAAATTCTTTGTCTTTTCTGATACACAGGAGATTTATTTAATTATGTAATTCACAAAATAAATAAAAATACAGGGGCGGATTTACAGTCTAATTCAAGGGGGTGGCGGTCGAAAACTGTAAAAGCCATATTCCTCCCCTCAAACCCCTCAAGTTGGGGGGGGGGCAGGGAATCAATTGTCCCCCCATATCCTGTATTTTAAATACCAATCGCCCCCTTGAATAAGTGTTAAGTCGCCCCTTTGGGGGCTATCACCCCCAAGGTTGAAAACCACTGTCCTAATGTCATAGCAAAATGTATTATCATACCAGAGTGTAGTCCATGGAAGAAAAAGGTTGGAAGACACATATAGAAATATACAAATTATTAAAGTTCAAAAAAAGGGGGAGGGTTGAGCTTAGGTCCAAATGAAAAGGTGGGTAACGCTGTGTCCAGCATCCTCGACTGCTGCACTAACTGTCTAAATTTAAAGCAAATTTGTGAGATGAACTTGATTGAAATTAGCAGCGATAGCATTAGTAATTCCTTCAATTCTATATTACTGAAATGACGGTCATAGAGGGGGCGATCGCCCCCACCGCCCCCTTAGTAAATCCGCCACTGTAAAAATATTCGGGACTTTTCCATTAATTGGACGCCCAATGCTCACTACAGTTGTTAGCGCGAGTTAGGCGATTACGAATAATTTCTGTGAGAGAATATCTCAAAACTCCAACTCTTATCCTGAAAGTTGTCCTTTGATTTTTCGTTTTTGAGATTTAATTTTGGAAACATTCCGGGAAGCGCCTCAAACCCTAACTTCATTAAAAAAAAAAGCCAAGAAATGGGATTTTAGGATTTCAATTTCGGAAAAGATTTCAGAGGAGTACCAACTTCCCCTTTCACATAATTAAAGATCGTATAAAATTTTGTTTAGAGAACTTTAATTTCAAAAAAATTCCTGGTGAGGGTCTTCGAACATTCTGCCTTGTCATCAAAATAATCTACTACGATTCTGTTTTTGGGACTTAACCCTAGTAGCACATGTCGTACTACGATATCGTAAAAACCATCAATACTATGTTGTTACATCATCGGGTCACGATATACAACGATGTCTAATCCCACACCGGGCGTGATGTTGTGCCGACATCGTAAACGACATTGTGACTAGGAAGTCAGCGATATCGTGGCATCATTGTTTTGTCGACAGGTCCGATATCTTCCTGTGCCGTTTATGCAGCATTGTGACGATATAGTAAATAATAATAAAGCTGAATGTCTCTCTGTCCGGAGGATGTCTGGATGTCTGTAGGATATCTGTAGGATGTCTGTGACGCTCATAGCGCCTAAACCGTTCGGCCGATTTTCATGAAATTTGGTACGAAGTTAGTATGTAGCATGGGGGTGTGCACCTCGAAGCGATGTCTCGAAAATTCGATGTGGTTCTTTTTTTATTCCAATTTTAAGAAAAAAAACTTATCATAAATTACGAAATTATCATAACGTGTAACCGTAACATGGGCGCAAGCCAATTGGCGAGATACAAAATTATCATAACGTGTAACCGTAACATGAGTACAAGCCAATTGACGAGAAAATTCACAATACATTATTTGTAAATACAGGCGAACCAAAAGACCTTTTAATTTTTCTATTACGGGCGAAGCCGTGCGGGTACCACTAGTAGTAAATATAACGGCTTGAAGTAACCGTCATCGTGTCGTCCTTGTTTAGCCAACAGTCCTGATGTCTCCCTATATCGATTAATAAGGCTTCCCGTCGTCTCGCCGATGACTTAATCGATGTATGCCGTCATCGAAAATTTTTATGTCTCAATTTATCATTTAAGTAAGAAAATTATACATTGACACTATCTTATAAAAATGCAATCAGTCAAAAAGAAAAGAAAATGAAAAGCAGGAAAATGACCTTGCCCTACTTGTTCTTTTTTTTTTTTTTTTTGAAATTTACTTAAAAATACATAGAAATTACAGAAGATACAAGAAATTGGCCCTTTCCAAAAGGTGCGGATTGGCCGTGGTTGTTTTTTCTGGCAAGAGACTGGCCCATCGGTCTGCGGGCCGATGTGCCTTCCCGCCTATGCACCCTCAAGCCAATAAACATTTTTTTTTTTTTAATTTTTAATTTATTCTATTTTTTGTTGCAAATTTCCTATTTTTTTTACTGTTTAAATTTGTCTTATTTTTTATTTTTTGGTGCAACTTCCTTATTTATGTATCTGTTTGCGCTCACAAACCTGTGCGACTTCACTCCACTTTTTTTTCTTTTTCTTTAAACTCGTAAACGTGTGTGCCGTTGGTTTTTTTCGACCTCTTTCCATTTTCTTTATTCACTTTTTTTTTTTTTTTTTTTTTTTTGCGCTCTTTGGAGCCCAAGGTTGGTGCCCTCTTGCGGGACCCAGTCCGCCACCCCTGATTGTGAAGGGTACTACGATCGTTGCAATGTTAGGTTTGCCCTAACTGTAGTGCTGCACATGAAATACAAATACAGTGAAGCATCGTTTATACGTTTTTGAAAGGACCGTATGAAAAAGCGTATAAATGAAGCAACCATATAGTAAGTATACATCAATGTGTATTAAACTCTGCAGGGACCAAATTAAAAAATATATAATTGATACAAACTGAAGAAAAAAAAAGACTTTTTTTTTTCAGTATTCGACGCAATTAATACAAAAATTTAAACCGCAGTTAAACCGTTTCACACCGAAACTCACTAAATTTTGTGACTTTTCCTAAAAATTTCGGCAGACTTAAGACTTTGTATTTCAATAACGGAGGCACGAGGGCAAATGATTTATGCGTCAAAAAAGTCTCAATGTGCTCTCTCTCTCTCTCGATTGCTACCTATTTAAATAAAAAAAAATTCGTTAACATCATTCGTGTGGAAGTCACAGTAATACAGCTGAAATATAATTAAATGGCGATTCCAAATACTATCTTATTAAAAATAAAAAAAAATTTAATTAAATTTCGAAATGGAGCTTATTCTGTTTAGTTCCTTGCAAACATCATTTGTTATTTTTTTTTATAATTATATTTTACTTGTAAATCAATCAACAAAGAATTGTCGACTACTTTTGCAAAGTAGTTTTCAGTTTTTCTGAAAATTAAATTGCTTGTAAGAGAAAATGACACAAATTACTCACAAAAATAATTCTGCCGGAAAAAAATAGTTGAGGAAATTCATTTATGCAGGATAATTCTTGCTCATTAATGACTGAAGGAAGTAGTAGGTGAAAGCGGAAACATAAAGATCAGTTCTATTAAGTTTTTGGTGGAGTAAATTTCTATTATTTTCTATGATGTCAAAATTCTGTATTGTATTGTGGACGGCTCTTTATTTCATGAGAGATTGCAAATTATGCCAAACATACCTTCTTAAAAAGCTGATTTCAAAAATCAAAATATGCCACCCTCAACTGTTGAAATAGATACGTAAAAAATAAATGAACCATAAATAGTATCACATTTTAAACAATTTAGCTAATATATTTTTCCACAAAATACTCAGAAAATCATTTCAGGAAAAAAAAAGAAAGGATTTAAAATAAAAAGCTCATTAAAATAAATACATTCTATTACAAAAAATCATTTGTAGCTCTTCTGGGTAAAAAAAAATCATTGAGTAAAGAAATTTATAAAAGAGAGGAGAAGTCTATTAATAAGGAGAGAGATGAAATTAAAACCGAAAGGGTTGTTTCCTTCAGTCAAAAGTTTCTACTTTTTGTCACTGAAATTGAAAGAATAAGTAATAATAATAGTAATAATAATAATAATAGTAATAATAATAATAATAATAACAATAATAATGATAATTGAGCCAGAATTTTTTTTTCCAACAGTTATTTTTCATTTTATTTTTTGAAATGCCCAATTTTGGAAATAAAGCGTGGTCTTATGACGTCACAAGGGATGAACTTTGACGTGCTACTCCGTTGCCGCGCTAAATATTTACGCTTTGCTGCCAACAACCTAAAAATTATAAGACTAATAAAAAAAAATCATAAGATTAATATCAATCATAAGACTACTATACATAGGTATAGTAGAAAGTTTCGCCAAAATTGAATCAGCGCCTGTTTCCGTGCAGGTTAATCATTTATTCAAATTTCATCTAAAACGTAGCATTTTTTGAGACATGGCACTCGCAATGAACAAGAAAGAACGTTCGATTGCCCCACCCCCTTTTGAGTAATTGGTTCTAAAATCGAATCAGCTCTTATACCCTCTAAGGGCTACCTGCCGATAAATTTTTATTTTATTCCGTTTTTTGTTTCTTGAGATATAGCAGTTACAAGTAACGACCAAAAAAAAAAAAAAACATTCAATTGCTCAGCCTTCGCTTGAGCTGTTGACACTAAAACTGAATCAGCACCTGTATTGTATACCCATTAGGGACAACAGATGAACAAAATTTTGTTTGATTCCGCCAGTTACTTCTTGAGGAATAACAGGCACGCATAACTGAAGAAACGTTCGATTGCTCCAACCCCCCCCCCCCCCCTTGGTGGAATATTGTTTCAAAAACTAATGGGCAGAAGTTCACATAGGGGCACAAAAGTGTACCAAATTTTGTTCGATTTCATGTAATAGTTTTTTGATGTAGAACGGCCACAAAACACCGGTCACACACATCAGACTCACACACAGACAGAGAGACATTTTCCAAAAATGATCGAAATAAACTCAATAAAACGTTCGAATCCGTCAAAATTCGAGATTCGAAAATTTTGCACGAAAGCAATACTTTCCAGCAGTAAAACAGCACACAACATTCAGTCCCCTTACCCAGTACATAGCATGTAGCCCCTGGCATTCATTTGAATTTTGACGTCTTGAATTCAAATTATGGTTGAGATAAAAGCCATTAGTAGAAGCAAGAAACCCAACGTGCAGGGGATCCTATCGCAATTCGTGATTGCAAAAAATATGATTTGAATCCAAGCTATACAAAAATTCATGTTCTTCTTCTTCTTCTTCTTTTTTTTTTTTTTTTGAATCAATTTGCAGTAGCAATATAAGTACCAATTTTTAGTGGATGTAAAATAAAAGCGGAAATAAATATTTTATTCAATCATGTCCACATGATTAAATAAAATGCATGTCGGACTCTAGTGGGTTCGGTTTTTGATTCAAGAGAGTTTCTCTGGGGCTCGGATTATGGCACGATAAATATTACCCGCCCGGGGGCAGGGTCGGACTGGCCCGTGGGCCGATGCCTCCCTGTCGCCTGTACGCCCTCTGAGCACCTTCGATTTTTTTTTTCTGCCCCTTCCCTTTTTTTTTTTTTTTTTTTTTTGCAACCTCAAACCTGTGCAACTTTGTTGTTTTTTTCCTTCCTTTCTTTCTTTCTTTCTTTTTTTTTTTTTTTTTTTTTTGTGCTTTTTAACCTAAGTGCCTTTTTGAAAGCACTTTTATTATACTTGGCCTGATTGTCACGGAAAAATCTGAGGTCTGCTTTTGCTTACATCTCAGCAAGTAGACTACTTAGAGACTTCGGAATTTCATTAAATGATTTGCTTAATCTTAAGTGCGTCTTTTAACTTAACGCTGAAAAATTAAAATTCGAAAATAAAACTATTGTTTCGGTTAGGATGGAAAACACAGCAAATTTCATGTCATTTCCCCATTAAATGTTCAAATATAAAACCCATTGTTATAAATTTTGTTGCCTTGCAACCGTAATATCAATAGTAATCACAATGAAAATTTTGAATGATGGCTTCTCTAGAGCAAGCATGAAATGTATTCCATATCATTGCTATCATCTATGCTAGTAACACTGTGCAGCAAAAAAAAAAAAAACCCTTCAAAATGCTTCTGACATTTCGTCGACTGGTTCTCATGTAAATTGACTCCCTGAATCCGAATATGACCTCCGTTTTCCCTCTATACGTACCAATTTTTTTTAAAGGCCCCCCAAGTTTTTTTTTTTTTTTCAATTTTTGTTAATTTTAGAATAATTATTTATTATTAATTAATTAATTAATTAATTTTTTTTTTTGGAGGTGAAAGGAGCTTTATATTAACTGCTAACATAGTTTTGGTGAGCAAGAGAGGTTCAAAGTTCAAGATCATGCACACCGATCGCAAAAAAGGGGACTTGGGGGCTACCTCCCCCCCCCCCCCAAATATTAGAAAAATCACGAAAAACGATCTTTTTATTCTGATTAAAAAAAAAAAAAGATGTTAAAAAAATTTTCGGTGCAGAATGAGAGTATAAGACTCGCTTCTATGACTCCTATGTCCAAAAAAATTTTCGCGATGTAAAAAATCTAAAAAACTACGTTGCATACGAGTTCTGGCTGATTCTTATGTAAAATGACCCCTTGGTTGCATACACGACCACCTATCCCCCCATTACGCCCCTTTTTTAGAACCTCCCCTCCTCCTATGATTTAGAGTCAATTTTTTATTTGGAGAGGGAAAAAGAGCATTACAATAACCGTAAACATTATTCTGAATGACTAGAGAGGTGCAAAGCTCAAAATCTTGTGCATATGTATCAAAAAAGAATATGGGGCACCCCTCCCCCCCCCCCCAAACACACTGTGCAGCAAAAAAAAAAAAAAAACTTTCAAATGCTTCTGAGGCTATTTCGGCTGACTCTTCTGCAAATTGACCCCCTGAATTGACCTTCCTACAATTGACCTTCCTACACGTACCAATTCTTGTAGAAAAGCCCCTCCCTTTTTTTAATTCGGGGGGGGGGGGGAGAGTTTTATGTTTTGCTATATATGCGCAAGATTTCGAGCTTTGCACATCTCTAGTCATTCGGAATAGTGTTTACGGTTATTGTAATGCTCTTTTCCCCCTACAAATTAAAAATAAAATGTCTCTAAAACAGAGGAAGGGGGGGGGGTTCTAAAAAGGGGGGCGCGATAGGGAGAAATGCAGGGTCGGATTAGCATCTATTTACGCCCTAGACCAAACTTAGAGATTACGCCCCACCTCACATGTTCGAACTCTCTCGAAATCGTATCTCCCCCCCCCCCCACCCAGCCATTACCAGAGGTAAGGCCCCTATACATACGAGCCGGCGCATCAGCTTAAGTTCAGCCTTTTTGGATCGGAGCGCGAGTTTAGTTGTCTTTTCTGGCGATTGTTCCCGTTTGGTGATGTTCAATGCGAGCGATTATTAGCGGCACGTGAATTCTTTATTAAAGGGGTCATAGTACCTTTCAATCAATTTCTTTTAATTCATATAAATTTTATATTTCTTTGAAATAATAACATGCATACTTATTTCGTAATCAATAATTTATTTTCAAAATTTAAAAATATTGCAAACTTTTTTTGAAAATTCAAAAAAATTAAGGAAAATTTCAACTTTTTAAAATCCGTAAGGCTTTTTTTATTTTTGCACTAATTTTAAAAACATTTTTTGCAAAACGATCACTATAATCATCTCTAAAAATCTATGCATTCATTTGCTTATGACTTCAATCGAAAATTTTCTGTGATTAATTATGTAAAAAATCAAAGTTTTTTTTTTTTTTATTTGGTTTTTAAAGGTTTAACATGCTCTAAACATTAGAGTAATTTATAAAATGCTTATCCAATGCACAGTTTTGTCAAATATGTTATCCCAATTGCAAAAAGTATTTCTTTAAAGCTGTATCTTTAATAGAAAAAAATCCTTAGGGATTCTAATGACATGAAAACACAAAAACACCATCATCGAGAAAAAACAATTTGAAGTTTTTCTTTTGCATAAAAACACATAGGGAGCATGGCCTAAAACCACTCATAGCTTTTTAAATATTTAAACTAAAGCATTAAAACTTTTCCCCTGCGTTCAGAATAGTTTTTTGTTTTGAAATAAGCAATAAAAAATTTTTTTTGATCGTTTCATCATTTTCGAGGTATTGTAACCCCTTTAATAAAGTATTATTTTCGGCAAATTTGGTGAAACCCGAAACTGTGCTGTGGTAACTAGGGGGTGCGACATCGATGTCGATGTTTTGGAAACATTGGTGTTTTTGTTAAAACATCGATGTTTCTAACATCGATGTTTTACTTTCGATGTCTTCGGAACATCGATGTTTTGGTTTCGATGTTTTTTCGATGTTGATGTTTTTGTATTATAATTGAAAATTATAGTAAAATTTGCTCCAATTTTCTCGCTAGGTAATTATGTTTACTTATGAAATTGCTACAAAAATTTCATTTATTTGCGCACATTTAAAAAGATCGATTTTTCTGTGTAAAGGATGATTTTTGGGAAGATCACTACAAGATGGTAAAAGATAACTGGAGGTTGAATAAGAGGTCAAGCTATTGGAAGAACTCGACACTGGTAGTCTGTTGCCAGAACTTACAGTCGATTCCAAGGCTCCAATTCTTAAACTAAAGGAGAATCCTAAATATTACTGCGGTGAATATTATAACTGTAAAAATTCAGAACTGTTAAAAGTTTTGTCGAAGTATTTGATAGTGATGGCGACTTTTGTTTCATCGGAAAGAGTTTTTTCTCTGGATGGAGGAATAGTCAACGAAAAGAGAAATGCGCTTAAACACCAAATATTGGAGGTTATTTTTCATCTACCCAGGAGCGGATACAGATTAACATTTTAGGGGGTTCATGCTAAAGAGTGACCCTCCCACCTCCTCCATGAATGAACTTATGGTTTTTTGGTATATGAAAAATTTCTGAAACTGCTTAGGTGTTTAAAAAATACCACATCGGTCAGGAATATGGCACCTAATAGGACAAAAACCTCACTAATAAATTTTATAAACAATTAAATGAAGTAGTATTTCAAGTATTTACTTTTAAAAATAATTCAAAAACTGAAATCATTTACATTTTATCCATAAAGTGTTTGAATACAATGCAAACGGATAATATTGTCGATGCTTTAGGGGGGGGGGGGGTCATGACCCCTATGACCCTCCCCTTGTATCCGCCACTGCCTAGGTGGGCACCCCTGCGAGAACCTATGTACAGGGCCTGATTAACGCACGGTCCGGCTGGTCCGTGGACCTGGGCACCACAAATTTAGGGGCACCAAAATATCCTAGCCTAAATTCACTTACTTACTTCCTTTTCTTTTTTTAAAGCTCATTTTACTTTTTCTCAACTTTAAGGTAGAGAGGGCTCAAAATTGTTTAAAAATCAGCTCAAAAACTCATAAAGTTAAAAAAAATTTCGCGTAAAGAAGTCGTTGTCCCTTAGCTCTGGAATTTAAAAAAAATTACTCGGATGACATAGATGAACATTTTACAGAAGAATTAACACACTTTTAAATTTTTGCAAAAGGTAACCCTTCTCCTGCAGAACATTACACTTACATTTCCGAATGTGGATTCAGCCCTGCAGCTTCGTCTTACCTTTCAACAGCTGTTCCAGTGAACATTCCTTTTCATTTTTGAAAATAATCAAAAATCATTTGGAAGCTGAATTTCTCAGGATAATTTACAGGCGTTTTTCTTATTGACTATTGAAAATTCTGTGACATCAAACATAGATTTCGATTATTTGATTGACACATTTGCCTCTGTTAAAGCCAGAAAGAAACCTTTTTAAAGCTTGATGTCAGAATTAGAAAGTTTTTTTTTTTTTTTTGCAGTTTTAAATTGTTTTTTAACTTTTTTTCGCCTTAAGGTAAGACAATTTTAACTGTGATTAGTATGGTGACTATCAAGTGTTTGGTATTCAAATCTCAGGTTTCCTTTTAAATGTAGTAATGTTCCTTTAAAATGTAGTTTCTAGTATATTAGGTTTCTAGTATGAAACATTGACTTTAAAAATTGTGCGGATTTTCTCATGGGGGGGGGGGGGGTCACCAACATCTACTCAGGACCTGGGCACCAGTTTGGCTTGATCGGGCCCTGCCTATGTATAATGAGGTTTTGCCCGAACACGACACTAAAATTTTACATTTCTTGCACGATAATAAATCCTAAACACTGATTTAAACTAATAAACTATTTACAATACATTTAAAAATAAACTCAGCACGACTAAAAACTGAATTATCTAAAAATTACAACAGAAAGAAATTCTAATCTATAGAGACTTTACATTAAAAATAAAATAAAAAAAATTAAGGACAAAAATGTTTTATCGATTGAAGTGATGCCTGAAACTTTGGATATGGTTTCACAAAAACTATCGTTAGTCAAATTTGTTGTTTATAAAAAGCAAACGGGCGTTAGACACTTTGTCCCTTTTCATTATACTGGCTCCTGAACCAAGCTCCGCAGACTAACTGTCTCAAGAAAAGCTATTTTTACTGTCTACATATTTTAAATACATATGCTACGAATAGAAAAGTGACAGTTAATACCCTCCCCCCCCCCCCCAAAAAAAATCGAGAACTATTTACTGTTTCTTATTATGGTTTTGGTCCGGCTTTTTTTTTTTTTTTTTTTTTCAAGAAGTCATTTTCACTACACAAATGCAATGAACCTTGAAACAGATTACAAAGTATTGTCCCAGATTTTTATTGGAGGAGGGGGTCATGACGATGTTTAAATTTGTTTATCATGTCATCGATGTTTTAATTTCCAACATCGATGTTCTGAAACATCGATGTTTTGCTACCGATGTCGCCGAGATTGCACATTCGAGGAAAACCTGACCGGAGAACAATAGGTCAACCGCGGCACTCCAAAGAAATTGTCCATCTTTTGATCTAACCGGCACTTGGCGTTGGCTTGTATATCTGGCGATTAGATTATTGGCAGGGTATTCATGTTTTTCCGGAAGGAAGCCATTTTTTTTACGTTCGAGCGGTTTTTGGTGGAGGTATGTGGTTTTGAATTTTCCGACGTTTGTATCATTATTTTTTAAAATTGATCAATCATTAACCATAATAGTTTCCGTTTGTAGATATTTATTGTGTATTATTTATATTTCTTGTTGGCTTAGAAAATATATAATGAATCTTTAATGTATTCATTCTAATATTTAAGTCGTTTAATACCTTATCATTCGCATTTGAGATTATTAATTTTAAGTACTGATCAATGCAAAGTACGCTGGTTATTTTTGCTTGTGCATAATATTAAACATTATATTTGTAACGTAATATTTAATTTCTCATCAACGGTGTTCGAGCTAAATGGTTGTTTCACTGTGTTTTGAATAATTATATACGAAGTATGTTATTTTTGTTTTAACTATTATATTGGGCCGGTCTGTTTGTAATGTTAGCTACAAGCATTGCAGCAGAGGGAAATTAATTTTTGAGCAGGCTAATTAGTAAAATTGCAAATTAATATAAAACAATATTGAGCATCTTCCCGAGGTGGATTTTATGACTTCTTGTATTCATGACATTACGATTCTACAAGCATATAACTCGATGCGTTTTTATGCTAAGTATGTTTCAGTTATTAACTAAAGCACATTTTAATTATATTACCACAATTTAAAATCAAATATTACATTGTTTGGACCCTGCAGTTGCTTCTTCAAAAAGGTTATTTCTAAAATCTAAACAGTTTCTCAATCTAATATGTACAAATGAGAAACTTTAGAATATTCCTGCAACAGAAGAGCTAGCAGGCAATGCATGAAGGAACAAGCAATGTTTGAAACTTTCATCTATTGTTTTTTTTTTTTTAACAGGTCCACCATGTAGTAACTGGGGTAGTGGAAGAAATTCGACTGGGAAAATAAGTTTCGAGAAATAGGGCCAATTTGTTTTGCAAAGCTGTGACATTAGGTACAAAATCTATGTTAATATTGGCAAGTAAAATTCTGGCACTTTCTTCTTGAAGCACGTGATAATTTCGATCACAAACAATTTAGATGAAGCATATAAGTGAGTAGAGACGTACCGAGTAGCCGAGTACCGAGTACTCGGCCTTTTATTGCTCGGCC
The DNA here is from genome assembly GCF_026930045.1 of Uloborus diversus. NCBI lineage: Eukaryota > Metazoa > Arthropoda > Arachnida > Araneae > Uloboridae > Uloborus > Uloborus diversus. Next base: position 103,399,923 of record NC_072734.1, read on the forward strand.
GAGTACCGAGTTACCGAGTACTCGGCCTTTCACTACTCGGCCGAGTTACCAAGTACCAGTTATGTTTTAAGAAGAACCACCGACACACATGTGATGAATTTTGAACTTATTGGAATAGTAGTATAAACCTCTTTGTCCATATAATAGTTTTTAAAACTAAATTCCTGCTGAAATTTAATTACGCATTATATATATACAATTATGTTTGTGTCAAACCATTTACAAAAAAATAATTTTTTAAATTAAAAATAAATAAATAAAAGGTATGATTAATCAAGTTGGAATTAAAACAAATTGCAGTAAAATCCCTCTAATGCAGACACTAACAGGACAAATTTTTTTTCTGCAATATAGAGGTGTCCGCAGGACAGGGGTTTAATAATGTTATTTGCATTGGAACTGGGGAATTAAAAATTGTCCGCATAAGAGGGGTGTCTGTTAGGAGGGGTTTCACTGTATACCAATCAGTTATAGTTCTAATCTGCCAAACATAAATAATTTTTAAAAGCAGATAAAACAAATGTGCAGGAACACTCCAGACACGTGTTTCTGCACCCCCCCCCCCCCTGTTACAAGGAACGTCTTTTTCAGTGCATAACATGTGAGCTAAAGAATGTAAAGACATTCAACAAAAAAATACGACTTTTGTCGAATGCCTTTAAATCTACGAGCCCCCATTTTGTGTATTGAAAAAGAAATTCCTTGTAATGCCAAAACACGTGTCTGCAGAATTCCTGCACTGTGCTTTTAAGGTTGTTTTATTTTTTAAGCAAAAGTATTTTTACATTTTTTATAACCAATTTTTGTTTGTAGCAAAAATCCATTTTTAATATAAAAATTCCATATTTTCTATACTTACATTTTTTGCGTAATTTTTAATAAGTAAGTTATATTAACTTTGGGGGCATTAAAATAAAGATTTATTCCATTGAAGCATTACAAACTTCATTATTCTCAAAATTTAAATTTGACTTATAAATTTTAATTGCAAATGATTGCAGAATATAATGCTTGCTCTTTTTTTATAAATTTTATTATCTGTCTTGGACAATATTCAATTTTTTGCAACTACTCGGTATTGGCCAAGTATCTGATCAGAATTTGGCCGAGTACCGAGTAGTTACCGAGTACTCGGTACGTCTCTATAAGTGAGCAAATTAAAATCAGAAATGCCTTTTAATTTTGTATGTCGCTCCTCTTTCCTGAGCACCTATATGATTTTTCGTCCTTTGTTAAATTAATCCAAACATTACGAGCATCTGCAAATGAAAAGTTCCCTTCTCGAACTAAATCAAGGGCATTAGCATATAATTTTATTTTTCTTAAATGATGAAATGAAGTTTCATTTTTTAGTTTACTTAAACGAATATCATTTAGCAATCACTTAAGTAATTGAAGATGCTTTTAAGTTTTTGCCAGTTTCTGCCGGTTTTTACCGGTTACAACCAGTTTCTGCCACTGGCACGGCAAAAACTAGTTTCTGCCGGCAGAAAGCCAACCCTGGGTAGTTACTACTAAGATGAAAATTTGACAATTTGTCAAAGTAGTTTGTGAAATAGATAACTAATTGTCCCCAATGCATGCAGTTCATGTTAATCATATTCTTTCTTTAAATCACCTTTTTTTTTTTTTTTTTCAGAAAACCTAAGCATCCCGTTTTCAACGATGGTTCCTCTACAAAGCGGGTATTTTTCCTATAAAACTGGGCTTTGAACCCAGTATCTTCCTGCTTTACATATTTCCTTCTTTGCAGTCTCCCTGTGAATCGACTGGACTGCCCTCAATTTGAGCAATCTGAAGATGGAAAAGGTTGACAAATTTCCTTGATATCTTTCCATTGAAAGAGTCTTCTTGAACAAGTTGGCAAGGGTAAGTTATCTACATGTCATTTTAAAATTGTTGTTATAAGTTGTTTAAAATGCATTTGTATGATCTATTCAGTGTGTTCTTTTTTTTTCTCACTCATTTTCTGAAAAAAATATTCTCTCCCCAAAAAAACTGCTCGTGTCAAGGCCTGAAAAGCACCTATAATGTTCTGGTCTCAATCAAGGTTTCCGCTATGGTCACATTTTTTGAAAAATGCGAAACATTTTTTGAAAAACACATTTGACACATTTTTTGAAAAATGCGAAAATACTATTTAAATTGCAAAAATGGAACAAGGCATTTTTGCTTTTTTTTTGTTCTAATATAATAAGAAAAAGAAGGGGCAATTTTCAAGTCGATATTCTATATTAGAAATTGTGGTCAAGTGGTTTGGCAAGGATCATATTTTATTTTCTTCGGGAAGGTAAAAACGTATAAGGATGAGCTGTTTTTACTTGTTTTTCATAGAATGAATAGTGTAAAATATAATAAAAGTATCGCACTGTGTATTGCATGTCTTATTTTTAATTAGTATTTCATTATATACAAAAAATATTTATCAAAAAAACATTCGGTCTAGTATCCTTTTAGTAAATATTTTTTTACACTTAAAGGTTTTTTTAAAAAAAATAACGATTCCAGCGATGTAAGATTTATTTTATTATTTTGAAAATCGAAATGGAATTTTACGTGAGATAAGGAGGGGGGTGGAAAATCTTTCGACCCCCCCCCCCTCCCCATGTAAGGGTAAGCAAGTTGCCAAAATCATCCTTACGTAATCAATGAATGGCCTCTAGAGATTCAAACTGACTTACCCGGAATCCATAAAACCCTAAATTAGTTTTTCGTCGACGAGAAAGGTATGTACTTTAATGTTTCAAATAGCCAAATTAAACATGAGTTACAAATTAGGAAGATGTGAAATCTATTTTCTGTTCTGAAATTACCTCCAATAGTGAATTTCCAATAGAAAATTATTTTGAGACTTTTTTTTTTTCAAAAAATAAGATGTTCCATTGAAAGTGGTACTTTAAAATGGAAAATCCCTGCAAAAATTGCGGAAAACGAACCCATAGTAAGCTTATTGGATGTGCAGTGGGAAGTACTTGCCCACAAAATGGCGGACGATCGTTGGTTGAAAAGGAATCACTTTTCTACCACATGGACATCCATCTAGTTAAGCGAACTGTTTTCCTCCCTTCTCTCTTAAGATTCGCGGCGGTCCCGCCTCAGTAGCCGAGTGGTCTAAGCGATTCTTTCTCACACTTCCGATTCCGAGTCACAACTGTATTTATGTTGAGGACTGCATGCTAAGTGCCTTGCTTCCATTGTTTTTTATACCGATAGATGGCAGCACCATCACCGGATCGAACAGTTAATGAGAATTTAGAACTAGTCCAGGAGCTAATAGCTACCTGGTACTAGCACCCCCAGAGGTATCGTTTCACTTGGAGGACATTGAGACCACGAGCATATTTAACGTCGCCCAGTCCCCTTTAATGACGGCAGTTGGTCTTCGACCATCGAAGTTCGAACTCGGGACCCTCCGGCCCCGAATCCGACACTCTACCGATCGGGCTTTTCTCACACTTGAGGCGGTGGGTTCAACTCCCACCCTCGCTCCGCATGTACTTCCCCCTCTTTCTGATGTAAATTCTTTCATGTGTTGTTTATATGTAATCTACTGAAATAAAAAATATATCATGCGTAAGGGAGGCAAGACACTCAGATTGTAGTCCTCATCAAAATAAACCCGTGCAATAAGCACCAAAAGAAAGAAAGTCTACTAATTCAATTTTCATCTCTAACATGTTGCATTTGATTTTGTCGTGATTCAGGAGACTGAGTTTTGCATTATGTACTTTCTTGTCTACCTTTTTTAGTTTTGCGAGATAGATTTGACTGACGACGTTTCCTAGCTCGCGTCAGCATGAGTTATACAGGCTGTTTTTGCTGAAGGTCATGCACATGTAGCTTTAAGCCGAGTTAGGCCCCTAGAAGCAGGACTTGATTGCTGAATAGGCCAACTGGGCCCGGACTTGGGGCTCCCGATATTTAGGGGCCCCTAAATGTCTGAAATTACTTTAGTCTTGCTAAAATTTATTCAGCCGACGGCTAATGCTATAAAGTTTGAATACAGGGGCCCCCAAAAAAGTATTTGGCCTAGGACCCCTCGATATTTTAATCGGGACTAATTATCAGTAGTTTAGACCACCGCAAGTTACTTAATAAACCTCAAGGTACAAACTCTCTCAATAAAATGACAAGATTGAGAAGTGTATCCTCTTATAATCATCTAAGTCAATGAAAATTAACTAAAAAGTGTAAAATAAAAAAGAAATATTTAAAAAAAAAACGACTGCGTAAAAACCTAAAAAGAAAAATGTATAAGCCCAATTGTTAAGAATGTTATTAAGTACTTCTGATAATTACACCATTGAAATAGTTTTATAATTGTACACAGATAAGACTAATCATAAATTCAAAAGCAGAAGAGAAGGATCAACAGTCGGAGCCCATTCAAATTTTACGGGGTTCCTTGAATCAGAAAGAAGTGGGCCCCCACTGTTGATCCTTCTCTTCTGCTTTTGAATTTATGATTTGTCTTACCTGTGTACGGTTATAAAACTATTTCAATGGTGTAGTAATTCAGTAGTACTTAATAACATTCTAAACTACTGGGCTTACACATTTTTCTTTTTAGTTTTTTTGGTTTTTACGCAGTCAGGTTTTTTGTTTGTATTTAATAACTTCTGAATTCGCTAGAAAAGCAGTGGCAACTCTTGTTATCCAAATGTACATACATGCAGTATATTACATTTTAAGATATAGCTTGGAAACTACTTCAAAAAGAGTGAATGCTAATTTACATGTATGTGTTGGATGGATGACTATTTTTAATAACCTTGGTTTCTTCGCGCTTTTGGATAATACGTGCTTTTTCTTTGTCCCCCGAAAAGCACGATATAACAAGGGGTAACTGTAATATCAAATTGAGTGATAAACAAGCCAGGGAAAAAAAATCTTGATGAAGAAATGAAGACTAGTGTCAAAGGGATACTATGTGGGCCTTGCTTCCGGTTTCTGGCATGTAAACATATTGTTGAAAACAGTTATATTTGTACTGGTGAAAAAGATGTATTAAATCATAAATATATAATTTATTACTCTGCAGCTCTACAATCTGTGGAAACTTTGTTTGATGCTATAAGTTGAAAAAAAATTGATTATGGTGACACTGCTGGGCCCATGCAATCTGTTTATTTGTTTTGAAATATCTATACAAACAATTGTATTGTTTTCATATGCTCCTGCAGTAATTCTATTTTAATCTTTTCTTTTCCGATTTTTAGTCTGGAAAAACATTAAATGATATAATGCATTTATTGGTCATACAGTTACATATTTTGAAAATGCATGTGCTTATAAATTCTAAAGAACTATCCTAGAACTTTTCCTTTTTTTCCCCCCGAGTTTGTTTATTTGTATTAACTGTACTTATTCTATATTTTGTAGGTTGACTCTTTGAAAAGTACTGCTCCTGGACCCCTACCCCTCCAACAGTTGATGTTACCAGTTGTATGTTTTGAAGATGCTTGTGCTCTATCTGGATATCTCCTCAAAAATTGAAGATTTGAACAGACTATTTCACTTTACTACTAATCCTGAATGATGTGTTGCTCTGTTTTGTCTAATATTAGCAATGTAGTGCGCTAGGCTTTTCGAGTGGAATGATAATTCAATTACTCAGTGTATTAAGATTCTAAAATGTACTTTGACTTGAGAATCTTGTGAGATTTATTTTATGTATTCTTATATCAACTACTTTTGAATTTTTATTGTTATAAAAAAGATATATTGAAATCATGGACTATGAATGTACCTGTAAAATGCATATAAAACTCTTATTCACAAAACTTTGTTTGGATTATGTCTATATTTTTAACTTTAAAGTAAACATCTCCATGTAATTTTAGAAAGTTTCTACTTCTACATCAGAAATAATTTTGATCCCTGTGCATTATGTGATATATTGCCGTATCTGAGAGGATATTCAATTTTATTTGATACCAGGGAATTAACTTATTCCATTCAAGTTTTGGAAATGAAAATTCAGCAAGAAAAAAGATGTCTAGTGCAAAGAGTTAAATATGTAAATAAATAATGAAAATATACAGCTGAAAGTCTGAAGTTATGAAAACTGCTGTTAATGAATTATCAAATTTGTACTTTATTTGTTAAAAACAAATCAATCATTTTGAAGCAGATAAATTGGCTATTTATTATTCAGTCGGAATCAAGTGTGACAGTGAACAACGTCTATCATGAAATTTTAAGGTTGTATTGAAGAGAGATTGTTATGGAAAAATTTACATTTTAGTCCTCTCTTAAAAAATAAAAATATATGTATAATTTTGTTCACAATACAATTAAGACCTAAATCAGAATATTATTAAAACAATTTTAATAATTCTCAATCAAGAACTCCAAATATACTTGTACATGAAGAATATTATTATTATTATTATTTTCTCTGCAATTTTGGAAAATCAAAAGTAGAAAATTTTGCTTTTTGTACTTTAATATGGGTTAAACTATTTTTACTTTCTTCTATATCTAATATATAGAAAAAAGTATTGAATTCGTGCAAATTTTCAAATTTTGAATGTTTTGAGGTGTGCTGAGTAATGTGTGTGTGTGTCACGTACGTGTGTGACCAGTTTTTTGTGGCTGCTCTACAGCAAAAACTACCACATGAAATCAAACAAAATTTGGTACACATATGTGCCTCAATGTGAACTTCTGCCCATTGGTTTTTGGCATGAATTCCTCGAAGGGGGGTGGAGCAATGGGACGTTTCTTGAGTTATGCGTGCCTGCTATTACCCAAGAAGTAACGGGCGTAATCAAACAAATATTGGTCCGTATGTTGCCCCTAACAGGAGCAGGTGCTGATTCAATTTTGGTATTGATATCTCAAATGGGGGTTGAGCTATAGAACGTTTTTTTGTCTTCAATTGTGACTGCTGTATCTCAAGAAATAATGAACGGAATCAAACAAAAATTTATTGACAGGTAGCCCTTAGAAGGTATAAGAGCTGATTTTATTTTGGTGTCAACAACTGAAAAGGGGGTGGGGTAATCACCCGTTCTTTTTTTCCATTGTGAGTGCCCTATCTCAAGAAGTAATGTTACGTTCTGCATGAAATTCGGAATAAATGAATTCATATGAAACAGGCATTGGTTCAATTTTCACGCCAATCGCTCCAAGAGGTGCTGATTTTTTTTTTTTTTGCGAATAAAAATAGCTTTATGAATGCAACAATGAGAAAGATAAATCGTAATAAACTGTCGTCTGCTTATTTCTTGTGATTTTAATTGTATGGAAATGATTGGAAATATTATCTCAAAATGATTTGAAACTTAACTGTTGCCATCTCATGTTTGTTAACAAATAAAATATTTGTAATTAATTCAAGCAAGTCTTTTAAAATAACCTTCAATTTTCACTCTTTGCTTTGATTTTGCGATAATCCAGACATTGGGATGGTTGTCAAGTTTTTGCATGTAATTTTGTTTTTGTTGGGAATATTGCTTCCTCGCACAGAGTGGTGAGGGATCAGAATTATAAGAAAGATATAGAAGAAAGTTTCGTGATGGCCACAACATACTAGTTTATAATGACACATACTAGTTACAGTTTGTTTCTCTTCAAATTTTTATTGTTCTGATAGCATAGCCAATTTGACATTGTTTCACTAATGAAAATTAACTGAAAGATAAAGTTTCTTAGTTACATCCAGTAATGCAGGCCTACATCCACCTTCTAAAGGTGGGGGGGGGGTCCTTAGCCTTTAAACCTAAGCCAGTGAGTTATTTTATTCATTTTTACTCTCCCCTTTATTCTGCTTTCAAAGCATTTTACTAGCTTAACATTTGATTCCTGTTTCAATGATGCATTGAATATTCTGAGGTAAAAACCATGGAGTAACATCTTGGTAAATATATATATATTCCCCCTTATTTAATGCATACGTTCAGTAATTAATTGAAATAGACCCTGTTTTTTAAAGAAAATTAATTATTAGAATTGGGTCCGGTTCCAATTGATTCGGCAATTCAGAAAATGTTGTACCAGCATTAACAGCTACAATCCTTAGCTTGAACACACATGACAAAATGATAATAACTTTTTACTAATTCTTTACTAAATTTTACAAAAACAGACATTTGCTCTCTTCAAAAAACTTCGAGTCCTTTTAAAAAATATCTTTAATTTCATTTCAGTCATGGACATCCTTTAATTGCCTGTCCAATTATCCGAGTTGGGGCCCAACGGACTCGGACAGTTATAATTCTATAGTATTTGTATACAGTCGAACCTTGATGGTGCTTGTGTATCCCCGATTCACTATTTTGTGTCGATGTCCAGAGGCAATTGGTACAAAAAAAAAACCTTATGCGGGGAGTTGGCTTGAAACTAACTCTTCATTTAAAGAACTAGACAACTAAATTTTAACGTCATAATTTATTGAATGACCTCTACAAAATACAGGACAAAGCCTTAAAATCCGAGACGGATGGCCACAGTGTGGTTTTCCTCCTTTCAATTCCAGGGCTGTGTCCAAGGGGAGGATTTTAGGGATTAAATCCCTCCCAGTGTGAAAAAAATAATAGAAAGTCAAATGAAGAAAAGTTCATATTTGACTTTTAGTTAACTTTTAGTGTTGAAGTTTGGGTTCAGCAGTTAGGAAAAAAAATTCTCTGGGAAGTTTCCTGGCAATTTAGGAGTGTCTTCTTTTTATTGACTAAAATCATATTCTCTTAAAAGCAGTGATGGAGGAACCACTGAATGGGCTGTCAACACAAATCATTTTTAATATTGCTTTTTATAAAATGGCTATGATGACTTAGGCGGTTCACAAAAAGGGAAGAGTTGCTGCTATGAATGAATATGCATAGTAATTGTGCTTGGGTAATGTAAATAATTTGCATCTGCAACGAACCTTTTACTATTTAGTTTATTAAGCATTATTTTAGAATACCTGAAAACATGTGTCATAAAAGATTTTTTAGAAATATATTAGTACTTATTGAAATTTAGTGCACAGTAAACAGGTTGGAAATCTAAACAAGCAGCCCTCCCTTAATGAAATCCTGGACGCTCGCCTGTCCAATTCAAAACTCGAATTTAATTTTTATCAAATGACATGAGAAGAGTATAAAACGCACACTTATTAAGCAAATTCTTCTTTCTTCAAATACGTGAATCGATCAACACTATCATTTTCTATCGACGGTTTATTTTGAACTAGGAAAAGTTAAGCTGAAATCACCCAAACAAAGTGAGACAAAAGTGACTCTATAAGCGTTTACGGTATTTAAGACCTGACTATATATCCGAAAATGTATAATGGAATTTCTATTCAATATATGAAACATTAAAAAAGTGATTGTATATGCGGGGTGACCTCGTATCGAAAGGGGGGGGGGGGGGGGCTGGACGCAAACTGTTAAGTTGAGAATTTACCTCCTTTTTTTTTCTTTTCTTTTTTTTTTTTTTGAGGGGGGAGGTGGTTAGCTCCCTAATTTAGCCAAGGTCTGACTCTTTGTGTTTCTGTGTAAAGCTAATAAATAGCGTTTTTTAGTAAACTTTGCTGATACTTCTTTCATGACGACCTTTCCTTAAATTTTAAGGAATAATTTAAATTTCCTTGACTCTTATAAACCCTAAATTTTGCCCCCTCCCCCCCCTCTGCAGCAAAATCTGTAGGACCCTCCCCACAAGGCAGTGTATGTTTGAAACGTTAACAAGCCTTTAATGCTTTTTTTTTTCCTCCCATTTCTTCTGCGTAGGGCCCCTTAAGGACGTGCCCCCCCCCCCGCACTGTGGGGTCAGCGGGCACGCAGATCCGGGCCTAGACGGTCGTAATCGCTTATTTTTCTATTAACGCAATGGTAACGTTTTATTTGATGCACAGACACAAGTATATATACATTATACATAGATATATTTAGGAGGGGACAGGATTTTAGTGGTATAAAGACGCAATTTTTCTGATATGAGGGTTAAGAAGTGCAGAGCTTCCCTCAGAGAACTTTTCTAAATTAATTTATATAAATTTCGATTTTTATTTAATTTTTTTTTTTTTTTTTTTTTTTTTTTTTTTAAATCTGAAGACGTTTTAATTTGATTTAGAGGACTGGAGGCTCCTCCTACAAGTTTTCTGAAATTGATGCTTTAAAGGCACTATTCGGTGATGATGAGAGGAATATTCGGAAGTCCTCTTCAGAAATTTTTCACTGAATTCTGAGAAACTAAATTGTAGGCTATTTTTAGTGACAAACTGGCAGATAAGGAATGGGTTCGGTAGTCTCCATCGGAAAAATTTCAAAATCGAAACCTTGACGCAATGACGCACAACCCCTGCAATTGTAGAATACTTTAAGGGTAGGTTTTCCTCGAGATTTTTTTCATACAGAAGTTATAAAGAAGCAACTTTTCATAGGCTTTGTTATCAATAGAGGAAAGAGGGTGCAGTAGATTTGAAGTTCCCTCTGATTTTTTCTTTTTTCGAAATTAAAAGATGAGTTTAAGAATGCTATCATTTACAGGGAGGTTCCCAATATAATCCATATAATCCTCAATTCCTAAAAAAATCATTTCTAAAGCTAACCTGCTGTTGTGGTTAGCTTTAGTAGTGAAAGAAATTAACAATACTATTTTCTTTCTTTCGAAATGGAAATTAACTCCCTCAAGGTCAAATATCTTTTTATGAGAACCATACTTGCGATTGCTTGATTAAGCATTTTCAGACAAATATATGTTGGGGAAGCTTACAAGGGGTATAGGGTTCATGACGTAGACTGTACCATTGCAATTTTAATAGTGTGGCGGTTATTTTAGAGGATATTTTGATCTCACATTCGGGGATCTCGTTCTTGGGAGGATAGAGGCAGAGTAGTAACCTTTCGAATGCTTCGTTTATCCTCCAATCACAACCCCCTCCAAATGATATCACGAACCCTGAAGAACTATTCGTCCTAATCAAATCCTCCCTTCAAATAGTACACAGCATCCCCATAAATAAGACAAAAAAAAAAAAATCAAAAACTTCTAAAATTATTCCCCCTCCTGAAATATATCAATGCCGCAGTCTGCGTCAGGACTCCTCCTCCCCCTCGAGTATCCCTATCTTCTTTTGTCCACACTGAAATGAATTCTCTCAAGATCATACATTTTTTTATCAGAACCATACTATACAAGCAATTGCGCCTTTTCAGATAGTTAGCCCTTAGCCATGTCAGGTGTACCCACGAGAGAGTTGCTGGGGTTGTAGCGCAGATCGTACCATTGAAATTTTCATGAAACGACAACTTAGCAGAAGTTTTGATCATACTAAACCGTCGTCATGACCCCTGATGATTTGTGGGGTCTCTTTTCTTTTCTTATGGAGGGGGGAGGGTATCGTTTTTGTGGGGATGGACACCGTACCACTCCTTTGAATGCCGAAATTGGAAGATGGGGCGCCGCAGACATTGGGTGCATGCCGGGAACATTGGGCACAACATGCTCGGCGCCCTATGTTTTTGTGCCCAAAGTTAATGGCGCCCAAAATGCTCGGCGCCCAATGTTCCCGGAGGCCAATCGACGGCGCCCAATGTGCGGGGGCCCAATCTTCCTAGACTGAGGACCCGGTCCTCAAGCCTCAACTGAAATCCTTTTAAAATTGATGTAAAAAAGTGTGTTTTAGTTGATCTTTAATGATGTCAGAAGAAAGTCAGTGTTCGGAGGCTGTACCTAGAGTTCCTAGCTCTCCTCAAACGAAAATTTTCGAAGTGGAAGACCTAAAACAGCATTAGGCTATTTGTATAGATGATGAGGGGCGGACGGTAGGTTTCAGGAGCTCTTCCTCAGAACCTTATGCAGTCTTTACTTGTTTTGACTTTAAAGTCAAAGGGAGCAACGACACAACTGTGCCTTTTGGCTCATTTAGCGCCACTGTATGAAAACTACCTTTTCTTATAGGACTCGAGGTTCACTATAAGAAGAGGGGCAGGACGAGGACCAATCGATCAGAACTCTGTTTTCAAAACAAAAAGATGCATCTAGATTGTAAAGTTAATTGTTCGTATCTCGTCCAAAGACGACTGCTCAAGGACTGATTATATCAGGACTACTGAAAAACGTCTGGAAGATATTGCAACATCGGCCGATGTTTCACCGACATTGCCACCAAGTCCATCATTTAGACAGGGGAGCCAACTGCCCTCCTGGATTTGAGAAATTGAGGCACCAGTGTTGGTACGGGCCATGACAGCTATTTTGTTTTCTTGTAGATAGATGAACGGATTATAATCGTATGTGTATCGCATGAAAGATAGAGTATATGCAGAACAGGAACTAATCACTGAGTAGTAGCTGGTATATAGTAGCGCACAGTGGCGGATCCAGTAGATTGTTTTGGGAGGGGCCATCCGAAATTTTTGAACAAACTCCCTCGGGCCGAATTTAGCTCCATGAGGGCCCTAGGCAAACTTGAAATCTTCCCTTTAAGAAGCAAAATATCATTGACTCAAAAAAAAAAAACGTAAAAGAGTGTTCCCCAGATTCCAACTGTCAAACTTATGAAGAAATGATGGCGTTTCACATTCTGAGGTGCCCCGATGAAATGATCAGTGATCTCTCAAAAAAATTTTTTACTCGGCAAATTTTGCTGACGATTCGGCAAATACTATGATTGAAAAACATTTGACTTTCATAAGATATGTTAAGTAATCATTATTAAATTACAAGAAAAATTGTCTCTGTGGAAAATGAAAGAATGCTAATATTTTACTTTCAAGACTAACAATTTAATTCAAAAAATGTGTATTATAATAGCAAATTTGCCGCCCCTAAAAAGTTTGCCGCCCTAGGCAGCTGCCTACTCTGCCTATTGAGAAATTGGGCCCTGATAACTCCCCAGAAATTTTATTAAAATAAAGTTTTAAAAACTCAATTTTCGGGGTATCGAGGCATTAACTGAGGGTGTGGATTTAGGAATCTCCATCGAAAATGTTTCAAAATTTAAATTTCCCAGTAATTTCTGAAAATTAGGAAACTAAAAACGCATTTTGTATATTTTTGATGATGTACGGAGAAAGGTCAGGTTTCGGGAGCTGGCCCGAAAATGCTTTTTGAAAATTTAGAAACCAAAATATTCTGTCATTATACATTGAAAAGTTAGAACAAGAGGGGTGCTCTTGTACAGGGGCGTAGCTAAGGGGGGGGGTTTGGGGACAACCCCCCCCCCCCCGAAAAGTTAGTCTCAAAAAAAAAGAGAAAAAGAAGAGAGAAGTGAAAGAAAAAAAAAAGAAGAAAAGGAAAAAATTCCAAGCGATTATACATATATATATATATATAAAAGAAGTAACCCCCCCCCCCTCGAAAGTCGGGTCTAGCTCGGGTCACCGTTGCTTTAGACCTTTGTGACAATAAGAAATTCTGAACATTTTTCCTTATAGACAAGAATATAGAAAAAAATAAGAAAAATTTATTTGCAACAATAATTTTTGTTCAAATTTTTTACAGCAATTAAGAGTTAAAAGTGAGCAACAATCAAAAGTACAAAACAGTAATTTTTAATAGCGGTCATCTTTATCACATTTCTTTTCCCTTTCTACAAGTCAGTTTCCAATTAACAACTGAAAAGTAAAAAACAAATAAATAAGTTTGCATTTCAGAGGTATATGTTCAAAACAAGTTTAATGTGCACAAATCTCTGCATGTACTGCTGTCAACAAGGCAAATTATGACAGTTAACAAGGGGTCAGATATAGTTTAGGCCTTTTCCCCCTTAAAAAATATGCAAAAACAATCTGTAGAAAGTGGCGTACGTAGCATGGGCAACACCTAGAAGCGAAAGAAACTAGTTTCGAAAAATAAGTGGAGAGCGTTTAAATCCCCCCAACTAGTATCCCTGAATGTCTCTTTAAAACTTCGTTTTTTAGGACTTGAACTTCAAAATAGTTTTTGGAGAGAGCCCTACAACCATCCTGCTTGTAATATCAATGAAGTTATTCCGAAACTGCGTTTTTAGAACTTTAATTTTGAAAGGATAGGCGGAGGGAACTTCAAAAAGCCCCATTCCTTTCATTACACTAACGTCAACAAATATAGCCTATAATAGCGTTTTAAAGATTTCAATTTCTAAAAAATTCCGCAGAAGGCCTCCCTAATTTTTCCTCCCCACAGCATTACCAAAAACCGTCTAAAACTGCGTTCTTAAGACTATAATTAAAAAAAAAAAAAAAAAAAAAAAATCCGGGGGAGAATATACCGCCCTCCACCCCTATCCACCGAAAGCGAGATTTCTTTAGCAGTGCCCTCCTAACACTATTTTTTGGTTGCGCCAATGGGTGACTTTTAGACTGCAAGTGCGTCAATTCAATTTTTTAAAAAATAATTTCATCTCAGTTTTCTATTAAAAATAGTGAAATTCCGTTACAACAAAATTTCCGTTTCAACGAACTACATTTTCAGTCCCTATATAACCGCCATTACATTATTTGAATTCCATTACAACAAACAATTTGTGGTCTCTTGAAGTTTGTTGTAACGGGATTTCACTGTAGTATAAACTGCCTAAAAGTATACATTAATTTAAATTTTACATTTTATTTCGTTTTTGGATAAAAATTTATCAATTATTCACTTATTACATTTTTTTCGAAATTGTCCAGTTTGAGTATTTATCCAGGCCTCGGGTAAATATCCCAAAAATATTTACCTACCTACTGTGTGTTTACATGATCCACATCATTGGTTATGATTACTCTTTTGCTTTATATCATTCTATACATAGTATTTCATATGATAGCTCAATATTTTAAGTTTGTACTCATAAATTTTCTATTATTAGTAATCATAGCAACAGAAATATAAAATAGCAAAAACAAAAAATGTAAGAATAATTATTAGATATAGTATAAAATATCTTAAGATTTGTCAGTTTACAGTTAATAAGATGGTGGGATCAAAAAAAAAAAGTATTATATGCTTCATAAATAAATTATGTACTGCAATTTACATTTCATCGTCTTTTAGGGTATTGGAGAGATATGTTTTGAGAACACTTACCTGCAGAAAGGAAGGAAAATAACAATCAAAATTGTCCATAATTTAAAGTTAACTTAGAAGCGATAGATTTGACAAGGAAAAAAAATCATACATTTTGAACTTAAATTTTCACTGTAGCAACACAACAGCAGGGTTGGCAGTTTTGAACACTATACCCTGTCCAAAACCCTTGTGTTTAAAACTGTACGAAAGTGTCCAAAACTACATTTTTAGAGAAACTATTTTGTGAGAAAATATCTAAAACAGAATGAAATAATTCAAATTTATATTTTATATTGAATATTTATTTAATGTGAACACTCAAGTGTAAATATATATGTACCTTATTTATTCAGCTGATTCTAATCTAGTTACATAAAAGTTGAATTCTTCATCAAAGATTTCAATTTGTACACAAGTTTTTTTGTTTTCCATAATAGTAACTAATTTTTTTGATATTTATGCTTGTGTGCAAATGAAAGTGCTCAAGATATAATGCAACAATTGACTTAAATGTAATAAATGACAATTTTGAACTACAAATATATTCAAGTCTTTTACAGCTTTGTGAAGATTTTCTTTTCAGGATGGCGCCATTTCATGATCTAAAACTAAATTACCACCAAACTACTACAAACGTACACCATACAAAAAAAGAAAACATACATAGAGCATAAAAGTCATATTTTATAAGTAGTTAACACAAATGAATGAAATTTTTTTTTTTAAACGTAAGACTTAAAAGAAATAAACATAGACTGAATTAGAAAAATTAAACAAATTTATTTGCATTAAAAATTTTAGTTCAAAATTTTTTACTACAAATAAGAGTCAAAGGTACAAATAGAGTCAATCATAACTACAGAATAGTCTTCTTTAATAGCTGGCATCTACATCACTTTTTTTCTTTTTCTCCAAGTCAGTTTTAAATTAACAGCTGAAAATAAATAAATAAAAATAAATAAGTTTGCATTCCAGATGTACATTATAAAAAAAAGTGGAATGTGTACAAAAGTTTGCATGTAATGGCATGGCAAACATAAATGCTGCCTGGGGTTTGATATCTTTTGACCCTTTCTCCCTCTTAAAATCTACAGTAATACAATCTGTACAATATAATAGTAATAATAATATAATATAAATAACAACATAGCAAGCAGTACCTATCTTAAACTACATTACAGTTAATCATAAATAGTCAATACCCAACTGAAAAAAAAATCAAGATTAGGATTGAAAATTAAAGGCAGTGGAAAAATTAACAGTCCAGTTACTTAAAATTAGTTTAAAAAAAAAAAAAAAACTTATGTGAGGTGAGTTCAGGTAAGTGCGTCGCCTGAGAATTTGGGGAATGCTGCCTGAAGAGACTTCTGCCATGCATTGAACATGTTGGGAGAATGTCTGGTGTTAAATCCTATAAGTAGAGATTGGCACTGGTTTCTCATAGATAAAACACAATCAGTGATAACTTAAATACTCCAATGCGAAGATTGATAAAGTTTGTTTGGTTTATTTTGTTGTCATATCAAACAGCTGAAGTCAGCAAGTGTACGTTGTATTTTTTTAGCAACAAGTTACTACATACTAACATACATGACATGTTTTAGTTAATTACTTTAACCAGACTTTGTTTATAAGAAGGGTTGCACTTTCCCTTTATTTAAAGTAAGATGGGGTAAGTGCACCAAGGGCGTCCATATGCAAAATTTTAAGGGGGAGGGGGCACCTCAGATATCCTCTCCATGGTTTAGCAGGATATTTTCCCCATAGAAAGATTTCACTACAGATTAAAGTTATTAAAATTTGACATGTTTAATAACTTATTCCTTAATTGCTGGAGAAGAAATGCATTTGCAAAGAAAAAAGACCCCCCTCCCCATATGGGCCCCCTTGAAGTGCACCCTATATTGTGGGGCAACTGTGACCCCATGCAATTTGCCTTTAATTTTGTTTATAATTTCTATTTTCAGTTCATTCTTATATTTTCTCTTCAATAACTTCTGAATTCCAATTGTGTATTAAATTTGGAAAATGGGGAGAAATCGGCTTGAAAGAATGGATCAAGAAAAATTGTATTTGAAATATAACATCCAAGCAATAATCCAAGGTTCAACCATAGTTTTTATGAGCAATTTGTGTAGCGATATATATAAATTATTAAAGAGGCTCATTAAATGTATGGCTAATGCGCAATGCTAAGAAAAAAGAGCAGTTTTGTCATCAAAATATGATAAAATGTGTACTTTTTAGGGGCCTGTATCTCAGTGCACTGAGGGTCAGTATAGAACACACTGCTTGCATTTCAAACTAGAGTATGTGTATTTTCACAATCAAGTGACAGAACTATTGGCAAATTATTTTCAAGAACCCAATATGTATTTCAAAATAGTAAAATGAATTATTTAGTTTTCAATTTAATCAACATATACGGTTTAAACTTTGCTCCAGGGATTTCCAGATACTATTTAAAAAACTAATATGATCAAAAACGTACCATAAAAGATTTATAGACTTGCAAATGGACTAATTATGCTTACTCACATACTTTATAATATGATCACTAGAAGCAAAGTTTTAAAAAAAGGTTACTATTGCGGTAAAAATGTAAGTTATATTTGTAACACTTTTTTGAAGGTGTTTTAGGTATATTTTTAATTATTTTAATTAAGATAGCCTTTTTTTTCATTTGTACTGTACATTATAGTTCGTTGACATTTGTTTAGTCTGTGCATTATAGTGACAAAAATTATTTTCTCTGCACATGATAGCAAACAACTACTAAGTCATATTTTATTACTTATGATAAAAGCAATACTATGACATTATAAAACAAGGGTATTGTTCAAACGAAGGGGGTGAGAAAGGATTGTTCCCACAGACTTTAGTTTTAGATCATATTACCGATCTCAGAATGTCTTAATGCAAGTAGGGATTATTATGAACCCCAGCTTCCTTGGCTGGTTTCCAAGTAAAGAAAATGCAAAAGAAAAGTTCTGTACAAATAGAAATTGATGTTACACAACTAAAAGAAGTTGCTAACATCATAAAAACATTTAAATGGTACAAATAGCAACTAGAATCGGAGGCACACGCTTTAGGGTTACAAAGGACTTTTGATAATTAAGTAAAAAAAAAAACAACCTTATTATTGAAAAGACATCAAACAAAACATAAGAAGTCTTTTCATCCACAAGCTAATTTTTGTTTGCTTATTGCATGAAAGTTAATATTTTATTTGCAGCTAAGAATAGTTTATAGCCAAGGAATACTTACCGCCACTTAATTAGAAATAGCGTAATCATCAGCAGAACTTCCTCCACAGCATGTAAAGAATGGTCATCACTACAGGCATTCTTATTTGTAATCTCCATTCACAATCTCTGAAATTTGAAGCAAAATTTTTAATCATAAGATAAAACTGTAATTTAATAACAGAAATCAAAAGAATGTAATGACTGCATTTATGCAAAGTATAAGAAACGAGAAATATTAAATAAGTGCTTTCTTTTTGAAAGGGGCGGATCCACGGACATCATGACTTTAATTGACCAAATATAGTCTAAATTGCTTTTTTTTGGAACTTTTTTTCTTCATGCCTAATTACCTTATATTCAAATAAATTTAACACAAGTGTGGCATATTTGTAGCATAATTCAGTAAATTATCTAACTGCACGTACATGTGTGTGCGTTGCTATTCATCTCTTTTATATTTTTCTTAATCTTTACCAATATATACACTCTAGCTTAGTGGCAGATCTAGCCAATCATTTTGGGAGAGGCCATCCAAAATTTTTGAACTCTTCAGATATTTTATTAAAATGAAAATTTAAAAATTCAATTTTAAGCATGTTTGTACTCTGTACCTAAAATTATTTGCACTTTATGATTACATTTATAAAGTTATTTAAAAAAAATTTAACAGTTTCATTTTCAGCTAATCGATGAAATACAACTCAAATTCAAAATAATAGAATACTTCCCACATTTTGGAAAAAAGTTTATTCTAACCAAATATAAGTGCAAAATAGGCATTTAAATGAACATGCTACCTTTCTTAGACATTAAAGTGTGAATTTCATCTCAAATATACTCAATTAAAAATAATCTTAGACAGAATAATCCAAACGTTTATAGTGATGAAGATTTACATTGAGTCAAAAAATTAGAATATTCAAATTAAAGGGGGGAAAATACTTTCAAAAGAAACAACATTAATACTAGAATGCGTCATTTTTTGCTGAATTCGATGCTTTAATCCTTTATCTCACATGGATTCTACCACCTATTTACATTAATCGTTTCTGACACTGTTTTCATACTCTCTTCAATGCGGCAACAAGCTAAATTTTGTTGGCGGGCACCAGATCTTGAACGGATTTATTTAGATTTGATGGTACACCAAATTCTTGATTGTATTGAGATTGGCAGAGTTGATTTACCAGTTCAATACCGAAATTCCTCTTTCTGTTTAAAATCCATGAGTCGATTTGGAGATGTGACACGGAGTAGAACCTTGCTGGAAGATAAAATGTGTTGCTAAATGGGTAACTGCTGTGCCTCAGATAAAGTATCATTCAGTATTATTAACAGCGGAAATCACGCATTGTTTTATTTTATGATATATATAACGTCCCAATTCCAGCAGCTGTCATGCACCCACAAACCAAGAAGGATGTGACTAAGTGGAGAGAACCTCTTACACAAGATTTCTCATATGCTTTTCCTTTTAAACATCAAACCCAAACACCTTTTTTTGTTTACAGATATTTCAAAAATGATTCATCACTGAATATAATACTTTTCCAACGTTGTTGCCCCTGATCTCCTCTTTTTTCGACAGATAGGGTATTACAAATAAATATGCATCACTGAATAAAATGTCTTTTCAGTCTTGTTGCACCCAAATGAGCTTCTCTTTGCTCCAGGATAGTTGTGCCCTTTTCTGCTTCATGTTTATCTTTGGTCTTACTTCGTAGATCCGCAATTAAAACTGCAGTTTATGCAATCATCTAAGTGTAGTTGGCGTGGATAAGATAACTATACATTCTGTCCAACACTTATGGACATAAGAAGCATTTTCAAACGATTATTTTGGACAATTTACTTTAATTTGAATTCATCTCTGCCAGGTGTTACAATTTTTCTACCTCTCGTGTGATAAATGCGAGACATAAGTATTCTTATTAGGATTTTTTTCGTTTTTCATTTTTTTTAAATAAAAATATTTCTGTTCAGTATTTTTCTTAAACATTTTATTCAGCTCAATATCAATAGTTTATGTTTAATTTGAACTATGAATCGTGTTGATACCTCAATTGGTTAATTTTTAATTGTTGCATTAGGATGCTCTCTTAACCAATACACATTCGCTTTTATGGGCCTATGAGAGGTCATGTCAGCTTTGTCAGAAAGAGAGCAGGGATCCTTGGAAGGAACCTGCTCTGAATGATAGTAATATAAGTTTTGAAAACTCTATAGGGGGAGGAAATCCGGAGACCTACTGACAAAGGGGCCCATATTTACCTTCGGCAACCTTGTGAATTCTTCCCTTTGACTATAGTTAAAAATTAAATAACTCTTTGAACAATGCAGAAAACATCTTAAAACTTCAAACATTCACCCATCACACAGAGCTATGAAAGATTACGTATTGTTAAGTCAGTATTTTAATTTCTCTGTAATGAAGTCCCGTATTTTCTTTATAAAAGATATATCGAACAGATAGAAATCTAAATATTGTTATTGCGGTAGTAGATATATATCGATATATGACGGTATATCGGTATATTGCCCAGCCCTAGTGATGTATGAAAATGAAAAAGTGAAGATGCAGTAGTAATGTTATTGTGGGACGGGGAGGAGTAGAGTAGTAATTGCCCTCCCACTGATTATTTTAAATCACGGGCCCGGATGCAGTGGTACCCCCATTATTGAAACTCTGCACATGGCTCTGGTACATAATAAAATTTGAGTTTGGAATAGAATATCGATTATATCAAAGTAAGCCCTAAATTTTAAAACCATTGTTGATGCTACTTGAGCAAGCGAGGTTTTAGATTTATATATTAACTAGCAAAAATTTCTGGCGTTGCCTGGGTCAATAATAATTGTGAGAAACAATCGCTACTTTCTTTCGTTTTGTTTTAACTGAAAGAACTCAAAACACACCGCTTTGACGTGATTAAAAATCGAGCTTCTTCCTTACCCATAAAAGTAAAATAGCAATAAGTATAAAGAACAAACGAGTACAGTAGAAGACCGTTATAACGCACACCTTGGGACCAGAGCTTTTGCGTTATACAGGTTTTGACGTTATATAAGTCATTTCACAAATTTTGAAACTAATATTCAAAATATATCTATATTAGCACTTCAGAATGAGTTCTATCTGCAATGAGTATTAAAACACTAATTATACAACTAATCATTCATAAATAAACATGCTTTACCATTAAAAAGAAGTGAATTATCCTGCACTTCTGTCAGCTTCATGGTTTGCATTAACAGCTGCATTTTCAAGAGCCATCTGATATTTTCTCTTTACTGTGAATATTAATTTTCATTTAAAAGCTTTGAATTAAGCTGGAAAGATGAAAAACTATTTCAAAATTTAATTTTCCTAACAATTTTTATGTTAGGAAGGCAAAAGAAAGGAATTTTTTAAACTTAAAAACCTATTGTTTACTTCTGAAAAGTTGTGCAGTTTATAGAGAATTGCATTATATAAGTCGGTGCTGTTTCTCTAAGTGTGCAAAAAGTAGAGTTTCCAAATGACTTTAAACCAGGGTTGGCCGAATTGGACCCAATTGGGTTGGACCCAATGGTTTTTTTTGAAAAAACCCATTTAAAAAAAACCATTATTTAGCCCACTTTTGGGTTTTTTAAAATTTTCTGAGAAGTTAAAAAAAAATTAATTTAAATACTTTCATAATTTAAATTTATTTTTTATTTGTTCTTCATCACAGACAATGAACACAAAAAATGAATTTTGAACTTTAATAGTATTTCTTAACACTTAACAGCATTAAAAAAATACTTCAA
This sequence comes from Uloborus diversus, assembly GCF_026930045.1. Classification (NCBI taxonomy): domain Eukaryota; kingdom Metazoa; phylum Arthropoda; class Arachnida; order Araneae; family Uloboridae; genus Uloborus; species Uloborus diversus. Next base: position 103,421,933 of record NC_072734.1, read on the forward strand.
AGATTTTAAATAAATATATTTAACTTTTTTCTTTAACTGGTCAATAAATAACTCAAATTATCTTGACTGAGTCCTGTCTCGTCTGATTTTCTCAATATTTGTAGATTGTACAGAGGAAACTACTCTAGTTAAAAGGCTTTCAGGTGAATTATTTTCTGCAAACCAACACGTCACAAATCTCGAATAAACACAAGGTATATTTTTAGAAATTAACAGATTTTTCAAACGGTCAACAGAAAACAGAACAGGATGTACAGTATTTTCATTATCTTCGAAAAAGTTTAATATTTCTTACTCTGTACACAGAAGTAGAAAAACAGGCAACATTCAATTCAAAGAAATGTGTTGATTAAGCTGGAATTCAGTAAAAACTGATTTAAACTACTTGAGGTTCTACAGTAGTTTTGCATAACAAAATGATATACAATAAAGTAATATGCAAAAAAAATGTAGTAATTAAAAACGAACAATAGATTTCATAACTCGAGAAGTAACTTTGCCTTAACTGTTGGGAATAATGAAAACTAAAAAAAATCTGAAACTTCACCATTCTTGGGTTTTGTAGTCTTTTATACTTTTCTTCAGAATATGCTGAATTTTAACTAGTTTTCCAGCTTTTTTTACCCGAAGACAATTTTTGCACTTTGTCTATACACTTACGCTACGATATGCTACAAGTACCCCCACATTTTCCCTAAAAAAAAAGACAAAAAAACGCACATTTCTTTTAAGAAAACCCAACTTTAGTTGGTTTTTTTGGGTTTTATTTAAAAAAACCAAAAAAACCCTGGGTCCATGGGCTTTCTAAAAAAAACCTGGGTTTTTGCCAACTCTGCTTTCAACTTATGTTTGCTCCGGAGAAGCCTTGATTCAAAATTTTCATTATGATTACTTTTAATATTGCTGTTGTTAGGCACAGAATTTTTGTAACAATGGGTTTTATATTTAATCATTTAATGGAGAAATTACATGACATTTACTGTTTTCCATCATAACGTTTTTAAACTAAGCTTTTTAGGAATAAATAATAGCCTAAGTTGCTCCCTGATAATGTAGCTATCTTGGTGAAAAAATAGTTAAAATGGATCCAGTAGTTTTTAAGATTACCCCGGACATACATACAAAAGTAGTCATTTATGTATATAGATGAGGATAAAAATCCTAAGATAGCAATAAATGTCATGCTTGCTGCAGAGAAGCCTTTATTCAAAATTTTCATTATGATTACTTTTAATATTGAATATTTCTGTTGTTAGGCAACAAACTTTTGAAACAATGGGTTTTATATTAATCATTTAATGGGGAAATTACATGACATTTACTGTTTTTGATCATAACGTTTTTAAACTATGATTTTTAGGAATAAATTATAGCCTAAGTTGCTCCCTGATAATGTAGCTATCTATGGTGAAAAAATGGTTAAAATCGGTTCAGTAGTTTTGAAGATTACGCTGGACATACATATATACATACAGAAGTAGCCATTTATGTATAAAGATAAGTGCATTAAATTTACCTATAATTCTTAGTTTTTTGATGAGATGAGGCTATGAAAATGTTTTTTCAAATCTAATTAGGTTTGTAAACAACAAAAATGACTTTCAAGTACAGTAGAAGACCGTAATAAAGCACACCTTGGGACCAGAGCTTTTGCGTTATACAGGTTTTGGCATTATATAGGTCATTTCACAAATTTTGAAAATAATATTCAGAATATATATATATATATATATATATATATATATATATATATATATATATATATATATATATATATATATATATATATATATATATATATATTAGCACTTCAGAATTAGTTCTATCTGCAATGAGTATTAAAACACAAATAATCATTCACAAATAAATATGCTTTACATTTAAAAGAAAGTGAATTATCCTTCACTTCTGCCAGTTTCATAGTTTGCATAACAGCTGCATTTTCAAGAGCCATCTGATATTTTCTCTTTTTACTGTGAATATTGATTTTCATTTAAAAGCTTTGAATTAAGCTGGAAAGATGAAAAACTTTCAAAATTCAATTTTCCTAACAACTTTTATATTAGCAAGGCAAAACAAAGGGATTTTTTAAACTTAAAAACCTATTGTTTACTTCTGAAAAGTTGTGCGGTTTATAGAGAATTGCGTTACATAGGTCGGCGTTATAAAGGTATTCTACTGTATATACATCTATGTACTACTTATGTGATATTGATTCATACCAAAATAAGTTAAAAAATTAGCACATCTACATTAAAATATTTTATCCAACATTTTCATAGCTTTCTTATTAGCAAAATTTTTTAATCTTTGAGTTACACAGCAAAATCTGAACCACTATCAATAATTTACATGATACAATACAATGATATGTAAAAAGAACTGAATTTGTCAAAAGGAAAAAGACAAATTTCAACTCAAAATTTATTCTTAAATAACAAGTAGACAAAATGAAATTTTAAAAGATTAAGCATTATAAGTAACAAATCTGGCTAATCATATTAGTCTTGAACTAGAGAAAACGGGTAAACAAACAGAAAAAAACACACAATAACAATTTTTAAATAAAATGCTTACGAAAGAATATGTTTTTTTTTTCTATTCAGCCTGAATTTCAATTATATTAAGAAAATATCATAATACTTACGACTTACGTAGAAAACCACAAGTAGATTTCTCACGAATCGCCATGTTGTTAAGCAAAAACAAGACAACATTCTGGAACTTCCGGTTGACATCGAAATCAATCAGTTGGATCAAACTATAACTATTTCTAATAATACTATTGACGCCAAGCTGGCAACCCGGCGCTAATTGCTTTATGGCAACCCATGGACAACTCCTTTGGAATGCCGCGGTTAGCCTATTGTTATAGCTTGGGTCAAGTTTTCCTCGAATGAGACGCCCTCCCGATGTCGCACCTCTAGTGGTAACCCAAGCAGCGCAACAATGAAAAATCCGATCCGAAGTGGCTCGAGTCGGCCTTTCTATATAGCGGCTCTAACCACTCTCTAACACGTTCGGATAAATCTGCAACGGTCTACCACTGACGTCACAGCTACGTTGCCTTATGATGTCATCGGAATGGGTGGAGCTACGTTTTCTTCAGCCGGTCTGAAATAAGCGGATTTACGTTGTTTTATCTCGCTGTTTTTTTTTTTTTTTTTTAACTCATTCATTTCTTTTTTCTTATACTTTTGTAATTTTACTGGTACGACAATGTAACACCGGTATTCTCCACTCCGGTTAAAACTCGGACCGAGGCTTTAAGACACCTATTATTTCTGCAGGAAATAAGAGATGTGCACATGGGTGCCGGCAAGGGGGGGGGGTGCAAGAAGGCTTTATTATACCTCACAGCTTTTGAAAAAAAAAAATCAAAAAACAATTTTCAAAAAACATTTTCTTTATATTAACTTTTTTACTTGTTATTTATAATAAATTTAAACATATATCACAATGTTTTCTATTATATTTAGGTGTTTATATTATTTTTAGGGGCATTCTTCATCCTTGACTTATAAAAACTAAATTGGATTATTAATTAAACATCTATATATATAATTCTCTTACGTGCCGGCAAATGAAGGGGTGAATTTCTAAACCTCTGTTGGCAACACTTCGCCGATAAATCATGTAAACAAACTTCTACGTTGTTTTGAAATCTTGAATCACAGAATACTCAACGAACTTTTTTTTTTTTTGAGATGAGTTTGAGTCGGGCTGTGGCCCATTTCAACCTTAATCAGCAAAGAAAAGCTCAAAGAAGGCAGGAAACCGTTCTTGAATCCAATTTAAGACGAGCCATTTCCAGAGTTGTATTCTCTGATTCGCTGCCGATAATTTTTAGCGGCTGGGGAATTTTCAGTCAGCAGTTCCTTCAACAGATCAGGTGCGTCACACAATGCCGGTAACCGCACCTTTCCGTCATGGCAACATTTAGTATATTTATTTGCAGTATTACGCTCTTTCTGCCAATAAAGAGCACCACAAAATTCGCATTCTTCACACATTGCTCCACAATCATGTTCATCGGCAATGTTGTTTTGGACGCGTAGGCGCTTTGAGCGTCGTCTATTCTCTGCTTCAGTACGACAGTTCAGTTCAAAATGAATAACCGAGAAAGAATTTACTTTATTCCTTTTATTCTCAGCTGAAAGGTTTCGCCAAATTTGTTTAGGGTTATAGTAGTTTTAGTATTGTGCAAGCAAAGTAGCCTTGGCGAGTTTTCGCGTTTTTAGTTAAACCATTTTTTGTTCGTGACGTGGCAAGGATTCAGAATAACAACAAGAAGGACAAACGTTTGAGAAAATATGTTTGGTGCTCTCTGAGCCTGTTTTTAGTCATGGCCAGCTCTATGTGGCATTATCAAGAACAAGATCTTTTGAAGCATTGTCAGTTGTGGCTCCCAAACGGGACATTTTTAATTGTGTATATGAGGAAGTTTTCTCAGATTAGAATATATAAGAGTGTAAATATGTAAATATATAAGAGTGTAAATAATGTAAATACATCCCTCGGGGGAGCCTGTAACCCCTAGAGGGCGCGTCCCCAGGTGGCGGATAGGGGAATGCCTTCATTGGTTTTCCAATGGGTGGTAGAAGGGAAATAAAATACCTTCCGCGGACCAACAGGTAGAAGTGCAATCTCTCCAAAGCAATGACAGACACTTTTGTATCTATAATGGTAAAGTTGTGCACATTGCCAAGGCAGTCATCTTACATACAGCAAAGTTAAACTGTCGAAAATCTGGCTAAAGCAGACAAATTAACATTATGAACGTAATTTTCATATTGGTTAAATGGATGGTGACCTAAATGCAATTACCAACTTTAATTTTTACGGAAAATTTTAGCTAGGCTAATGTATTGGCATACAGCGAGCGAGCGAAGCGATCCACAGGGAACTGCGTAAGCAGTTCCGGGGGTTGGCGAGCGATAGCGAGCAGGGGGCGATAGCCCCCTAGTATTGAAAAATTACAAAATATCTTAAAGAACTGCAAAATACATCTCGAATAAAATTATTCCATCGCTTATGTTTACCTGAATTGGCAAGAAGTCCCCCCCCCCCCCCCCCCCGCCGACTTAAAAAAAAAGTTGCAATAATTTAAAAACAAAAACTTTTTAATACTTTTAAAATATTTTTAAGCATGTTTTTAATGATACTAAATAAGAAAGAAAGTAACTACTTTTACTGAATAAGAAAGAAAGTAAAAATAACTGCATTTTAAGCAGAGGGCAAATACAAAACTGCAGAAATATTGTGATCAGAAAAATGTAACTTTTGAACTGAATAATTAAATAGAAATACGTCTTAGAAGTCGCTTTAAGATAAATTAAATGAATAAATAATTATTCACATAATTTTTTAAAAATTGGAAAATCAATTAATAAATAAAAATTAATTTTAATTTTGACTATGTCTTTCGCAATCACGAGTTTGTGTGTGTATGTAGGCATGTGCGTGTAAGTCTATCTGCAGGCATGTTGTTGTGTGCAGGCGTGTATATGTAGAAGTGTGAGTGTGTATGCAGGCGGTGTGTGTGTGTGCAGGCGTGTGTGTGTGTGCAGGCGTGTGTGTGTGCAGGCGCGTGTGTGTGTGTTCAGGCGTGTGTGTGCGTGTAGGCCTGCGTGTGTGTAGGCTATGGATGCAACCTGGAGACGGTGTCCGCTGGAGTAGCAGTATGGGGACTGGGGAGGGGGTAGACGAGATGGAGTCCCTCCAAAAATCCACCGGTGGTGGCAAAAATAAAATCAAAGGACGGACGGACGCCCAAAACGGTCAAGTGAGAACAATAAGTAATTCACAATTGCTGAATTAAAAAAAAAAGTAAAATAAAAAAGTTTATATAAATATGTTTTTGAGCAATCGCGGTTGTTTATTGTTTTTACTTGACAATAATTGATTACCTTTGATTGCATTTTTCTATACTTATGATGCAAACTTCTCTGGTGCACGGTCCTCCATGAGCGTGTCCATCTTCTTCAATGGTGGCGCCCATGTCCTCTGGTCCTCGTGCCTCCGCGAGCATGTCCCTCCTCCTTAGGTGGTGGCGCGTCCATGTCCTCTAGTCCACCTCCGCTAGCATGTTCGGTCCAGCCGAACGCGCAGCCCCTAGTGTTTAGGTTCCAAGCACGCTTGGTACTCGTTTTATCGACCCACTGAAGAAATGAAAGGCCGAGTTGACCGTGCCGAACTTTGGCATTAAACCCGGGTCTGCGGCGTAGCGAAACGAGCAGTTGACTCTTATTAAAGTCATCTTAGTTTATTCCATAAAATAATACAAAAAAAAAAAAAAAAAAAACGAATCTTTGTCAAAAGCAGTCATTTAAAGGAGTTGGAATGCCTGGGCACAAATGCACTGAACTTCAGTAATGTATATTTTTCGTTTTAATCCATGCCTCTGTTTTCTCTTATTCCTTAGAAACAATTAGGATTTGGTATAACAATATTGCCCCCCCCCCCCTCCCCATCCTGCTCTTCCATTTTCATTGTTTTTTTTGTCAGCTGTTTTACTTCACGGACTCTTAAAACCTATTGTTCCCCATAAACTTAGCTATTAAATTATCCCATTTAGCTATTAAATTTTATTTAATTGCTAAAATAAAAATATAATACAAATACAAATACAAATGTGACGACCAGCAACAGGCACTGGGCCCAGCTAGGCTGGTCCTAGTCAATTAATTAGTCCCCAATGAAGATCAATGGCCCTCTTAAAGCTATCCACTCCCTTGCTCATTACCGCCTCTTCCGGTAAGCTATTCCAAGTGCCCACGACCCTGCTAAAGTAGTAGTTTTTCCTGATTTCCAAGTTAGCCTGAGATTTAAATAGCTTAAAACAATGACCCCTCGTCCTGCTTTCCCCGCAAAAATTTAATCCATTTACATCTTTCATTTTGATAAATTTAAATAACTGAATCATGTCCCCTCTGACTCTCCTTTGCTCCAGGCTATACATGTTAAGCCTATTAAGTCTGGTATCATAATCTAAATCTGAGAGTCCCCTTACTAATTTAGTTACCCTTCTTTGAACCCTTTCCAATACAAAAATATCTTTCTTCAGATAAGGCGACCAAAACTGAACAGCATACTCCAAATGAGGTCTTACTAAACTCCTATATAAAGGCAGAAGAACTTTCTTAGATTTGTTTGAAATAGATCTATTGATGAACCCAAGCATTTTGTTGGCTTTGTTACTAGCAATACTGCACTGTTGACTAAACTTGAAGTCCTGATTTATAAAGACACCCAGATCCATAACATTATCTGCCTGATTTATGACTGAACCCTGTAAACGATATCTCATACGCTTATTTCCATGACCTAAGTGTAGCACTTGACATTTCCCTACATTAACTGCCATACCCCATTTATCTGCCCACTTAGTAATATGATCTAAATCCTCTTGCAGCTGTTTTACTTGTTCTTCATTTTCGACAATCCCCATAACTTTTACATCGTCAGCAAAACAATTCATGCTTCCAGAAATATTATCATTGATGTCATTCATAAATATAATAAACAAAAGAGGCCCTAAAACTGATCCCTGAGGAACCCCACTTAAAACATCACTCCAATTAGAATGATTTCCTCTCACAACTACTCTTTGCTTCCTACCAGTAAGCCAATTTCTAACCCAAAGTAAAGTTTTTCCTCCTATTCCAATGTCAGCTAACTTGCTGAGAAGAGCAACATGCGGTACCTTGTCAAAAGCTTTTTGAAAATCAATATAAACAACATCCACACATTTTTTGTTATCTAAAGCTGAGGTAACCTTGTCGTAGAAATGCAATAAATTAGTAGTACAGGATTTACCTTTCCTGAAACCATACTGCAAACTAGTCAACAGACTATTAGTCTCTAAGAACATCATGATCTTAATTCTGATCAAAGTTTCGAAAATCTTACAAATCACCGAAGTCAAACTTACAGGTCTATAATTCCCAGCAATACCTTTAGACCCCTTCTTGAAGAGTGGCATTATGTTAGCCAGCTTCCAGTCCTCTGGCACCGTCCCCGAGTTATAAGAAGCATTGAAAATATTCAAAATAACATCCACTAATTCCTCTGCACATTCAACTAAAATTTTTGGATAAATATTATCTGGTCCCGGAGCTTTAGTTGCTTTAATCTTTTTCAAATGAAATAAAACCTCCTCCCTGGAAAATACAAAATCCTCAAGCTGTATAATAGCTTGTGTCTTGTTAGTGTCAACTGTTGAGATACAGTTATCGTTAAACACACTGGAAAAAAAGTTATTTAGAACATTTGCAATATCCCTATCGTTTTGGATTAAATTTCCATGCTCATCAACCAAAGGCCCAATTTGACTGTTTCGAGCTTTCCCAGAATTAGCGTAAGCAAAAAACCTCTTAGGGTTCCCATCAATGTCATCTGCCAGCCTTTGCTCCAATTCCCTTTTCTGAATCCGTACCAAATACTTAAAATTTCGCCTTGCCTTACCATACTGGAGCCTCTCCGCACTCTGACCAGTTTCTTTAAACTTACGAAAAGTGGCTTGCTTATAATTAAGAGCTTCTTTAGTCTCCCTGGAGAACCACATGGGCCAAATTTTGGTACTAACACCTTTTCTCCTAAATGGAACATAGTCCCCAACGGTTTTAGCAAGTTTATCCTTAAATTCCGTCCACTGCTGATCTACGTCGCTATTTTCCAACCCTGACGAAAAAACCTCTTTCAAGCTCTGCCTAAGTGCAACAAAATCGGTGTTTCTGAAATTGGGCACAAACCTAAAATTATCATCTTTGCACACTTCAAATTTAACCCGGAACCTAATGCTGTTATGATCACTATCTCCAATATGCTCCCCTACACTCAACCCCTGAACAAAACTACCTATGTCACAAAAAACTAGATCCAAAATTGCCTCCTCTCGAGTTCCCTGAGTTACAACTTGATCTAAGAAACAGTCACCAATTACTTTTAAAAATTCCTCTTCTTTGCCATTACCAGGATAAAAATTATTCCAATCAATACCCGGAAAATTGAAATCCCCCATTATGATAACGGATCCCTTACTGGACATGTCACTAATAATACGGTACATCTGTTCATCTTGTCCCTGGTTTGAATTAGGTGGCCTATAAATGTTTCCAAAGCGTAGCTTTTTGCCCTTACTGCTCATCAACTCCAGCCAAACCATATCAATATCAGTAGGCTTATCATTTATGACCAATTCATTGCAAATAAAATTGTCTCTAACATAAAATAAAACCCCACCACCTCTTTTACCTACTCTATCCTGTCTGAATAAATTATACCCAGCAATATGTAATAACTCTGCATCAGATTCGGTAGCCCATGTCTCTGTAATTCCGATAACATCCAACTTCTCATCCATAACTATGCTTTTCAATTCATCCATCTTGTTCCTAATACTGCGAGCATTGGTATAGAAAACTTTAAGCATGCCTAAGTTGCTTTTATTTAACACCCTGAAATTTCCTAAATTACAATTGTTAACATTACTACTCTTGTTTGTCACTTTATTTCCATTTCTAGCAATACCCAAAAACATATCATTCTCTCGATACCTGGTGCTTGAACCATGCCCCCCATTCCAACTTAGTTTTTTGACTCCAAAGCCCTTAAAATTAATCCACTAACCATTTTGACCCCTGTTGGTCGGTTGATAATGGTTGAGTAACTTGATAAACTTATTTTGACAATCGTCACCACCTATTTTAAACTTTAATAATATTATTAACAAGAAATAACCAATGTTTTTTAGTACAAATAAACAGATTTTTACTGGATGTCTTTACATCCAAAAGTTCACAACTTTGAATTGAAAAAATGGGTTCCTGAAAACCCCGAAACACGTGTATTCAACAATCTATTTATTTGTGTTAATAAACGTTAAATAATTCCTGTTATTTCTCGGCTCAAAGGAAATAAATTTTTTTATAACAAAAAAATTCGTGATTTTTTTACCATTTTTTTTTTTTTTTTTTCGTATACCGTTTTATTTTACAGAAACTTAAAATCTATTTTTCCCCACAAAATGTTTCCCTTAAATAGCTAAAATAAAACATATTTTGGTAAATAACTTGAAAAACTATTCTTGATATCTCCTCCCCCCTCCCATTTTTCGAATAAAATAATCATATTTTTATAACGCCAAATTTATGTCTTAAAAACAAATAATATTTTAATTAAATATGAAGTAAAACCATTATTGCTTTAAAAAATAAACTCCCTTTCTGTTTTATAACAATAATAAAAAGGAAATAAAGAGAAATAAATAAATAAAAAAATATGATCGAATAGCGAAAAGAAAAAACTAGTATGTTGTGGCCATCACGAAACTTTCTTCTATATTTTTCTTTTTTTTTTTTTTCTGATCCCTCCCCGTGCTTGACGAGGAAGCAATATTCCCAACAAAAACAAAATTACACATGCAAAAACTTGACGACCATCCCAATGTCTGAATTATTGCAAAAGCAAAGCAAAGAGCGAAAATTGAAAGTTATTTTAAAAACCTTGCTTGAATTAATTACAAATATTTTATTTGTTAACAAACATAACATGGCAACAGTTAAAAATTTTAAATCATTGAGATAATATTTCCGATCATTTCCATACAATTAAAATCACGAGAAATACGCAGACGACAATCTATTACGATTTATCTTTCTTATTGTTGCATTAATAAAGCTATTTTTATTCGCAAAAAAAAAAAAAAAAAAAATCAACACCTCTTGGAGCGATTGGCGTCAAAATTGAACCAAAGCCTGTTTACGTATGGATTCACATATATTCCAAATTTCAACCAGAACGTAGCATTACTTCTTGAGATAGGGCATACACAATGGAAAAAAAGAACGGGCGATTGCGCTACCCCCTTTTTACTTTCTTCATATCTAATATATAGAAGAAAGTATTGGATTCGTGCAAATTTTCGAATTTCGAATTTTGACGGATTCGAACGTTTTGAGGTGTGCTGAGTCCATTTCGACCATTTTTGGAAAATGTCTGTCTGTCTGTGTGTGTGTGTGTATGTGTGTGTGTGTGTGTGTGTGTGTGTATGTATGTGTGTCACGTCTGTGTGTGACCAGTTTTTTGTGGCCGCTCTACAACAAAAACTACCGCATGAAATCAAACGAAATTTAGTACACATATGTGCCCCCTATGTGAACTTGTGCCCATTAGTTTTTGGCGCGAATTCCTCCAAGGGGGGTGGAGCAATGGGACGTTTTTTCGAGTTACGCGTGCTTGCTATTCCTCAGGAAGTTACTGGCGGAATCAAACAAAATTTGGTCCATATGTTGGTATTAACAGGAACAGGTGCTGATTCAATTTTGGGTGTCAATAACTCAAACGGGGGTTGAGCTGTAGAACGTTTTTTGTCGTCAATTGTGACTGCTGTATCTCAAGAAATAATGAACGGAATGAAAGAAAAATTTATCGGCAAGTAGCCCTTAGTGGGTATAAGAACTGATTTTATTTTTGTGTCAACAGCTAAAAAGGGGGGGGGTAGCGCAATCACCCGTTCTTTTTTTCCATTTTGAGTGCCCTATCTCAAGAAGTAATGCTACGTTCTGGTTGAAATTTGGAATATATGTGAATCCATATGTAAACAGGCTTTGGTTCTATTTTTGACGCCGATCGCTCCAAGAGGTGTGATTTTTTTTTTTTTTTTTTTTTTTTTTTTTGCGAATAAAAATATTTTTATTAATGCAACAATAAGAAAGATAAATCGTAATAGATTGTCGTCTGCGTATTTCTCGTGATTTTAATTGTATGGAAATGATAGGAAATATTTTCTCAATGATTTAAAATTTTTAACTGTTGCCATCTTATGTTTGTTAACAAATAAAATATTTGCAATTCATTCAAGCAAGGCTTTTAAAATAACTTTCAATCTTTGCTTTGCTTTTGCAATAATTCCAGACATTGGGATAGTCGTCAAGTTTTTGCATGTGTCATTTTGTTTTTGTTGGGAATATTGCTTCCTCGTCAAGCATGGGGAGGGATCAGAAAAAAAAAAAAAAAAAGAAAAATATAGAGAAAGTTTTGTGATGGCCACAACATACTAGTAATTGAATGGAAATGATCGGAAATATTATCTCAATGATTTAAAATTTTTAACTGTTGCCATCTTATGTTTGTTAACAAATAAAATATTTGTAATTAATTCAAGCAAGGCTTTTAAAATAACTTTCAATTTTCGCTCTTTGCTTTGCTTTTGCAATAATTCAGACATTGGGATGGTAGTCAAGTTTTTGCATGTGTAATTTTGTTTTTTGTTGGGAATATTGCTTCCTCCTCAAGCATGGGGAGGGATCAGAAAAAAAAAAACAAAAATATAGAAGAAAGTTTCGTGATGGCCACAACATATTAGTTAGCTGTTGACACCAAAATAAAATCAGCTCTTATAACCCACTAAGGGCTACTTGCCGATAAATTTTTCTTTCATTCGGTTCATTATTTCTTGAGATATAGCAGTCACAATTGACGACAAAAAAAACGTTCTATAGCTCAACCCCCCGTTTGAGTTATTGACACCAAAATTGAATCAGCACCTGTTCCTGTTAATGGCAACATATGGACCAAATTTTGTTTGATTCCGCCAGTTACTTCCTGAGGAATAGCAAGCACGCGTAACTCAAAAAACATCCCATTGCTCCACCCCCCTTGAGGAATTCGCGCCAAAAACCAATGGGCACAAGTTCACATACGGGCACATATGTGTACCAAATTTCGTTCGATTTCATGCGGTAGTTTTTGCTGTAGAGCGGCCACAAAAAAACTGGTCACACACAGACGTGACACACATACATACACACACACACACATACACACACCAGACATACACACATACACACACACACACAGACAGACAATTTTCCAAAAATAGTCGAAATGGACTCAGCACACCTCAAAACGTTCGAATCCGTCAAAATTCGAAATTCGAAAATTTGCACGAATCCAATTACTTTCTTCTATATATTAGATATAGAAGAAAGTAAAAATTATCAAACGCGAAAATCAACTTAGCAAGGAAAACGATGTGACGTCAGAAGGTTACGTAGCTCCACCCATTCTTGTGACGTCAGAGGTAGACCGTTGCATATTTATCCGAACGTGCTCTAACCATCAGGGGCGTAGTAGCGTCCAGTGACAGTTAGATTTCGTGCTTCCCCGCTGTTTGACAAAATGAGGGATGGATTTCTTTCTTTGTTTTCCTTCGACGATGCTCAAAAGAGGGGGTTTGGGGGTGCTCCCCCCGGGAATTTTTTGAAATTGAAGCGTTTAGAAACAGGGCCGCGCCAAGCCTGATCGGCGCCGTCGTGCAAATGTTTTTTGAGCGCCTTTGGGCTCTGGCGTTCAAGGGAAATATTGAGGGAAGTTTTGTAGACAGATATAAAATGAAAAAAATAAAATACGTTTGGCATTTAATTTATTCAAAAAAAAAAAAAAAAAAAAGTGTGGATATTAAATTTCGCAATATGGTGTAAGTGTTTACTTCATATCTCGAAATTATTCCTAGTTTAGTAGCTCCTCTGATATGCTAATAATGCGTTTTGGAAGAAGAAAATATTTTAATATCTAAATTAAAGCCAATTTGAATATCTATCTAATCTCTAAATGATGAATAATTAATAAAACTTTTAAACCTGTCAAAATATGACAACAGGAGCAGTGGCGCAACTAGAAAAATAGTTTTTGAGGTACAAATTGAAAAAAAAGAACTTTTAATAAGAGGGGTCCGGGGGTTCTTCGGGAAAATTTTGAAACTTATAGTTTGAAAAACGCAATTTTAGACGGTCTTTGTGGTGTTATGGGGGGGAAGGAAAAGGTGCAAGTGGCTCCGCCGTGCAAATTTATAGAAGTTGAAGCCTTTAAAACGTGATTTTATGCTGTATTTATTGATAGAAAAAGGGATGGAACTCTGGGATTCTGCCCGATCGTTATTATTTTTTGAAAAATAGATGGAAATTAATTCATTTTCTCCCCTGTAGTTATTCGAATTTGAACTTCCAAAAACGATTTTGAAGATTTTTACAAGAAGGGAATTCTGGAGCTCCACCCCCCCTGGAAATTTTTTTAAAATTAAAGTCCTAAAAACCTAAGCAGAATTCTATGATGTTAGAAGTGATTCAGAGGCTTTTCTAACTCAAATTTTTGGTAAGTCATGTTTCAAAAACCTTTTGATGATATTTAAGGGAGGAGGTTCCGAGGCCCTAGTCCGAATATTTTCTGAAATTGAAGTCTTAAAAACGTGATTGTAAGGCCATATTTGGCAACATTTGGACCGGCAATCTTTTGAAATTAAAGCTCTAAAAAACGCAATTTTAAGAGATTTTCGAACAGAGTTTCATGCGTTGTTGTCGGGAGCTTTCGCAATATTTTGCGAATTGAAGATGTGGAAACGAAATTTCAGATGCTCCGTAATGCTATTGGCGTGGGGGGGGGGGGGGGGGGAGAGATTCGGGCCCGAGTAGCATTTTGAAAACTTTCTCATTTTCAGGCGAACTAGAAAAAAGAAAAACAATAAAGGAAAAAAGAAAAGAAATAGGAGGAAGGGGAGGGGAATAGCTGACCAATTAGCTGAAATTATTGAGAATTTAACTCCAAGATTTTTTTTCTAAAAGAAATTAAAGTTTTACCCCAACATCATTATTTTTTCCTTATTAAAATCACTTTGTTTTCTGAAGGCGCGTTCCCCCCCCCCCCTTCCTCCCAATAGTAAATATTTTTGAGAAACATTCAACTCAGCCATTCTGGAGGAGAGGGAGAACGGGGGGCGGTGCAACCTGAGGGGGTGCCCTTTGAACCCCCCCCCCCCCGTTGCGTCATGGAACAGGAGGGTGCTGATTATATTTCTAAATTGAAGGATAATATTGTAGAGGATATTCCACCATAAGATCTGAAACTGAAACTTGCTGGTAAAACAAATAATTTTAAAGTACGAATTGTTTAAAAAGGCATTTAATTTAATATCTAAAATAAACATTGTCCAAAGCCTTTTTTTCTTTTTTTTTTTTAAATTTAATACACAAATAGGTAAAGAAAAAGGAGGTGGGGGAATTGAGTAATTATGGTCAAGTCGTTACTTTTCGGAACTAAAAAGTTAATCTAAATTATTGTTACAATATATGCATATTACGCACAAGTAAATAATATGCAAATATGCTTACCGTATATTTTAAATGTATGATAACATAGGGCAGTAAAATTACCACGAACAATAGTTAAAAATCACAAAAATACATATTGCACGAATTATAATAGAACATATTCATAGCAAGAACCAAAGTGGAGAATAGCAAATTTCTTGCGCTGCTTCGTATGCTCAACCTCGTGAAATTATAGACATGTTGAAATAACAATTTATGGCTCCACATATGAAGAAAAATGCAAATTAATTAGCATCATGTGTTTTCATTATAAAAGATAACGCGTTTGAATAGCACATTCAGCACACAAAAGGCTATCATTTTCCCTTATAGATAGACAGTAAGGAGGATTGCTTGTTTTAATGAGCAGTAAAATTTCACTGGTACTTTTATAGAAAAATGAAAAGTTCAATTTTATTTTTTCCCTCTCATTTGGAGCATTTTTGATTCATAGAGTCCGGGCGCCTTTCTGACTCTGGCGCCGTCGTGCGTCGCACGACCTTGCATATAGGGCCAGCGCGGCCCTGGTTAGAAATGCAATTTTAGGCCATCTAAGGTTACTTAACGGAAAGTAATGGCATTCGGAACTCGCCCAGGAAAGTTTTCGTAACTGAAATTCTATATACGTAACTGTATGTTATCTTTGATGATGTTATAGAAAGGGATGAGTTCGGGAACTCTCCCCCCTCCCCCATATAAATTAGTTTTTAAAACGAAATTTTCGACGATCTTTTACTAATGATACTGGAACGGTGGGATTCGGGACCAGCCCTCCTGAATTGTTTTTGAAATTGATATCCTACAGCGCAATTTTTTAACGATCTCCCCCCCCCCCCTTTTTTTTTCTTTGATGCAGAGCGATTGGTGACTCTAGCGGACGAAACCCTTTCGAAACTGAAAACCAAAAAATTGCAAGACATCTTTTATGACAACCCTGACATAAGCAGGGGTTTTAACCATCCTTCCCTAGAAAGGTTTCGAAATTGAAAGCTTAAATACGCAATTGGGAACCCTCTCTGATGATATTACGAGAAGGAATAGGGTTCGGTAACTCTCTTAGGTAGTTGTTTCGAAATTGAAGTCGTAAAAACAAAATTTTGGACGATTTTAATGCTTTTAGAGAAGGGCTGCAATTCGAGTGCGCTCTCAGGAAAGAATTTCAAAATTAACGTCCTCAAAAAAAAAAAAAAAAAAAAAAAAATCTTAGAAGATTTTCAATAAGGTAGGGGGAGAGCTGAAATCAGGGCACTCTCCAGGAAAGGGTTCGAATTTAAGGTCCTAAAAACAAAATTTTAGACTACCTGATACGATGTGAAGGTGGGAGCGTTTTAGAGATCTTTCCCCTAAAAGGAAAAACAGAATGAAAACTCTAAATAAGCATTTGTAGGACCTATAATGCTGGGTGACTGTATAGGGTTTGGGGAATCTTCTCCGGAAAATGTTTGAAATTTTAGACCATCTTCAAAATATTGGGAACGGAACGGAGGCCCTTGGGTTTCAAGGTCGCTCCTGCATAAATGTTTTAGAGTTGAGGTCCTAATAAACGAAATTTTTTGCTTTCTTCGATGGTGTTAGGGAGAAAATTAGTGTTTAGGACCCCCCCCCCCCCCGCAGAAATTTTGAATATTTAAGTCCTAAATGCGCAGTTGTCTTTGATGACGTTGTGGGAAGGGATGCAGTTCGTTGAGTCACACTCGTTACACTTTTTGAAATTGATGTTTCGTAAAAAATACAAGTTTATAGATAATCTTTGAAGATGATAGTGGAAGCGGGTTCATGGAATTTCCTCTGAAGTTTTTCTATTAAAGTTATAAAAATGCAATTTTAAGGCCACCTTTGGTGACGTAAAAAAATTGGGATAGACATAAAAAAAAGCTCTTCTCTCTCCCTATTTTGTTTTGTTTATAATCTTGTGTTTACTTTCCTTTTACAAAAAAGGAAGTATTGTATTCGCGAAATAATTTTCACTCAAAAATCGGCCTTAATTTCCATTTTTTCTCATCCCCGAATGAATGTTGAGTTTTTTTTTCGACCCGACCACACGTGGATATATGCCTAGAAACGTACAGACACCAGAAATATCCATTTTGACGACCCCCGAGTTAATTACAACGAATTTTCTCGTGACGTCCGTATGTACGTATGTATGTGCGTATGTGGCATATGTGCGCACGTGTGTATGTGTGTATGTATCTCGCATAACTCAAAAACGGGGATGTCCTAGAAAGTTGAAATTTGGTACGTGGACTCCTAGTGGGGTCTAGTTGTGCACCTTCAATTTTGGTTGCATTCGGATGTTCCTAAGGGGGTCTTTTGCCCCCTTTTTGGGGGGAAATCATTGTTAATTTCGATGTAAACTCAAGTTGTGTTAAAATTTGTCGGACACTTGGTGATATATCACCAGTCTTTTGGTCGCCAAGTTTTGTCGCCAAATTGGCGACAAATTTGGAGATTTTTTAAAATTTTTTTAAAAATTTTGTTTCTGTTTGGCCACTATTGGTGATATTTAGAGAGTAAATAATTGAATCACATTAAAATTGCCAATAATGGGGAAATGATATTAAATTGGAGTAAAAGGAAGTCATGTGTGATGCACACATCAGCTCGTTTATTTTTAAAAATATGTTGTAAAACATCCTGAGCCACTTTTTCTTTCCCAAAAACATTTAACTGTTTTAGTTTTCCCATAATGGAATTTTCAAAATTTTGTCTGTTTGAAAAACAAACGCTTTTAGCCCCCCGAAAAAAAAAAAAGAAAAAAACTTTTGGCCCTTTGGCCTGAGGTGATACTTAGCATTGATATCTTATGTAATTTTTTTCCTTTTCATTTAAATTTAAATATCCGGGCTCTTGAATTTCTTGATGTACTTTTGTTTTCCATTCATTTTTTCTCCTTAGAAAAATTTAGAACTGCTGGTGTCTCTACCTTACAATGTTCTGAGAATCACTCTTCTCTTTATCATTTTAATTTTTCTTCTGTTTAAAACATATTTCGGGGCATCCCATGTATTTTTTATCTACTTTGTTGTGATTTTCGTGGTGAAATTTTGAATAAAAATATTCAGAAAAATTTCTTTGTCGGAAGCAAACTGCGATAATTTATATCATTATACATCATCGTTTTTTTTTTTTTTCTTCCCGCCCTCGAACCCGTGAGCCCTTTGGGAGCTATATTCTTAAAAGGAATTATTGTTCAAATCAAAGATATTGAAAATATCTGCTTTGACCAAAAAAGGAACTCGACTCAATCTTTACGCCCCTTCCCTATCCTCCAATTTTTTTTTTCTTCTGCCTAACGGGCTGGTTACAATCGATTCTAGTTGAACTTTGCTTCTTCATGTATACTAGCGCGCCACATTTTTTTTTTCTTTCAATAATTGTTTATTAATTTTGTTTTTCACTGTGATGTGCGCCCTTTTCGGCTTGCGCCCCTAGGCCAGGGCGAAGAACAATATTGAACAATACAGGGCAACCCCGACATTTTTGGTTGGATTTTCAAAAAAAATAAAAATTAATAAATGGAATATATTTTATCTGGATTTTTTTTCATAAGGAAAATTTTAAAACATCTTATGCTTTTCTACAGCTACAATGAAAGTTTTTTTATTTGAAAGCAAGCCCAAAAAATACAATAATATTCAGTTCATTGTGTGATTCGGTCACTGCACATTGCTAGTGCAAAAGAAATTGTGGCGGCGTATTAAGAAGTATTTTTATCAATTTAAAAAAGAAAGATAATAAATAATTACATACACCTTTCTTAAATTATTTATTATTCAGTGCTGTAATTTAATAGCCGATGATCGAGTAACCCACGTGTTTTCAACAATGAAACTTGCGCCACGGTATGATAATTTGATAATATGTTTTGGTAAGTTTAACATGCAGGGAAAGGCTTCATCGAGCTAAGAATGAACTCGATCCGGGAAGTGTTTTGCCGGTAAGACTGTGTCATTTTAGGGGAATGAAGAAACGAAAAAGCCGTCATCTATGAACACTATCTACTGGAGGTTTAACTTAAGGAGAGTTAGGGTTAAAATTCCAACTATCAAAATGTCACCCCATCATACCTTGACGGGCGACCCGGGCGACTTACTAATTATAGAATAATTGTATGCTCTGTAATTGGATAATGGTTAATCATTACAATTTCTTTTTCTTGGGAGCCGGAAACATTCTTCTTGTAGAAACAACCATGGGTAATAAAGTCAAAAAATATGGTTATTGTGTCGTCGTCGTTTTTTTTATAAATTCAACGTCATTTTTTTTAGTGTATATGTATATATATATATATATATATATATATATATATATATATATATATATATATATATATATAGTATCTATATATATATATATATATATATATATATCTTTTTTTTTTGGCACCTTTACTGTTTTTTTTTCTTTTTTTGCGCCTTTTGGGAGTCAAGGTTGGTGAGCTCTTGGGAGACCCAGTCCGCCCCTGCCAGGGGGCTGGGCGGGCCTCTGGTCACAAGTTTGCGGACTCGGCTTTTCAAAACTAATTTTATGTAGATTTAAAAAAAAAAAAAAAAAAACCTGAGACCAGGGGCGTGCACAGAAATTTTCGGGCACATCACAAACGACTTTTCTGGGCCTCCTGCATATTTCAAGCCTAGTTTTAAAAATATTGGGCCCCTTCACGCTTGGGCACGGGCCAACAGTGTCCCTTCTCCCCCTTGCCTAAGACTTGAAAGGCATCGCGATATAAAAATTGCTTTTTAACTGAACCTGAACTGTCTTTTCATACACAGCACAAAATACTATGCAATTTCAGGTTAAGAGCTTTTAAGCAATGCTAAGATGATTAATAAATTTGCTTCATAGCAAAACTATTAGCAACGCATATGTTGTAACGACATTGGAAGACATTTGACCAAGATCACTGGGATATTACACGAGGTCACTCCAATACATCTCAACATTTGTTGCAAAAAATATTTTCAATTTCAGAATAATTATAACCACATTACTTTCCCAAGCACGTAACGTCTTTTTCAATGCAAAAGAAGTGTGTTTAAGTGAATGAAACTACAGAAGCGACCAAGGGCTCTCCGACACCCCCTCCCCCCCACCAAAAAAAAAAAGAAGGCGCATTGGTTCGAGGCCACACGCACTCTGTGGAAGGCGAGGGAGCACCGACCGGGGGGCGCCAGTCTTAAGCAAAGTGCTCGAGAAACTGAAAATTCAAGGGCAACTGACTTTCAAAGAAGATTTATAGGAAGTGCGATGTCAATAGATTAGATGAAACTATTGTTTTTTTGTCAAGTCACAACGCCCCGAGGGATTCTACCTGCGTCTCATCCATGACGTCATTGTTACATTTCTTGTCACGTGACCATTAAATGACCCAGCTCGAAGGCGAACAAGCAGATTTTTTTGCTTCTCCGGTCGTTCCCTGATGTTTGGCTGAAGGCACACAGTCGAGCCGGTGAAAACTGAAATATTCAAGTTGTTTTCCTCTGCTGAACTTACAATTTGATAGCATCATTTACATTATTATGGAGGTAATGCTTCTTGATACTTATATTTTCATTGAGTGAATTTCGCGTTTACGGCTGATTGATCAAAGTATTAACACTTTTTCGCATTTATGTGTATTCATTCTGCATTCGCTAATGTTATGCAGTGCACATTTTGAACTTTTCTAGAACTATGGAGAGAAAACATTATTCTATCATAGCATAATCTTGCATATTATGACTTTCGTTCAAATGTTAAAATTATTGAAGCTTCCTTGAAAGATGTTACACAATCTCCTTGAAGTTATTTCTGTTACATTAATTTCCTCAAAAGTGCTATACATTTAGAGAGTAGATCTTAATTGTTTCGTAATGAATGGATGACCTTACTTGTCTGTAAGGTTTCTGAAAATTCTTCCTCATTTAAGAAATGACAAGTGCCATTAACTTTATTGGTGTATTTTTTTTTTTTTTTTGGAAGTGTGCTATTCCACTGTAATGTGTCACATTTTAAAACTATTTTTTCTTTTCAAAGTTCTTCATTAACTCTGCTTAGAAAAAAAAAAGCACTGGCTCATATTTGACATACTCTTCTAAAACAATTACATGCATAACATAATTATTCTCAGTTTTTTTTTTAAATTATAAATTTATAAAATTTGTGACAACTGAAATCCTAAACTCTCAAGTATGTTACAAAGTTTTATGAAATTGATAATTAAGCATAAAAAATACTCAAGGACTACACTAAGCATTGGCCATCGCACCAAATGCGATAAAATCATAAATTCGTCCAAAAAAAATTTGAATTTGGCGAACTTGTTGGCAAACAGAAAATTTTCCCAAATTTCCATAGAAAAAAAAAATCTCCCTACCTTATCCTCAAAAGATTGTCAAAACATAAGTTATACTTCATTCTCTGATTAAATATTTCTACTGACAGAAATACATTAAAATCAGTTAGTCTTTGGCTAAAATTTTTGAAATTTGGCTGACACTGTTAAAGTTTGACTAATTTACTGGCTAACAATTCGAAATCTTTAGTGCGGCCCCTGCATAGTACTTCAGGAGATTATATCCTCACTCTTATACACTTGCTCTGAAAAACTTCCAATATAAGACTCTCTTCGAAAAGTGTTTGAATGTTGACCTTGCTAGCAGTCGGATAAATTAAAAATTTTTTTGATGCCTAGTGCTACTAAGCTTGAATCCAGGGGGTCATGTTCCCCCCTTATAAAATGACTTAAAATGGCTTGAACTTGCATTCATGGGGCTTAAAATTTGTCTGAAATATTGACACATAACTCTCTCTCCAAGGTTATATTCATGGGGATCTGAGGGGACCTAATGTGAATCAAAAATATATTTTGTTAATAAGTTTTAAAGTTTTCAAATTTAAATTTGGAATGTTTTCATAATATTCAGCTTGAGCAAAAGAAAATTCCTATATGTTTCTGCCTCATTTCTATACATCGGCGCCTATATATGGGGCTAGTGGGTGCTCAAGCGCCCCTTAGAAATTAGAACTTTCTTGCTTTTAGTTCTTTTTTCTTTGTAAAAATGTGAAAATATTTCTTTTCCAGCCATTAATGAATAAGTTATTAAAAATGTCAAATTTTAATAACTCTAATTTGTACTGAAATCGGTTTCCATGGGGAAAATATCCTGCTAAACCATTGTTAAAATGTCTGAGCCCCCCCTCTCCCCCTTAAAATTTTACGAATGGACACCCATGTTTCTATAATGACTTCTCAATACCAGAAGCCGGATCTGTCCCTAGCACTGATTCGGGACCCTCTTCAGCAATGGCTGTGAATGAAAGTTTTATACGTCTTATGCAACAAATAAGCAATATTAATTCATCAATCAAATATTAAAATACTAATAGCCAGGGTCTTAACCGGACTTTCATTTAGGGAAGAGTTTTTTCTAAACATATTTCACGTGAAATCTATATGATCAATAAAATTAGATTTCATTCATATGTTCTATTAGCTTTTTGCTTCAAAAAGTTATTTAAATGAGGGGGTGAGGGTGCTGCTTTAAGGGCATAAACAAGAGCAAATGTAAAAAATGGCTTATTAAATGAAAGACAGAAAGAACTGAGACGTGTACACTACATTTCATCCCTGTTTAGTGATGTAAAATACCCGGGTATTTATTTTTAGGGGTAAATACCCAGGGTATATACCTGGGTAAATACCCAAAATGGGTATTTACCCGGGTATTTATTTCAAAAATTTATATTCAACTAAAATACTTTTCTGTACGTATTCCACTATGTATATATACAGAGTGTTTTGTTTTAACATTCAAGACCTCTATTTTCGCAACCGTTAGTCCTAGATGCATACTTACAATTGCAAAAATGTACAAAATCAGATGCAGACTTAAGATATTGAAAATTTGAAGTAAAAATAAAAATGAGTAAAAAAATACAAATTTCAACTTTTTACAGGGGCCCTAGATCCTCTGACTTATTGATATTTAGGGAAATAATCTCCAATGAAAAACAATTACAAAAAAAGTTTGACATTAGTACGACCAATATTCACTGAGATATGAAACACAGCGTTTTGTAACTTACACCATTTTACACTCGCCGTCAGTAACATCTTTTGGGGGAAAATATAGCAGTTAATGAGTGTTTATATAAAATTATATGTGTGCAAAGTGATTTTTCAAATTGTTCAAGGTTTTGCAGCGTGTTTTGCGTTTCACGGCATAACATTTGCATGAATTTTTGAGTAGAAATGAAAAATGTAATACCTTGTGTTTTTTACTTTGCCAACCTGTCATTATTCTGAAAGGGTAATAAGTTCTAATCTCATCTTCTGCATGGTCCCTTAAAACTTTCAAATGGAATATCTCCTTGAGTTTTCATTGCAGAAATGTCAAGTTTTTTTGTGTCAGTAAGTTTTAAATTCAGATCATTTCTCTAAATATAAGTTAGGGGACCTAGAGCCGTATAAAAAGTTAAATTTTATAGTTTTTGACTCATTTTTATTTTTGCTTCAAACTTCCAATATCTTTACTCTGCATCTGAATATTTTTGCAATTGGAAGTAAGCATCTAGGACTAACGGTTGCAAAAATAAAGGTCTTGCAGGTTAAAACGAAACACCTTGTATAACCAACTATATACAAAACAATAAATTTTTCCCTAAAATTTGTATTTTGATCACATATCTAAAGAATTATTGTGTGAAACAACTCAGCAATCTAATATGATATTCATATTAAATGTGTTGGATATGCCTAATCAATGTTGATAGCCAAATTTCACATATAAAAAGCAATTCTACAAAAAGTAAAAAGCTTAACTGGTTACAAAAAAAAAAAAAAAGCAAACATCTTCTTCAATTATGGCATTGAAAAGAAAGATTCTTTGGTTCATGATATGTTTCTTTCATAATTTCATTAAGTCTTTCGATAAAAAATATTATAAACTGTGTAATACATATGTATCAGTTTTACCAATTATTTCATATTTAGATTTAAAAAAAAAATTCTCATTCACTTTTTGCATTTTTTTGTAAAATACCCAGTTTTTGGGTATTTACCCAGGCCTTGGGTAAATACCCGGGTAAATACCCAAAAAATATTTACCTACCCACTGGGTATTTACCCGATCCACATCACTATCCCTGTTAGATATTCAATGTCTTTTTAACAACCCTGATTAATCTTATATGAGGCAGTGAGAAGCAAAGGGATGCAAGTGGACAATTTTAAGTTTCAAGTAAAACGCGTTTAAAGATCCTAGGTAGGCTTTCATTGAAATTTTTTTTCTAAATCATGCTGCACAGCAGCACCTACCAGGGCTATTTTAGTACAATCTCTTGCCCCAAGACAGAGGAGAGGTTCATCTACCATGTATACTGGTTATCTCCAAATTTTTAATTTTGCCACTTGCATCCCTTTGCTTCTCACTACCTCATATGATCTTATAGAACTAGACAGCAAGAGCAATTTGTTTCAAAAATGAATAATTGTCAATTTTCTATACAATTTTTTGTGTTAATGACAACTCTCCAGTAAGGTTTTTACTTTGTCAAAATTATTTTCAAGAAATGATTGTTTGTAGATTATTAAGTATCATTTTAATAGTTTTGATGCAAATATTAATTAGTTTTCTATGCTTTAATTGGAATGTTTTAGGGTGTGTGAACTTTTAAGTGGAGTCTCAGGGCAGCTGTCCCATTTGTTCTTGGAGTAATCAAGCATTGTTTAAAATGAACCAACCAAACTTAACTAATGCCCTCAAAATCAGGCCCGTGTCTAGAATTTCATAAAGGGTGGGGTTTGGGTTTCAATGTTTTTTCATTCTTACCTGCTGCACTGGTAGAAAAGCATAACAGTGGGAAAATTTTTGAAATGTTTAGTATTAAAAACGGAATTTTAGATGGTCTTTGACTCCGCGGAAATTTGTAGAAATTAAAGGCTTAAAACACAATTATAGGCCATATTTTTTGACATTCGAGAAAGGGATGAAGCTTGAGGACTCTCCCAATTGTTGTTTTTCCTTAAAAAATAGAAATGAATTTCTCCTCCCCTTTTCAAATTTTCAAAATTGAAGTTCCAAAAACGCATATAAGATAAACTTTAAAGATTTTTTTATCAGAAGGGGATTCTGGTGCTGTCCCTTGGAATTTTTTTTCAAAATTAAAGTCCAAAAAACTTAAGCAATATTCTAGGATATTCGGAGAAGGGGTATTTTTTGTAAATGTTGTTTAAAAAACCTAATTTTTGACAATATTAAAAGAATGGTTTGCCATTTTTTTTGTAATTGGTGTAATAAAAAATGCAATTGTAAGACCATAAGTGGTAACAGAGAGAGAGAGCCCTTTCAAAACTAAACCAAAGCTAAGTTTTGACGATTTTTGAACTCAATATAAAACAATGTTGTTTCGGGGGCATTTTCTGGAAATTTTGTTAAATTGAAGATCTGGAAACAAAATTTGAGATGCTTCGTAATGCTATTGGCATGCGGGGGGGGGGGGGGGGGGATTCAGAGGTGTGAAGTATTTAAAAAAATTTCTTATTTTCAGACAAACTATAAAAATTGTTGGGAAACTTCAAACAGAGTGTTTTGTGACTTTTATTTGTTTTTTTATTATGTTTTCTTTCTCATTGGGAGGGGTTTAACCCATGAAACCCTCCCCTTAGACATGGTTCTGCTCAAAAGACCAGTTGGAAGAACTTCCCCTTTTCAAGAGTTGTCTATCTCTCTGAATATCCTTTGTTTTTTCCACTAAAATATTGTTGAGTTCCTTTTCTTGGTAACTGTGCTCTCCAATTGTAGCACTTTGTTTTTGAAACGTATGTTAATTTTTTTCTTTAATTCCTCTCAATGTTGCCCACATTGTTGATTATTTTGAAATCTATTATTCTTAAAACATTAGTAACAAATATCAAATTTTATTTACTTTGTTGCAGTTAGAAATTTTACACTCGACTGGAAAACAAGTTGCTGTCTTGTCAGATGTAAGAATCATTTATTTTTCTTTAAATCAAATTAGTTAAATTTTTAAAATTTGAAGTAAATCGTTATTTTTGTCATCTTAAATGCATTGTGATAATTAAGTTGTTTTGTTTTTAAAATTATATGCTCAAAATTATCATCTTGCTTGAAATTATAAGTTTCTTTTTATCTATCCTCAACGTATTCTTCACACCTTTCTTTCATTGTTTGCAAACATAATTTTTCTTTTTTGTTTTTAAGCGCAAGGACTTCAAATCATTAAATGTGATAATATTAGTAACCAAAAATTTGAATCAATTTTTGTTCTAAAATTTTCATTAAATGTATAAACAAATATTTGTTTTCATGTATTTTTGAATATTTTCATCTGGTTGTGGAATATTGTAAGTATTCAGCCAAAGTGAATGTTTGGTTTGCCTGTTGTTTATGTAATATCCTGAACACAGACCAAAAATTTAATGTATGCCTGCTCAAAACATGATAGCAGCATGAAAGATGTGCATTCTTTCTCAAATTAAGAATTTTAACCAGGGAGTAATTTGCATTGAACTCAAGGCAGCTCTACTGTACTTATTTTTCTTCAATGAGTTTTTGCAAATTATGCAGAATTCTTGACAAAATATGTGAGTTCTGAACAATGTAGAGATCCTGCACTTTTTTAATGGTTAAAAATTAGGACCATATTTTAACCAGTTAGCATTCCCTTGTTCCATATCCATAGCTTTATGATTCACAGCTGTAGGAAACCTTCTCTGGAGTATGCTGTTCAGTTTTGTTCTCCTTTTCTCAAGAAAGATATTTCTTCATTGGAAAGTGTTCAAAGAAATTCTACTAGACTAGCGGGGGTAATTTCAGATTTAGATTATGATGCTCACCTTAAAAGACTTAATATGTATAGCCTGGAGCAAAGGAGAGTCAGAGCAGTGATGTTCCCACCAAATTTTCTGAAGGTATACACCCAGTAATCCATTACGCACTACAAGTGTATGCGATTATCTACGTAATGTGTCAAAAATGAAATTTTTGAAGCTTGAGGGTTAAAAAAATGTCTAAAAAATGTCCACTATATGTCTAAAAAATGTTTGAGAGTATACAGTGTATCTGGATTATACCCTATAGGAACACTCCCGAGTCAGAGGAGACATGATTTAGTTTTTTTAATTTATCAAATTGAAAGATGTTATGGGTTAAATTTTTGCGCAGGAAGCAGGACAAGGGGTCATTGTTTTAAGCTTTTTAGATCTCCGTCTAACTGGGTAATCAAGAAAAATTACTATTTTAGTAGGGTTGCGGGCATTTAGGACAGCTTACCGGAAGAGGCGGTAATGAACGAGTGAGTGGATAGCTTTAAGATCTTTATTGGGGACTAATAAACTGACAAGGACCAGCCTAGCTTGGCCGAGAGTTGCTGGTTGTCACATTTGTACTTATATTATGAAATTCTAAGATCAACGTTATCGTTAACAAATAACATGGAAATGCTATCTGCTTCAGTTGGTTTTTCAATCTGTGCTCTGGAAACTTTCTTATTCTACAAAAACTTCTTAAAAAAAACTTAGGTTAGTTTTTCATTTTTTAAAATACCTTTTCCATTGTAAATAAAGTTTTGCAGTATCTTTTGTGTATTAATTTTGAAACAATTTAAACTGTTCAGAACTTTAATAGATTTATTTTTGTGTAAAAATTGTTAATGCGTTATCATGTTCCAAAACGAAGGCTTTTTTTTTTCAGATTTCTTCCACAAGTACAATCTACGATGTGAAAAAGGAAATTCATAAAATTAGTAAGCAGAGCTTCTTTTATGAAATTTTATGTCACATAGTTATAAATTTATGGAACGTGTACAAATATTTTGTTGTAATTGTTTTTTTTTTTTTAAATTCTGGCTGTAATAGATTCTTGTAGCATTAAGTTCTTAATTAAAGTGTAATAACCATATACGATACAAACATGTAGCTGAAATTATGGTGTAATTTGCATTTTTCAAAATACTATTGTTCGGTTAGATTACTGGAGGTACATTTATGTGTACATTTAAATATTTCCTCTGGTAAACATAATGTGATAGTGGAGGCAGACAAAGCGACATGATACTTGGCTATAAGAAGAATGGAAAGAGAGAGCACTTATTTGACTGAAACTTTTTTACTTTTGTTGTTTCATTTTTAAATCATGTTAAAAATCAACAGCAAAAAAACTGTGTACTTTGAAAGAGGGAGGACTAAGTTTCTTTATGCTAATTTCTTGGTGGGTGTAACAGGCCATTTCTTGTTTTTTTAGGTGAAGGGGGGGGGGGACAATGAGTGTATTTCCTATGCAAATCTTCTCAAAAAGCAACAAAAACCACGCCCAATTATATAAAAAAAATATTTTAGCAAATCCAGAGGGGGGTGGGGGAACTATTGACCCCCCCCTGAATGATAAGTCTGGTTTGGAAGTTTTGGTTGATGCACAATAAAATGTTGTAGAAAAAAAACATGGTCAACTAACTTTCATCAGAAAGAGGGCCCATTCAGCGAGGAAACTCTAAATGTGTCAAATATTGGGTATGAAACCAACTCTTTATGAATTTTTTAATCTCTTCTCATAAAACATGTCATAAATTTTTAGTAACATTTAGTAGGTTGTCCTTGATTCTTTTCCTACTTCAAGAACTAAAACAAGGCTGAAAGCAGCCATTGTGGTAAAACTTCCTGTCTAACAGACAGGAAAATTTATTACAAGCAGATGTGATCTTTGCCTTTAAGGGGATCTAAAGGTGTTATTTTTCCAAATATTTCCCACAAGAGTGAATTTTAAGTCCACTCTCTCAAATCAGTCTGGAACTTTCTTCAGAGAAAGTATCTTTTTTTCTCTTCTCTTTTTTTTTCTTCAGAAACCTCAATTTCTAGTTGACCACTGTTGTGGTCCCTGGGCATTCTTTATTAACTTATATTAGAACTGTTTTAGAAGTATTTATGTATAAATTGTGTTGTTGATATCCTAACACTCTTCATGTGTAATTAATTCATTATGCTTGCGCATTAACGCCACCGCAGCAGAAGTTGTGCTAATGCGCCAGTAAAGGGCAATCATTTGATGCATTTGTTGTTTGTATGTGCATGCAGTTATCTTTTGGATTCCTCCTTGCTTTGTTTTGGCAACAATGGAAAACTGCCGAATGTTATAAAAACTGCCAATTCTGTAGCTGTGGTGGCATTAATATGCAAATACCATAAATTCTATCAATTTATAAGAAAAAGATGCATTATGCCAATTAAATATATATATTTTTAGAGAGCTCTTTTTAATTCAAAATGCTTAATTTGTGATTGTGCCTTAATTTTCAGAAAGAAAACTACATCCATCTAGACAAGCTTTGAGAATTGAAGCTCGTAAGTTTTCTATTTATTTAAGCATTACTAGTTTTTATGCTCTTAAATGTTTGGAACTATGATGAAAGTGAAAAACCAGAAATGTCAGTTTCCAAATTAAACGAATAAAAGTGTTTTAAACTATTGGAAATCTTCTCATGCACTCCCTATTAATGAAAATATTTTTCTTAATTTTGAAAAGGTAGTATGGATTGTAATACAGAATTCAAAACCATATTGTTCATAAAAAAACAAGTAATGACACTGCACTTCAATTTATCATTGTGAAATTGACACACCTCTACGTCAGGCAATTTCAACATATCTAGTAAACATTTTTATGTTTTTCAATTTTATATGTGTTCTAACCTTTGAGCTTCATCTTAATATGAGGTCAGGTGTGTGAGTCGGGTTTAATTTTTTAAATGTAATAATAGTTCTTGTACTATAAAATTAATATTAAGGACTTATTACTTTCTGAAATGAGTTACAAAGTGAAAATCTTATTCTGAAAAATGAAATTGTTTTCCAAGAAAAGTACCTAAAGCTTTGTTGATTTAAGATTTTTAATTTCTTATGATTATTTTTTAATTACATCTGCCAAAACTAATTCCTTCATGTCACGGAATTCATTCCGGATGCATGCTAATATGCTCCTGTTTCACATTTTCCGTTTGTGTTGCTATTACTTTTTCATGGCACACAGTCTCCATAAATTGATCCCTCGATAATAAGTAGTATACAATATTTGAAATAAGTAATAGGTAAAAGTTCTTCCCAAGTTTTATTTAATAAGTCACGGAAGCTTTTTTCTACCAGGTTATCCAAGTATCTCTAATACATACCAAACATGAGCACCAAATTGTTCAATTTAATTATTAGTATCCATATCCACTCTTTATTTGTTTTTTAGAGATCTTAAAGCATTTGAAAAGTCACAGTGGCCGTTTCATCAGGGACTACATTTTCGAATTCATGGTATAGTTATTTGCATCTTGCAGACTTTTAAAATCAAATCACCATAGCTACTACTATTGTGTTCTGCAAATAATGGCAAACATTGAAGAAGAAATTGAAAACAGACCTAGATATTCCCTAAGGACATCATGATGTTCATGTTCTGAACTGAAATGTGCTAAAATGTTTCCCATTATAATTGATGCGTCAGGAAGAATTTTTTCCTATTCTTTTTTTTTTAATTTTTTATCCAGGGATTAATTTATGTTAATGCTATATCTTTAAAAACAAATATTTTTTTAACCTTAAGTTGTTTCACTGAAAGAGATTCATCCCAAATAATATTATCAAATGTATTTACTCATGATGTGCAGCAAAAAATTAAATTGGAAAAATAATCCTATTTCTGTTTCAGGTGGTAAATTTCTGAATGATAATGTACCGTTACATTCCATTGAATTCAAGAATCAAAATCAACTGTATTTAAAAGATTTGGGACCTCAGATAGGATGGAAAACGGTAATTTTCCTTTTTTTTTTCACGTTTTGTAGATTTAAAAAAAAGAATGGTTTTCTTACCGATATCAATATTATTACAAATTGTGTTTGTAGAATATTCACCGAAAATGAATGTTTACTAGTGTTTACTTTTGAAATAAGTGATAATGAAATTTAAAATATTGCTCACCATGTTATGTAGTTGGGAGAGAGAAAACAATCTTTTGATCAATCTAAATACTATATTTAAAATCCAACTTGGTTTGTTATCCTAAAAAATTTGATTGCATTTAACCCACTATTGGTGTTTTTTTCTTCAAGTATAATGAAACCTGTAAAGTTGACCACCTGTCTAAGTTGACCGTCTCTTTCAAGTACAGATTTAGACCTATATCATATAAATCAACCTCTATAAGTTGACCACCAAAGTTGTGCACTGCAAGTGGTCAACTTGCACAGGTTTCACAGTATAGCATTCCAAAATAACATGAGTGATTTAATCAATTTAGAGGCCTAAATATCAATTTTTTTTATTTATTCTACATGTTTTTTTTGTGTACATGTTAAATTACAGATTTATATAACACACAGAAAAATCAGAGAAATGTCCAATAGAAAAAATTACATAAGTTGCGGAACTTTCTATTGCTGAACCAAGACATGTAATGCTTATTTGGAATCTTAATGTCTTAGCCTGCTGCAATACCATCATTAGATTTTATATCCTAGTAAGATACTTTACTTAGTGAAATATTTGTATGTATTTACCCCCCTAATTTCTTGAATATTTTTATCATTAAAAATAACAAATTTATGGTTTCATGTAGGTATTTTTGCTTGAATATGCTGGACCCCTTGTTCTATATGTTGCCACTTATTTTAGACCTGCTATCTTGTATGGTTCAGAAGCTGCTACAACAAAAATGCACTGTGTTGTCCAGTAAGATGTTTACTATATTTTTTCCTGGTTAACATATTTCGTCTTGCACTTTTACTTGACATTATTTGCTTATATTTATGTGTAAAATTACTTAAGATGTCTACAAAATAGATTTTTTACAGCCTAGCTGCAATTTGTTGGATAATACATTATTCAAAGCGAATTTTGGAAACTTTATTTGTTCATCGCTTTTCTCATGCTACTATGCCAGTTCGAAACTTATTCAAGGTAAGAGTTCAAGAAAAAACTGCCAATTTTCTTTAAAAAATTAGAATTACAGTACACGTAAGTTCATTTTCGAGTACAGTCAAACTCGTTTATAATGAGCCCTAATTTAACGAGAACCCGAAGTCAACGAGGAAATCAGAATTACTTGTTTGGTACAATGTTAAGACTACGGGAGCATAACTCTCTTTTCATGAGCAAACTCCGCTTAAAGAGCAGTATTTTGTGATTCATAAAATTGCTATTGACTTCCTGCTCAGTTTATCCTTTCTTGGAAAAATTACTTCAACTTTTCAAAGTTAGCCGAAAGTTAGTGATGAATCAGAAATCCTGAGAGTAGCACTTTTTTTTAAATTGTGGGGTTGAAGAGCATTTGAAAAATATTTGTTGATTAGGTGTTTCCAAAGTTATCACCTCTGAGATACTACTGAGGTTATTGAAGCTCTAATTCAAACTAAAGTAGATGAAGAAAATCATGAAAGCGACAACGATAACGACAAATATGAATAATCTAAGCTGATCCACGCTCAACGTAGTCGATGGCTTTTGATGTGCAGAAAAGCTTCAAACTATTTTGGAAATCAGGGATGCAAATGACGATGTTTTTTGAGCCATGAGCACTTCTTGTAAAACAGTAAAGCGAGAAAGAGACAATAAGACAGCTCAAAGCGTGTTCACTAAATTCTTTGCACTGTACCGAAATAAAAACTACACAAAGCAAGTGTGTTTGAATGCTTATGATTTTTTCACGAACCTGTTTTTTACTAGCACTCGGTTATAAGGAGCAAATATCCTGATCCCTTCATGCTCCTTATAAGCAAGTTTGACTGTATTTATAATTTTTGTGTTAACTTTCCTTCTACGAATTTTTAATCCCAGTGCAATGTTTTTTTTTACAATAATTATACTGTTGCATTTAACTCTTTCTCCTGCATAGTCCAACATAGAGATGGGAAAGATGAAGAAAAAACGAGAAATTTCGGGGAAAAAAATGTTTTTCACTCGGTGAAAAAATTGAGAATTATGGAATTTCTTGCACAAATAATGTACTCAGAAATTTATAATATTTACATTCCTATGTTTTTTTTTCTGTACATTTTTTTATGTCCATTATCCCACATGAAAACACTTACTTTGATAATGCAAGCTGTAAAATAATTTAATTTGTGTATCAAAGTATTATGTGGTACTTTTCTCACTGAAACTGTTTATGTATCACTGGATAGAATTGTATCAATAACATCAATTAGTACAAATGTTGTTTCGACAACTGCTCACATTAGTTGTATGTTCTAAAGTTTCCCACAGGCCTTTTTAGGAACGCACTGCGCCTTACCCTCTTTTTGCATTTCGCAATGTGCCCTCCTTGCCTTTTCGAATTTTTGACAAAACTTCATCACAAAGACAAGTTTTTTTTTTTTTTTTTTTTTGCCATGAAACATATTTCTATCATTTCCCTAAAATTAATTTGAATATAAATCTGAATTTTCTATGTTTTTAACATAATCTTCTAAATCACACATAAGATTTTTAGCAGTAATTAAAAAAATGATTACAATTGTAACTATAAACAAAATTACTATGGAGAAATACTTGGATTTTGCATATGGTATATGTAAAAGGAAATATATAAATATTGTAACAGATTCGGTGCGACTTCCACTTTCTTGAAATGAAGACACAGTTCTTGATAAAAACACAGGAAATTTATTTACACTATGTACAGGAAAGATCGTCAACAACTGCTAAATTATTCATCAGCAATTAAGCAATTATCACACAATACCGCAAACTCAACGTTTACACACGTATTTACTTCCAAATACGAAAACAACACAGCGAAATGCCTCGCTATAAACAGAGCTAATACACACTCTCAGTTCGGAATCTGAATCGAAACTAACTGTTTATCCATCGCTAACGGCTTATATACACCGAAAAGAATTTTCCACAACATTCTTACCTCTTCGCGAAATGCGTAGACCGTTATCAAATTTTATCAATGAAAAGAAAAGAAATAGGGGTCGTATACTTTAGCCATATGAAAAGGGGTTGTATATTCATTACGGGAAACTATTTACAGGTTACGTTCCTACAATAATTACTATTTACAGGATTTGTAACATTGCCCCCTTCCTAAGGACTGCACGTCCCGGGCAGTACAATCCCCAGAAAGGGTGCCAAACTTCTATCACAAGTTTACAAATATACACATTAATTAATAACTAACAGATACAGAAAACACAATAATAACAAGAAATATTACTGAACATTAAAAGCAAAAATTATCTACCAGTTTTATGTTATCAACCATGGTTGTTTACGTAATACTCATGAACTATGGCCATAGTATGGGGCTAACCGATCATAATGTACAACCCTAGGTTTTGCATTAGGTGATTTTTGGATCCTCACTACGACGTCATTTAGTCGGTTAAGGACTTTGTAGGGTCCATCCCAATGCGACTGCAATTTGGGTGACAGACCTTTCCGTCGGATGGGATTCCATAACCAAACCTTGTCGCCTTCGTTGAATTCATGTCCAGTAGACCTTGTGTCGTATCGGGTCTTCATCTTCTCCGCCGCGATGTTGATTCGTTCTCGTGCGAAGTTATGAACATCTTCCAACCGGGCCTGGAGATCCTGGATGTACCCTTCAGGCGATGCAGGGGCATCCGGAGGACGACCGAAGACGAGATCACAAGGTAGCCGAAGCTCTCGTCCGAAGAGCATCTGAGATGGGGCATATCCGGTAGTCTCGTGGACAGCATTGCGGTAGGCCAGCAGGAACAAAGGTAGCTTCTTGTCCCAATCCTGTTGATTTCTGGATACCATAAGTGAGAGATTGTTCAGGATTGTGCGGTTAAATCTCTCCACCATGCCGTCCGATTGTGGGTGTAGTGGTGTTGTCCTAGTTTTCTCAATTCCGAGAATTTGACATAGGCCCTTAAACACAGCAGAGATGAAATTCCTCCCTTGATCGGAATGAATCTGCAAAGGTGTTCCATATCTTGAGATCCAGTGTTGGACTAGAGTCTCTGCTACGGTGGTAGCCTCTTGATCTGGAATGGGATATGCTTCCGGCCATTTGGTGAAGTAGTCGATGGAAACAAGAATGTATTTGTTCCCATCAGCAGTTCTTGGTAGAGGACCCAGGATGTCGATCCCAATTCGTTCGAAAGGAGCTCCAACGTTGTACAGATGTAGCTTCCCTCTGCTTCTCTTCTTCGGTCCTTTACGAGCAGCACAGGCGTCACAAGAATGGCACCACTTCTCCACGTCATCCTTCGCCTTGCTCCAGAAGAAGCGCTCCCGAACTTTATTGAGGGTTTTCAAGACACCAAAATGTCCTCCAGTCGCACTACTATGTATTTCTTTCAGAACATCTGAAATCCTTGATCGGGGAAGTAGTAACTGCCACCTAGATGTTTTGCTGTCATCAGATTCCCATTTTCGGTACAGTACGCCGTTCGGTAAATGGAGCGAGTTCCATAAAGCCCAGTATCTTTTTGTTGCAGGACTGAAGATGGAAACGTCCTGCCAGCTAGGTCGCCGACTGTCACTTTCCATGAACTCCAAAATTGGTTTTATGTCGGGGTCTTCAAGTTGATCTTTTCGAACTTGGTCATCACTCCATGGATCAGGTTCTGATGAAGTTGGAGTCACTGTCACCTGATAGGCAGTAGGGCTAGTCGTTCCATACTGTTTCTCGATTCAGGAACAATAATTGCAGTTCTCAGGACTGGGTCTCCTTGATAAAGCGTCTGCATTGCCGTGAGACAACCCTTTTCGGTGCTTGATCTCCATGTCATATTCCTGGAGCCGCTGTATCCACCTGGCTATCTGGCCTTCCGGATTTTTGAAGTTCAAAAGCCAAGTTAACGATGCATGATCTGTCCGAAGAAGAAATTTTCGACCGTAGAGTTAATGATGGAAGTGTTCTACAGCTTTCACTATGGCCAGTAACTCCTTTCTGGTGACGCAGTAATTTCGCTCCGACTTTGATAAGCATTTGCTCCAGTAAGCGATGACATGTTCACTGCCGTCAATTTCTTGGGATAAAACAGCTCCGATGCCCTCGTTGCTCGCATCAGTGTCCAGGATGAAGGATTTTTCTGGCTGAGGATAGGCGAGGATAGGCGTTGATGTTAAAGCCTCCTTCAGTCGTAGAAATGCATCTTCGCATTCCTTGGACCATTCAAACTTTTGCTTGCTCTCCGTCAGCTTATGCAAAGGTCATGCAATGTTGGAAAAACCCTTTACAAACTTCCTGTAGTACGTGCAGAGCCCCAGGAAACTTCGCAGCTGATGGATGTTTTCGGGATGACTCCAACTCTTGACCGCAGATACCTTCTCTGGATCGGTTTGTACACCTTCAGAAGAGATGATGTGACCAAGGTAGTTCACTTCCGGGCGGAACAAATTACATTTGGACGGGCTTAACTTCAGATTGGCTTCCTTAAGCTTTTGCAGCACCTTCCTAAGATTAGCCAGATGTTCTTCGAAACTGCGTCCCACGATGATGATATCGTCTAAGTAGACCAGACAGGATTCGTAGGAAAGTCCTTTTAACACTGTCTCCATAAGACGCTCGAACGTGGCTGGTGCATTGCAGAGGCCGAAGGGCATCACTTTAAACTGCCATAAGCCTTGTCCAGTTGTAAATGCTGTCTTTTCTCGGTCATCAGGGTGTATCTCAACCTGCCAGTAGCCGCTCTTCAAGTCAAGGGTCGAAAACCACTTGTGTCCGGAAAGAGTGTCCAAGGTGTCGTCTATCCGTGGAAGAGGGTAACTGTCTTTCTTGGTAATATCATTCAGCCGTCGGTAATCGACACAAAATCTGGTGGAGCCATCTTTCTTTCGGACCAAGACGATGGGAGAGGCCCAAGGACTGGATGACGGTTCGATTACATCATTCTCCTTCATCTCTTTCAGGAAGGTCTCAACCTCTTCCTTCTTGGCGAACGGTAGTCGTCTTGGATGCTGTTTAATAGGGGGGTGTTCTCCAGTGTAGATCCTATGCTGCGTTAATTTCGTCCGGCCCACATCCTCCGATGTAGATGAAAACAGATGCTTGAAGTCGTCCACCAACTGTTCTGCAGCAGTTCTTTGATCTTTCGATAATGGCGCACTCCCAATTAACTTCGATGTCAAGGACTCAGAAGACACAGTCTCGGGGGAATTGATTCTTCTAATGATGCAGTTTACTGGAGTACAAGTTGCCAACACTTCACCTTTTCGGATATTCCTTGGCCTTTCACTCACGTTGGCGACTCTCACAGGAATTACATCCTTAGAAAGGTCCACAAGCGTAGATGCTACCAGCACTCCTTTTAGATTATTGCTTAGGTTAGGGTATTCAATGAGTCCAAATCGAAAACTATTGCTTTCTTCAAGGGAGCCAGGTATTAATGATTCTGACCTTGAGGGAATCGATAAATCTGTTTGGGCTATTATTTGATGAGCGGATTTTACATCACTTTCTGCAGGGAAAACGGCTATGTCTTCTCTCATCGAGTGCAGCTCATTAGTCTTGAAGTCGAGAGTGAAGTCATATTTCTTCAAAAAGTCCAATCCGAGAATGAAGGGGTCCGTGATATTAGCGACGAATGCCGTATGATGGTAGGTGGCATTCCCAAACACTATTTCCAAGTCCACTTTACCGTCAATCTCGATTTTGTCACCTGTCACAGTCTGGAGACTTACGCGTGGCGATGTCCGCAGCAGTTTCAATCCACATTCGCGAGCCACATCTGTCCTAATGATTGTCACATTGGCTCCAGTGTCGACAATCAGTCTGCAGGGGTTCCCATTTACATGGCGTAAATGAAAAGTCCATCACTGCAACTACTAGTAGAGGAAATCTGCAGAGCTCTGGTGGAGGTGATTTCTTTCCCTCGCGTAGCTTGGCGAGCAGGACAACTCCTTCGCAGGTGCCCTTCACTACCGCATTTCCAGCACTTCTGCTCTTGTTTCTTTTGGGCTGTTATGCTGTTCAGATGTCTTGCCAAGTCACCGAGTTGTCTCTCAAGTTCAGCGAGATGGGACGACCTGGAATCAGACTCATCAGCTTCCAGAGTTCGGATGGGATGGCGATTCACACGGGTTGCTTGCTGGGCGGCCTCCAACTTCATCGCATACACAACAGCAGAGTTCAGGTCTTTGACATCCGCCATCCGTAGAGCTTTCTGGATTTCCGGATCTCGAACCCTGTCGATGTAGTAGTTGAGTGCCAGGTTGTCCCGAACATCCGCAGGACAGTCGGAAAAAGCAAGATGAGACAGTCTCTCGATGTCCGACGCAAGCTCTTGCAGGGTTTCCCCGGTTTTCTGGAAACGGGACTTCAACTGGAGTCGGCTGAAATCTTTCTGGCACTTCTCACCGAAGCGAAGCTCCAACGCAGATGTGAGGGCGGCGAAATCCAGGCGCTGGCTGTCCGGAAGGGTCTGGAGAATGTCCGCTGCGTCACCTCTCAGGGATGCTGCAAGATGGCAGGCCTTGGTAGCAGAGTCCCATCCGTTCGCTTCCGCCACTATCATGAATTGAGTTTTGTAAACCTGCCACGAAGTTTTCCCATCAAATGTGGCAAGTTTAATGGACGGTCGAGCAACCGATGTGGGAGCGCCAAACTGTACAGAACTGCTTTCCGCGGTCGCCAATCTCCTTTCCATGTTTTTAATTTTCTCATCCACATGATTTTCAACTGTTGCGATACGGTTTTCTACTGTTTCAAGTTTTTCATCAAAAGCATCAACTCGATGCTCTATCTCATTAAATTTATTTTCCATCACAGTCTTTACCGAAGTAAGGTCGTTTTTAATTTCCTCTTGGTTAGAAGCTAAATCATTTTTCAGTACCATTAAATCACTTTTCAATTGTTCTTGATTTGCAGTAAAACTTGCAGTCAAATCACTTTTTAATTGTTCTTGATTAGCCGCCATATCATTTTTTAATTGTTCTTGATTAGCCGCCAAACTTTCAGCCAAGTCGCTTTTCGCAGCATTAATTGCTTCCAGGAGTTGTTTCAATTGGTCATCCATTGCACGAGTAATTACCATAAAAACAAAGTCTATAAATTCAAACAGTCTTTATGAAGAAATGTCCAAAGTCACACTTACTCCAAGAAAGTCCAGAAGAAGCCCCACGTTGGGCGCCAAATTGTAACAGATTCGGTGCGACTTCCACTTTCTTGAAATGAAGACACAGTTCTTGATAAAAACACAGGAAATTTATTTACACTATGTACAGGAAAGATCGTCAACAACTGCTAAATTATTCATCAGCAATTAAGCAATTATCACACAACACCGCAAACTCAACGTTTACACACATATTTACTTCCAAATACGAAAACAACACAGCGAAATGCCTCGCTATAAACAGAGCTAATACACACTCTCAGTTCGGAATCTGAATCGAAACTAACTGTTTATCCGTCGCTAACGGCTTATATACACCGAAAAGAATTTTCCACAACAGTCTTACCTCTTCGCGAAATGCGTAGACCGTTATCAAATTTTATCAATGAAAAGAAAAGAAATAGGGGTCGTATACTTTAGCCATATGAAAAGGGGTTGTATATTCATTACGGGAAACTATTTACAGGTTACGTTCCTACAATAATTACTATTTACAGGATTTGTAACAATATGTAAAGGAAATAATAATTTTGCATATGGTATATATAAAACGAAAAAAAGGTCCTTTTCTACCATAAAATTTCTATTCAAAAATGCCCCTTTTACTGAATCAAAAGTGCCCTTTCATCTGAGAGCACCTTGCCTCTTTTATGCTCTGGGGAGAAAACACTGCATCCCCCCCCCTAGCTTGTAACCTCCACATATGCCTCAAAAAGTTATTCATTTAGCTATTCCTCTCATTCACTAGCACCATCACCATTTCAAATAGATATTTTCTAATCTAAAACTCATAATTTACGTCATTTTATTTTTAGTTTCAATTGTTATTTAATTTTGAAGAATGAATACCTTCAGGAGCGCCCCAAACTTGAACTTTTGAGAGGAGGGACGTTCTCATTTACCAAATGGAATCCCAAATTTTCTGGGATGATCAAAATACGGATACACACACATACGTACATCCATCAAGGGATATTAAGCATTTAAACATTGCAACAGTCTCCATTGTTAGACACAATTTTCTGAATAAGGACATTTTTAGAGAGGTCTGTTATTCCCCATCAGATCACCTCTGAATATTCTTATTCCTCATGTTTGAAGTAAGCATTCAGAACATGTTTTAGATAAAAATAAAAAACGTATTGGTACGCATATCCTATAACTAGGTGACATTTATTTGATATAACTAATAACTTTCAATGAAGTTCTTAAACAAATTTGTAATTAAACATTATTTTTAAAATTCGACAACTTCAATTGTTATGATTTAAGAAAGATTAAAAACCTTGAGCATTTTTTTGTTTCTATCTCTTAGAATTGTTCATACTACTGGCTCTTTGGACTATATATTGGGTACTATGTTAATCACCCACTTTACACTCCTCCAAGTAAGTTTTTTTTAATCTTATATAATTAAAAACACTAAGCGTATGTATCTATGTAGTCATCTATGTCCGAGTTTCTTCTACCGAACGACAGTGAACTGACCATCGAACCAAGTATCGATGGATTTGGTATCTTCCCGTCTTTATGTTCGGCTATGACAAGGGCGCCCATATAGGGGGGCAAGGGGGGGGGGGGATCAAGCCCCCCTTAGAAATTAGAATTCTCTTGGTTTTAGTACTTTTTTTGTTGCAAAAATGTAAAAACATTTCTTCTCCAGCCATTAAATGAATAAGTTATTAAAAATGTCTTTAATGACTCTAATCTGTCCTGAAATCTGCTTCCATGGAGGAAATGTCCTGCTAAACCATAGTTAAAATATTTGAGCCCCCCCTTACAATTTTGCATATGGGCGCCCATATCCTCTGATAATAATTAGCAAAGATATCAATTAAAAACTATTATGAGGCTTAGATTTCAAAGTAAAATCCCTATTTTTCGAAGGCTTTCCTCCATTCAAATTATTATTCAGTGCTTAGTCTCAACTTTCCGCAACAATGCTTTTATTAAAATTTATAGTGGGGGTGAAGAAAATCATTGAGATAAAAGATCTGTTGCCATTTTTGTTTCTCGAATATGAACAAGTAAAATTCTTGCTTTTGTTTTAAAGGCTTTTCTTGTAATTGGGGGATTTAAAATATATACTTATTGGTTATTTTTCTGCAATCTTCCGCAAAATTTTACTGATTTTTTTAAATTTTAAGCCAGTGTTGAACACGTGTCACTTGACATAACTTTTATTTTAGGGGTAGACCCTGCAAAGCTGGCCACGCAGTTAGAATAAATTATAAAATATGATATGAATAGGACAAAGTATATATTTTTATAAGAAGGGTAGCGTCAACACTTTTAAATTCAATTGTAATTTCTAAACGAAGTTTTAATTGTGTGCAATAGTTTGTTTTTTAAATCTAGATACTACTCTTCAATTCAAATTAATTAATAAATAAAAGTAAAAAGTAAAACATGATAGGATTTTTTTTCTCCTAACTTAGCCTGGTGAAATTTCTTTCATGTAAAAACATGAATGAATTCCAACTTTGAACTCGGGGTGAAGATCTTTCATCACACCTGAAACCTCAATGGCCAGGAAAGATT
This sequence comes from Uloborus diversus, assembly GCF_026930045.1. Taxonomy (NCBI): domain Eukaryota; kingdom Metazoa; phylum Arthropoda; class Arachnida; order Araneae; family Uloboridae; genus Uloborus; species Uloborus diversus. The sequence continues at coordinate 103,463,698 of NC_072734.1, forward strand.
AATGCAAGAGTTTTTAAATTCTCACAAAATTGTGTAAAATTGTTAAGTCTTCATTTTCATGCACTTAAAGAGCAAATTTTGCAGGCAAACGTTAATCATAAAACACTAAATGCAGAAACATTGTCACTTTAAAAAGGGTTGCAAAATATTTTCAGAAGAGTAGTTGTCTAGTCAAGAGGAAAGGAGGACAGCATACCCTTTTATCAATTTCAATAATTCTGTATTTGTATCAGTAAACTTAAAACATAAAACAATGTGCTTATTTTGTAATATATATTTTCATTATAAAAGTACTATTTTTAAGTGGCATTATGACGCCAGCATCTGTCCAAGACATTGGCGCCGACTCCATAGGGCTTGAGGGGGCCCAAGCTCCCTCATAATTTAAGAACATTATTTGTCATATTATGGTTTCTAAAAAAACAAAATAATGTTAATATTTTTTACTTTCCTTGTATGAAGTTAGTTACATTGCAAAATACATTCAGTAATGAATTTAAAAAAAAAAAAACTATTGCGGTAGTAAACAGGTTAATTGAAAACGAGTGGTGTGAATAATGATAGTGTTACGGTGCTGAGAGCACTCATAGAATTTGTCCCAGAGCGCGAACCTTAGGGTGAAGTCTGTCGCCGGCGGCACTCTCATCTAAGTGTTGCTGATCTGGAAAAAAATATATCAGGGTTTGATTTGTATATTAAATGGAAAGCGTGATAGTTTTCTTCAGTTATTAGAGTAAATAAAGTAATCTGTATTAACTTTTTAACTCTATTAAAGCATTAATTTTGAGACATTATTTTTATTTAATGAACTCTGGGCCTTTTAAACAAGCTTAAATTAGTTATTTCACTTATAATAATCAGTGCGACAGCAATCTTTTATGCTTTATTCTTTTAATGATAGTTTATATTTATTAAAATATCATTCCTATCTTCTCAGAGCTATATATTCACTGCTTTGTAATAGACTAAAAGCATAATTATTACTGTAAATTAAATTAGCTTTTTACGAAAATACCATGCGTTTTTTTTTCTCCAAAGTCAAAAAATGTGTTGGCTTGTCGAGTTTCTCAGAGTGTCGATTTACCGAGACTCGAGTTTTTGGGGTTCTAATGTTGATCATATGACTAAAATGCTTAAAAAGCTTTAAAACTCACTACTATTTTTTATCTCAAATTTAGAAAATTTCCCCAGGAAGGCCCTCATTATGGCACTCTCCCCCCAATAGTTGTTATAAATCGGTGCCACTGGGAATTCCTTTCCATGCAAGTCAAGTGCACTACCTTGTATAGTGCTGTAGCCTAGCTATGGCACTTCACGGCTCCCCAAAAAATTGGATTGTAAAATTGTTCCTCACTTAAGGCAAGTGACATGATCTAATTAAAGCAGAAAATTTGTGTACCAATTTTTAGAATGTTTTACTTTGAAGATGCCATGTCACATATTGCTTGTTTGTATAAATTATACGTACCAGAAAATATATAAGTTGGCATTTTTGGCATTTTCAAGGCACAAAAATCTGAATTTGGGGGAGGGGGGGGGGTCTCCGTGCTTTAACATACTCCCTAGACCCTGGTGACATCCGCCTCCCCCCCCAATATTTTTCCCAAGTCGGCGCCCCTGGTCCAAGATGGATGCAACTTGAGGACTATTAGAACTAAATAAGGTGGAGATTTTACGAAAGAATTAGAAAATCATCTATCTTTGCTTATTCAGCACAAAATGCTAAAAAGAATGAAGTGTTCAAGTTATGTTATTTCTGAACAAATTGCTAAAAAATCAAACTAATAGCGAGTTTGTAAAGCAGTGCATTGATTCAGATAACTGGAGTTCTACTGTAGATTTAAATTAAAGGGAATCATTTCAATACTTGATGTGTAATATTACTAAACTGAAAAATGACTTATCTATTGTATTATGAGATTCAGTGGTATGTATGTTTAATAATTCCTTAAAATCAACTTCGATGCAAGATTTTCTTTATTTTATTTGGCGATCTGTAAAAAGCAAATTCAGAAATCAATGCAGATTTGCTGATTTTTGAGCTTGAACTGTAGTTTTCAATTCAAATCTTATAAAAAGTTTTGTAATTTTTTTTCCTCTAGAGAATAATTAATACATTTTCAGAACAGGCATAGAAAAGTTTTTGGAAAATTGACACCCCTGCTACTGGGACCAATGTTTGTATATTTTTAATTGTTAAAAAGTTGAATATTGCGAACGGTTTTGGTGCAGATTAGAACTGTTCTTTAGGTAAACTAAAAGTGGACTGTAAATTCATAAAAAGGTATAGACGAAAAAAAATCTTAAACATTTTCATTTGGTAGTAAAAACCATGCTTCACAATGAGCAGCATTGGTGCGTCAACACACATGCACCAGCTCTTCTAGCAAAACTTCCCCCCATTTCCAGATGAGCAAGCTTTCAACTAATGAGGCCACCTCAGGAACAGAACTTGACCTAGATGTGCGAAGCAACACATATTAGGCATTTTGTTTTAGTTTTTCCAAACCATGAATATCTGTAGCTCTATGTATCTGATCAACTGCTTGTTTTTGTAGGCTTTGGTGATGTTCAAGTTTATGGTGGATTGGCTGCTTTCATTGTAAGTAACTGTCCTTGTAAGTTTTGGTTTCATACTATGTATAAACATACATATTGATATTTTGTTTTGAAATCTATTTCAGTTTGCTGAATTGGGTAACTTAAGTATTCATTTAGCCTTGAGAAATTTGCGACCAGCTGGTATGTGTTATTATTTTCCCAATACATTGTGACAAATATGCATAGAATTATTTATGTATACTCACACATAATCAACATTTGAATTTTCAGGCTCTACAGAAAGGAACATTCCAGTTGCTACAAGCAATCCTTTTACACTTTTATTCAATTTTGTTTCTTGCCCAAACTATACTTATGAAATCTTATCCTGGATCTCATTTTCAGTGATGACTCAATGTCTTCCAGGTAAGATTAATCTTTTAGTAAATTTGTTTTAGGAAAACTGTGCTTTCTATAAAAAATTACTTAGTAATTGCATTCTTTTTGTTTAAATTTCAAGTGCAAAAATCCATAATGCATTATCAAAAAAGCTCAAGTTAAATTGTAAAATTAAATTACAACTTTTTATTTGGTTGCAGGCAATGGCATTTACAAAAAAGTTATTTTATCAGTTAAAAAAAGATATTTATGCTGTATCCATAATGTTATGAGCAATTGACTACATTACAAATAATTACACATAAAATTAATCGTATCAAATTAATGGGTCTTCAGAAGAAAGCCATATGTTACATTTGATCTTCATTGATATGCAGTCCTTCCCGTCTAAAAAGAAGGGCATGTAACATATGCCCTTCTTCTAGGGACCCATTCAAATGTTTCTCCCTAAAAGTTCTGCATTTATTGCTATTTATATCACTTTTAGATGATAACAGAAATATATATAATATATATATATGAAGAGTCAGAGGGAAAAACGCTTTCAGTCCAAAAATTTGGAAATTTGTTTTTTTTTGGGAATATTGTAGCTCAATTCCGTCTCTATTGACCCCGCAAAGCAAAAGGAAGAAAAACGCTACCAGTCCACAGTAATTTAATGAAAACTAATGGCACTGAGGGGGGGAAAACGCTTTCAGTCACAACGCGCAGTGGGAAAACCTCTCAGGGTCCAGTTTGTGTAGTGGGGAGGCCAATAAGTCACGTTGCTGTGCACCTATCCCGTCGCGCCACACGACTTTTTGTCCTGTTGTTTACCAGTTGAATGTATGTTAGAACATATAGAGAGAAACTTTTTTTTTTGCTCTCCTGAAAAATTTAGGAAAATGGACAAAGCGTTTTCCCCCCTGACTCTTCATATATATACATATTCATATATATATAATTTTTTTCCCCACTTGCTTCAACAAATTTTTCTACTTTGAAATAAACATAAGAAGTACTTGAATTCATTAAGTAATTCTTGGATAAAAATGCTTTTATTTGAAGTGGCAGTTTGCTATACATATATTTGGGGAGGTAAAAGACATTAATTTCTGTTATTTAAAATTTAAAAAACTACTATCATAAGATGCTAAGTTAAAAGTCCAGACATTTATATTAAACAAATTTTCATTTAAAAATGCCATAAATGAGTCCAGTGAAATAATAATAGTAAAATATAAAAATCTAGCAGAAAGTTTTGCAGGGATGAGGGTGGTCAGAGAGCAAAAAGGAGGAAATCTAAAAAGATTTTGTAAAAGGGATGATATCCAAAAAAAAAAAATCATGAAAGGGATGATATCCATGCTTCAAAATAGAACCTGGAAGCCACGATATTCAAATACTCAACAAAAAATGGCTAATTTACCAGTTTTAATGGTAATACGTATTTAAATATAAGTAATAATTTCGTATAATTTGCTGCATTGCACCATTTTTTTCAAGAGTATTTAATCCTAAATAAATCTGAACTTTGTAAAAGAGGCAACAATTTCTGACACCTCAGTCCTTGAATAAAGGGTTGGGGGAGTCAGAGATTAATCTTGGCTGCCTCACACAGTAGTGTCAACTTTTTATATTTTTTAGAGAAAAAATTAATTTTTTTCATTAAAAACATAAAAGTTTATGGTTTTAAACGAGTGAGAACATAGATTTTAAAATTAGGTCTGTTTGTAAAGTAAAAATTAACAACAGAGAGAAAAATCTAAAAATTTTTTATGTGGTAGAACACACTTTTCATAGTAAGAATTGAAAATAAATATGTATGTATATAAACAATTGGTTATCTTTTTCCTAGCATAGGAACCCAAAATTTTTTTTAAAACTTCCTAATACGATTTCAGAATCATAAGAACAACTTGCAGCTGCCTCATGAAATCACAAAACTTTTAACAGGCTGTAAAGCCTAAACTGTTTGAGATTCACAATAAATATTTTTTACTTTCTTAAATACACAAAAAAAGTAACCATGCCAAGTTTCAATAAAATTCGAGGCTGTGGGTGTTAAGCCACATTTTTTAACTTTTGCATTTTTTCTAAAATAAATTAAAGTAACAAAAATATTATTGAAAATGATGAATAAAATAAGCAGATATAAGGTAGCATATAGTAAAAAACCACTCAACATTAAAAATAATTGAAATACTTGCAGGATGCAAAAAGATTGAAATCTCAAACGAGGCATGCAACTTTCGGCGCTGCAAGTGTCTGACGTCGTTGGCATGATTCCAAAACATACGTTTTTGGCAGATATCGCGGAGGATGAAGATTCGAGGGGGAAAAATAGAAGGATTAAGAAATCGGGGCCCGAAAATTAAAAAAAATCGTATTTTTTTCCGATTTTTGAGAAAAATAAGGCTTGAAAGAGGCAAAAAAAGGAGGAAAGGTTTAAAAAGCCAACAGAAAAAGCCGGAAAAATCTCATCCCTGTATTATGTCATAGTGCCCTTTATTTTCCAGGGGCAGATATGAATTATGATGCAAAATTATGTTTCTAACTAAATATAAATGCTTTAACTAAGCTCATGTAAGCATTTTAAGCCCAGAGTTATTACCTGAAATTAAAATGGTATGAACCACATCTTTAAAAGATTTCCAAATTTTTACGGGGCTTGGGTTTGTACTTGCTTTTGGATGTAAATACAATGAAACCTGTAAAGTTGTCCACTATTGTCAGGTACAGAATTAGTCCTGGATCATATATATCAATCTCCAAAAGTTGACCCTAAAGTAGTGCACTACAGGTGATCAACTTTTACAGGTTTCACTGTACAAAACAAAATTTTAATAAAATGAAATGCAATTGTGTGTATAAAATTCTATCAGTAAATTTTTACTAAAAGTATCTGTATTTAACATTTTTCCCAACTTTAGCTGGATTATTTACCATCGCTGGACTTTATCAAATGACTGTGTGGGCTCTTGGAAAACATCGAAATTATAAGAAAGAATTTGCAAAGTATCCTAGAAATAGGAAATCCATTGTGCCATTTATTTTGTAAAATTATAATTTAAGACATTCCTTTTTGTACGTTTTCTACTTATTGACTGAATTAAAATTTAAGTATAACTGCATTTCTGTAATTTAGACATATATATTAGACATTTATTTCTTAGCATATTATTTTTGGAATCCCTATAATATCTTGTTCACACTGTAGAGCAAACTTTTTTTTCAATACATTTTATTCATTAATATGTTTGTCTTTAACTTGTGTTGAGGTATGATCTCCATCCTCACTTCAATACAGTAAAACCTCTTCGAAAACCCACCTCTTTTAAATGACCAAAACTTAATTGTAGATGAGTGGTTAATATTGATAAAAGCTATTTCTTGAAATTTAAGGCTTAGGTGTCAATGCTTGCCTACTGTTTGTTATAGTGAATGAATGGTAGTAAGAAATAAAGGTTAAGCAGATACTTAAGTTAAAATAAATTGTTAAAGGATCTTGGTTTGTGAAGTAATCTGTAAGTGCAGAGAGCAGAATGGAGAAGCTTCTAAGTTCTGTGAAGCGACTAGATGGAAGTGTTGACAGTTTTGTTTTATGATGATATAACTGTGTTATACAGTTCAATTGACATGTGCTGCCCGTCAGCATATTGGCACAGATAGCCTACTTTTCCTTATTGAACCATTTGGCATATTTAGTACGCTAATGAAGTCACCAATAGTTACAATAACTTAAACCACTCACTTGGCGTACAATTACATCATACACTTTATTCATTTTTTGTGGTTTCTGAGACATAGTATGTCAAGGTATTAATAATTGAAACAAAAGCACTATTCTAGTATTTTGTAGAATCTAAAAATATGTAAAGTATTATGTAGCACTTTTTATCTAGAATTACAACATGTATTACTGCATAAAGTAATATCTGTTTTGTATTTGTATGTAAAAAAAATCAAGCAATCAAATATTTTACTCAGTCCAATTTAAAATTATTTTAAATACATAAGTGATGCAGCTTATTTACATTCTTTTTTGTGGGAATTGAAAGCATTTTTAATGTTTTTATATACAAATTAAAAAAAGGCACTTCTGTCTTTTCCCCACTACTAAAGGTATAAATATTAGAATTGAGACTAAAAAAGTCCTTTCCATTCCATAAGTCTGTTTTCACAAGATTTCATGAATAACTTTTCCACGCATGTTTGGAAGTGTTGGCATTGGTTGTCGTCCATGTTGCTGAAGAAACTGGGCTTTCCTCTTCATCAGAATCATCGGATCCATAAATGGCTGAAAATGAAAAATCAATTTAGCAACAATTTAATTTTTTTATATTCACATGGTGTGGAACGTTTTTTGAATACACTGGAATTAAACAAAATCAAATACATATGATGAAGCTCTTTTCTAAATAGTTTTGGTTCAAGAAATTGAATGATGCAGTTTCAAAAAATAGTTGCGTAGCAAAAGTTAGTATCCATCAAAATAATCTTTAAAAAAAAAACTAGCTTAGTCCTGTTATAGTCCCTGTCTCTATGAAAAAAAACTATTTGTAACAATAAAAAAAAGTTGCAACATTTGCCCTAAATACCAAGGGCTTAATTTGCATGGGAGCTCAGCTGCAGTACTATTCTACTTAAGAGTATAGAAGTCCTGCAGTGTTTTTTTTAGTAAATAAAGGCCCTGCATTTACATTGCTTATTTTTTCTCGATTTAAATTTATTAATATATAATTTTAGCTTTAGAGCCCTTCGATGTTAACCAAAGATTTAAAGACAAAAAATTGAAAACACAGTAAGTACCAAATTATAAATTTAACAGGGCATCAAAAATAAGATTCTGGGCCGATTGTGGCACTTAATGTGTTTTCCATTTTTTCGTATCATGGACTTGGACCAACCAAGATAAATAACCTTCAATGGCACTTACTGCGTTCTCCACCCCATGGGCGCAAGAAACTCTTGCTCCACTGGCGGACCCTAACAACGTTATTTTAACTACTTTTAGGCAGGGCTGCGGAGTCTGAAGAGAAATGACTGATACCGACCCCTGGATTTTGAAACGTCAGACTCCGGCTTTTTTATGTATTTTTTCACCCCCCCCCCATAAGGAGGAGGAAAAACCTTTAAACAGATATTAAAAGATTTTACTTTTTGTGAAATTTTTGCGTTGTATTTTATTGTAAACCTAAGATGCATACAATTTAAAAATTCAATTTGAAAATCAAACTATCCAATATTTGCTATTTTAAAAGTGGAATTACTTTAAAATCCCATTTTAAAAAAATAAGGTTTAATTGCTGCTCTTTAATGTTCAACAAATAGATGTTGATCTAATCCTGTGCTTTCAATCTTCAAGCTGTAACTTGAGAAGAAAAAAAAAACTTTTCTTGAGAGGGGCGATCTCCTCCTCCTCTCCCGAGCGACACCCATCTGGTGAGTGACACCCCAACTTAGTTTTAGAGTTAACAAAAATATAAATTCTAAAAATTTCCCAAATTGCATCTTAAAAATTTCAACGAAACTGTTGCACTATATTGCGGGTAGAAGTGGGGTACATGTTTGTCTGGATCAAATTTTACACAAAATGCAGCAGTATACAGCTTTGTACGGATAGCTTTTACTACGTATACCTACAGCTTGGCTCAATTTTTAATTTTAGTTTTATTGGCAGCTTTAAAATTAATCTTAAAATATGAAGATTTTAAGATTAACTGCAATTTTTGAGTGTTGTAACCAATTAATCATATACTGATTTTATTTTGTACTTTTCAGTGAACCAAGAACCCAGAACCAAGCTTATAATCTTTAGATTAAAAAAAGAAAAAAAATTATCGATTCCTTGGGAAGGGATTCGCTCTTTCGTAGCAACACTTATTTGAATTTACCAAGCACCCTCAGAAGTTTCCTGACTTGCTCAAGCAATACATTCCTTTTACTATTTTATAACCAAGATACAGTTTTTTTTTTTTTTTTTTTTTTTAAATTTGTAAGTGATTACTTAGAAAATGTTAGGCAACAAAACTGCTTGCTGACAGTTGCTATCCAGTTAAATAAAGTTAAAAAAACAAGCAAACTTGGGGACGTCGTAAGTAGCTGTTGTAGAAAGTTTGACAAACCATCAAGCCAGCTGATTGCCACAATGACAGTTATTTTCTTATTAGTAGGCCTTTATACATGAAATCTAACTAACTGGTAGTTAAGTTTTTAAAAAATACAAGGAGAGTCGGTGAAAATTAAAGAAAAATAAAAAGCTTGGAGTGGGCATTTTTCGAACGACTCCGACTCCTTTACCCCAAAATCAGTCCGACTTCACAGCCCTGCTTTTTTTTTTGGGGGGGGGGGGGCATTTACTTTATTTTGACCTTTTTATTTTGGCACTTAAATTTAATCTTCAATTCTTTTTTAATCTCAGATTTTCTTGAAATTTACAGAAATCTTACTTTGACATTCTAAATTCATGTATACAGGTGTCTCTCGTTTAACATGGTTTCGTTATAACACAGTACAAAACTTGATTTTAAACACTACAGTGAAACCTGTGTAAGTTGACCACTTGCGGTGCAGTACTTTGGTGGTCAACTTAGACAGGTGGTCAACATATAAAGGGGTTAATGTTTTTTTCTTTTTTTTTTTTGTCATTTTTTGCACCATGTATTCATTTTTTGACTAATTGACACTTACTATCTCCGTTCAACTCACATTCATTGTTTAACATTACTTTGAAACAATAATTTAAAATGTTATTCAAATATTTTTAGAGGTTATTTTCTCAGAATGACGTATAATGTGTCATGTAAATTTAAAATTTCAGTAAATTGATCAAAAAAAATCATTGTTTATAAAAAGTTATTTGATATTAATAGTTCCTAAAAATTCATAGCTAATCAAAAATAACAATTTTTTTGTTTTTTTTCTCATATACATTTAATACATTTATAACCATGATGATCTACTTTTCAAAAAAATAACTCCTCATTGAAGTTTGGCGCACTTATTAGACACTAGTTTTGGAAATTTCATATGTGTCAGCTAATTTTCTCTGGGTTTCTCCCTTTTCAATTAATTTTAATACTTCATACTTTTTATCAATCTCACGTTCAACTAACTTTCTTTTTGAAGCCATTTTATGTAAAACTATAACACAAAGAGCAACAAGGTGATGAACTCTCCTAGTTCAATATGGCAGTTGAAAATGAAAATGTACCATTTCTTTATCCCTTGCACCAGAAATACTGCAATGCAAGTAACTTTTACTCTAGCACAATTCCAGTGTTACCACAAAATATTGCAAGTGGAAATAAATACTTTGTACTTTTCTACTGACACATGTTTTCATTGAACAGAGAGTACAAAAGGTAATCTCAAATAGAACAACAAAAGAAAAACAAGTTTGGAGAATAAAAGGGTTCTTAGTAGTTTTCCAATGTGGTTAAACTTATAAGGAGGTTTAGTTATGTTGCTGTTTTATTTAGTTGGTAAAATGCTGGTCTGGCACCAAAAATATTCCTAGAAAGCTATAAAAAAAATAATAAAATAATTTGCTAAATTAAGTTTTAAAAAATAAACCAAGTGGTCAACTTACAAAGGGTTTTTTACAATACTCCAAACCAAATTTGGGGTACATTAGTGGTCAAGTTAGACAGGTGGTCAAGATAGAAAGGTGGTCAAGTTACAGAGGTTCTCCTTCATTATACAAGATAGGACTAATTCCGTTCCTGACAAAAGCGGTCAACATAGACAGGTGGTCAACTTACAAAGGTGGTCAACTTTACAGGTTTTACTGTACATGGTTTTAAAAGAACGAATTTCATTTTTGTTCAATACACTGTTAAAAATGAATGATAATAACTGTAATAAGTTTTTACTTTGTTTTTATGAAACTTTTATGAAAAATTGTCCGTCTTCAGCTCAAAAGTTTAGTTTCCTCGCATAACTGACTTTTAACTCTTAAATACTGTAGACCCTCTTTTTCCGCGGGGGTTATGTTCCACAGAAACGCCGCGTAAATTGAGACCTAATACTAGTGTTAAAATAAGGGTTTGGTTCTGTAGGTAACAAAATACTTCATTCTAATGAGGACTAGTTGTGTAATAAGTTTAATGTTTACTTATATCGACTTTTATGCATAACATGCATAAAGAAAACATAAATTTTTTTTTTGGCCCTGTTTATAAAGAGGAGCTGGCTATGATAGTCTTTTGGTAGTCATTAAGAATTTTTCTCTGTAATTCTCTGCAGAGTATTAATGCATCGATGATCTCTTGCGTCATTTCCAGGCTAGAATCTTCCTTTACTAACAAATCAGAAAGGTCATTTCTATTGTCTAGGATTGGCTCAAAATTTTCAATGTGAACATTTTTGGTTGTGAGTCACCGACGTAGGTATCCTCGTTGGGGCTCCTTTGTCACTCCTAAATGCTCTTCTTTCAGGGAGTTCTGAACTGTGTGACACACAGGGAGTCGGAACTCCCTGTGTGTTTACTTCTGGAAAGAGCTCTGGTACCAATCGTATAAAATGTCTCTAGTGGCCCGAGCTCGATTATTAGCACACCAAAATGCAGTTGATAATGCGTAATCTGCAATCTTCAAGAGTGGATTTTGAAAGGGGAAAATTTTATCTGTTTGCATTGCCGCATCCGTGGAAAACCGAAACTTATCCGCGTAAAAATGAAATAAAGGTGTGAAATCTTAAACCATGTATAATCGAAACCACGTAATAATAAACCCGCGTAAAACGAGGGTCTACTGTACATACAAGCAAAAAGATGAATAATATTTTGTTTCCAATGCATTGTAAAAAAAACATTAGGATTAAACATAAGCTAAATTTGGCAAATGATTAATAAAAAATGTAGTCAAAACAAAGTATGAAATAAAATAAATAGAATAATTCTATTTAGTTTATTTTATAATTTCTTTTGTTGTTGTTGCTCAGACGAACTTTATTGCTACAGAAAAGTTTAGATTGTTGTTCTTACAGAATGCATTTTGTTCTTAACAAAGAAAGTTGATAAAGTTTTTTCTTGTGCATAACAGTTTTAGTTTGAGGAATATAAAACAATCAAGTTTTATTGTTTATAACAAAACTCTCATTTTTAAATCAGTGGGTGTTTGTGTGTTCTGGTAGCCAGTTTTCATTTGTGTGTTCTATGGAGCCGAAATTTCAGCTATCATAAAATTTGCACCTTATGACTTGGTTTCGATATAACATTCCTTGGTTTACATTATTTCAAGGTCTCGTACAACAGTTTCATTATAATGCGGAACATGGTTTTGATACAACACGGTACACATTGACATGATTTATGATATGCATATGATTAATTAGGTTAAAAAATAAGTAAAAAAAAAACTATTTATAAAAAGTCTCGTACAACACGGTCTCGATACTACATGGAACGAATACTGTGTTATACGAGGGATATCCCTGTAATTAAAAAAAAATATCTTTCATGGTTGATGAGTTATTCATTTTTGAAAGTTGCTAAAAAGCATTTTTTTTACATGCTTGCAAGGTTTTAAAATATTATAACTGAAGTTTTATGGGGGCTATTAAGTTTTGTGATAGCTCATTTTAAAGAGAAATGCATGCAGTTTAACTTGAGATGTAAATTGAATACTTCTCATGACCATTTCCCCACAAGACTTCAAGTTTTTTTAAATTCAAACTTTGAGATAAAGTAATTAAAAATGGCATTTTTTACAAAGTATAGCCACCTTTGGCGCATGGCTCGCAACACACTGACATTAATTTTTGATCACAACTTGTACATGATGTGTTTTAAAAAATATAGCATTAAAAACTTAAAAGTAAAGCTGCAATAGGATCAACAGTTTTAAAAAAGGAAATTAACTTGCAAAAACTACTTTGAATTTATAGTTTTATTTAAAGTAAACAAATAATACATTGAAAACTGAATATAAATCACATTACAAGTTAAAGCAGTTCATAATACAGCAGCATAATCAAGTGCAGACATTCCAAATTTTTCTGAGCACTGCTGCAAAAGCCAAAGCATTAAAAAAACAAAAAGAAAAGAAAATTAAGGCACCCTCCCCCCCCCATAATATTTGTTGTTAAACTATACAACACATTATTTACCATAACTACTAATTGGTATCATGGTTTCACTCAAAATCTTCTGAAAAAATTCCCAAAAAAGTGCGGTAAGTAAAATATATTTTCAGCAAAAGATGGCAAAAACTTCTGACCCCGTCAAGGCTTCAGAAAATGTTCGGATATGTTTAAGACACATTTTTAAAATCATATTTTTACATAAAAAATGTGAATTTAAATTTTGTGAAAAATTATTTTGCCTTAAAATGTTTTCAAGTTACATTTCAAATTGAATGACATGCAATTACTATTAAGATGAGCTATTACATAAGTGCCCTCATAGAACTTAAGTTATAACCAGCACTGCTGGCAATTAAAAAAATAATTTTTAGAAAATTTCAAAAATAATTCATCACCCTTGAATAATCATTCTTATAGAAATTTTCATGAAAATCTGTGGTGGTCAGGTTGAGTGCCTGGTTGGCAATATTAACACTTTCGCTGTCAGGCCCACTAGCATTAAGACTTATAACGTTGCAAATATACATTGCCAAAGTTGAACCAACATTAAAAAGAAAAAAATGTGGAAAAAGACCAAATTCACTTTTTGTAACTGGAAAAAAAATCTTGATAAATTACATGATTAAAATTCTAATTATTCTTAGCTGTTCAAAAGCATTTTTATTAAATGGGCATTAGAATTTTTTGTTGCATTATCTTACACAAATTTTAAAAGTTTTCAACTTACAAGCTAAGCCCCCTAAAGCTCCTTTCAATTTCTTCCTTTCTGGCTCTTCGGTATTTTCTGAAATCTTCTGTGTGTCTGTAAATATTTGAATATTTGTGTTCACATCAGCTGCAACTAAAAAAAAAAAAAAGTCTTTTTAAGAAGTCAACATTGTACACTGACATACATTCTAAATTAAAGAGGCTTCAACACGTTGACTGCTACAGCAATTTTCAGAAATCTGGCCTAAAATGACAATTTGATTAAATCCCTATATTATTAAAAATTAATTCTAGTGCATAGTTATCATCAAAATGCACAAAAAAAGAAACCAGCTAGAAAAAAACAGCACCCGACAAAGCCCACATATAAGCATAAGGACACTGAGAAAAACGTTATTTCTGTCCAGTCTGTAAAGTGAATCCAGCCCTTTGTGCGGAAGATTGTTTTAAGATGTTCTACAAAGAATAAAATATTTTAATTTTGAATTTTAATTTTTATAATTACATTTTTTGTTCGTTTTTTTTAAATAAATTTTCTGTTTAGGCCAGCCAGCATTGATTTTTTGTTCTTTTCCCAGAATCCATTTATCAATATTAGCACTGATATATTCGGTGTTTAATAGTAGCTGCACAAAAATGGCAAATAAACAAGTATGAGATAACTCATAGTTGGCATCCTAGAATAGAACACAATCTACGAGTTATCCCGTAATTGGCAGTTAAAGTGTTAAAAAAACACCATGTCTAATATTGAAGACTTTCTTAAACTTTTTACAAGTACATAAAAGAAACATTAGGTTTGCTCTGCAAAAGAAAAGAAAGGGGAAAAAATGCATAAGCTTTACAAACTTGCTTTCTAGTGCAACACAAAATGCAAATACTTGCCCCTAACTATTTTTCAGCAAATATGTTTTTTCTCATTACGCATTATATGACACGCTGTCAAAACAATAAGCCAAGTTGTACTTTAGTTCATATTTTTCACTTGTTTTAATAATAAACAGATCATACGGTAATACTTGCATTCAGGGTTGGGTTTTGGACTGTCCAAAACTGGTTTAGGACAAGAGCAGGTGGTTTTTACCATCTGAAAGTGTGCTAAAGCTAAATGGGTTTAATTTTATCAATTGTATTTAGTGCAATATTTGTAATGCATAAATATAAATATTAATGAGTTTTAATTAAGGAGTATTTGATAATATTTTACTCTAAAATGTTCATTTAAAATATATTTTTATTTAAAAAATTGCCAGTACCTCTTATTGCATAACAACTTCCTTATATAACAGTTGTTAAAGTTTTGAAAGGAAATTCACAACACAACCAAGACAACTAGTTTCAGTTCCATTTATAACTCAAAGGAATGTTATTAAATGTGTAATATTTAGGTGCAAAAAAAAAAGCTTAATTTTTTAATTGTTTTTGGATACATGTTTCACATGATATTTTAATGAAAATTCATTTTTAAATCATAGATTAAAGAACAATCAATTAATGACAAAAATTATAGTACATAATATACAATTATATTTTTTAACTTGTGCAATTTTCTTTTTTAATTCATATTTTTAATATAATACATTTGGTAACAGCAAAAAATTGTCATTTATTACACTATATTTTGAGCACTTTCATTTGCACACATGCATTAAAGTCCAAAAATTTGGTTACTATTATGAAAAAAAAAAAAAAAAACATGCGTACAAATTGAAATTTTTAATGAAGAATTCAACTTCTATGTATAACTAGATTAGAATTAGCTGTATAAAAAGGATATATATATATTTATACTTGAATGTATATTGAATGAATATTCAATGTAAATCATAACTTTTGATGTTTTCTTACAAAATAGTTTCTCTAAAAAGGTAATTTTGGACACTTTCGGACAGGACGGTAAAACACGCGGTATTTACCTTGTCAACTCTGCTTGCATTACATCGACTTGGTTTGGACTTCCCAATTTGGGGCTTTATATCAAATGGATTAATAGTAATAAATTCAAAATATTTAACTTTCTTTAAATTTGATTAAAGTAATACTCAAATCACAGTAAAGGGAAAAAAAACATTAAAAGGCAAATTTGCTAGAAACTGTCTTTTAAAAATGTTTTATTTTCTTAACCTTTACAGCACAAAGGTATTTATTTCATTCTTAACATGACAGTAACTCTTAGAGTTTTGTTACATGGACAGTGAGGGGAAGAAAATAATCTCTTTCTAAAAAAGGATGGGGTGTTACAACGGTCTGGATTAGTAAAATAGGGGAAATCCGTACATAACTGTTTCTGCTTAGTTAAGCATGAGCAAGGGTCTGGCCAGAGGAAATTTGGGTCCGTTAACGGATCCTTCACAAAAATCCCATCAACCAAAACGGACATTTCACGAAATCCCAATCAACCAAAATGCACCCTTCACAAAATTCTGATAAACAAAAACGGATCTTTCACAAATTGTTTATTGAAAAAGCAAATCTCAAATCAAAATCGCGCACTGCAAATTTCTGCATGTAAAAACGATAATGTTTGGAACCTTTTTTAAAGTTAAATTAGAGGGATCAGCTTATACAAATCTGCTAATTTTGCACAAAAAAAAAAAAAATCGGCACTCTTGTTATGCTCCTGCAAGAACTACTACGACCAAATAAATATAATATTCATTAAGTTACCGCCCTATAGCACGGTCAGTGTCTGGTCAGTGCTAATTCTGTATTAGCTACCAGTTTGTTTGGTACTCTAGGCTTCCTTAAGAGGTTTTCCACCTCCAGCTCAGTCATTCCTATGCCGGGCTGATGAGTGCTAATAAGCACGAAACTGCAGTCCTCGGTTGGAATTGACTGAGCTGGAGGTGTATTTCATGTAAATAAATATAATGCTTGTTGTTGGTTTCTTTGAAAGAAATTAACAGCTGAAAGTCAGTTTGGTTTAAAATTTTGCTTTTTTTATGTAGCGGTGTTGTTGTAAACTGCTCTGAAAAAGCTTGTAAACTTCTCTGAATAGGCACTGTAAGCACTTTTTCCCCTGCTCATGATTAATTAAACAGTAATATACAGCAAAATGAACTTAGAACTGCAAAGGATAGTAGGGGTGGGGAGAAAATGTGATCGTTTCAGATAGGGTTACCAACTTCAAACTTATCGCCACTTAGAGCCTGGCGGTGCAATGTTTAACTGTTATTTTGCGAGAAAATTATATGGGTTTGATTTTGCTTAAATGGGTTTGATTTTGCAATGCTAAAAAGGATAATTAACTTTAAATAAACTCTTTTATTTACCACTTTTTTCTTTAGATTTTGAAAAACGCAATCTTTTTACATCTGATAGGAGAATTATATTTTATTCTTTTTTCAAGCTAACTTCGCATAATTAGGATGCAAATAAATGAAAAGTCTCTTTTTTTTTTTCAAGTTTTTAAAGCGGAATTCCATTTTCTTTCATGAGTCAAAAATTAAAATGCTGAATCGATGTTTTTTTTTAAATTAAATTTTTTTTTTTTGCTTCAACTGTGTCTAGACATTAATGATATGTTTATCATAGGACTCTAAAATGCAATTCTAAAATAATTTTATCAAAAATATTTATTTTACAAGCCTTTTTATACTTTTGATGCTTCACTTTGAGGATTGTGATCTCTTTGCATCCGCTATGGGAATCTGATTTTTCGAATTTTTGATGTTTAGTACACTTTTTAAGAGGTAAACAAATAAAATATTTTTTTTTTGTAAAAATCACGGAGTTTATAAGTTTCCAACGAAATCCTGTGCTCTTTAACAGTAACAGTATAGTGTCTTGGTTCAAAAAGTTAAATGCTGAACCCCTGCCTGAATTTCTTTGTTACAATTATATTAAATACTATACATATAACATTTCTAGTATAATTTAACACAATGTAGAATGGTAAATAAATATTGATACTTGAGGGGTACCCATCTCCCAGCGAGCGATGCCGCCCCCCCCCCCCTTAATACAAACACGCAAGAATGATATGCTCAAAAGAAAAGAGGGAAAACACTCAACTTCAAGTGTCAATAATGTAGTTTGCGCCATCTCAAAATTCTAAAATTTTCTTTACTCGAAAGTCAATCAGTTCTTTTTTTCAAATTTGTTATAACGTGATGAGTATAGCATGAGACCATAACAGGAGTTGACTCTAGTAATGTTCTAACACTAGAAATCAGCTTTGACTACAGTATGCCCAGAGTAATTCTGATTTCAACAGCAATGAAATCTTTAACGCAGGCTTGTAGTACACTGCATTGGTTTTAACTTACCAAATGACAAACAAACCAATTAATTAATCATTTGCGGACTGTGCATGAATCTTTGCTGTTAGTGTGGTACACGGTACCCATTGCAACAATCAACGACAAAGCTGATTTTGTTGCTGTTGTAGTCCAAAATTTATCATATCCTTTTTGGGTCAGAGCGCATATTTGAGTGGTTGTCTTTTCTGGCGAGTTATCGCGTTTGGTGATTTTTCACTGCGAGCAATTATTAGCAATACGTGAATTGTTTAGTAAATAAAGTGTTATTCTTGTCCAGTTTGGCAAAACCCGAAAATTTGTTCCAGTAACTCTAGCCCCGCAACAATCAATAATTTGATTCAAAATGGCTAATTTTAAACTGATGTAACAGCCTATTTATATAGTGGCTCTAGACCCACCTGCTCTCTCTTCTGTCCTCAAACTGGCATTTGGCATGACTGGTGGTGGCATGAGCATCCGATCTTCAGCAGGACTGCGATCCCCTCCTCTCCTCTGCTGCAGCTCTGTTGGATGGTTTACATTAGACTCCTGCAAGCTAGAGTGTTAGTAACAACAAACAGAAAAGAAAAGTTAACACCACCACAAACCTTATCCAATTCCTTGTTCATTTTGCTTATATCTATCTGCCTGCTACAAGTAAAGTAGCCTTCATAATCATTAACTAGGGAAGCATTGTACATTGGAGTATTTCTGAATGCTTTTGAAGTAGACAATGTTTTATAGTAATCATTGCGACTTTAAGAGATTGATCAAACCTGAATTTATAAACTTTGACAGATAACTGAAGAACATTGACCATCCATTTATGCAAGTTGAAAGACATTATGAAATCTTATATTTCAAAAAATGAAATTTCAGGTTAAAAGAATTTTCTCTGTATCAAACTTTTTTTTTTGAATAGAGCAGTGGAATAATAATTATCAGTTTTAAATTTTTGTTAAAAAAACTGATGCAAAAGAGAAAGGTACTTAAATTATTTATTAGAGTTGAATTTGTAAACTGCTGAATAAATAAGTCATTCAGTACAGCTAGAATTTGTTGATAAATTAAATGTGTATTGTGTATAGTACAGTTCAGTTGTTTCCAGGATGAGCATTCAGAATTTTGTAGCTAAATATGTAACTATTTACAGGTTAGAAGCATTTTGTGAAAAACTATTTTAATGATAGAAAAAATAAAATTTACAATTAAATTACAACTTAGCAATAAAATTCAAATGCGTAATTTAATTCAAAGTAATTTTTTAGATTGTAACTAGTCCCCACAAAGCATATAGACCATGTAATGGTTATTTATTTTTAATGTAAAAATAAATATTTTAGGTATGATGCACACAATTATAAACTTACCAAGATTTTGTTGCAGCATAGGATGGAATAGATAAACCCAAACCATTATAATAGCCATGCTTAGAAATGTCAGCAGCATTGTGTTGATGAGTTGGTGGAGGTTGGGAAAAACGGGCAGCCATATTATAGCTTGAACTCTCTTGAACATTCATAACCATTGATGCTGGAGGAATGGGAGCTTGAGTCAAGCCTGCTTGCTAAAAAATGTAAACTTTTATAAATTTATTTTTTTAAATGTTCTAGATAAATACAATTAATGCAGCTGATGAAAGTTTGGAATATGTTACTCAAATTAGAATACCACCAAATTGTTTTTAAAATTTAATTTTTCTATGGATAATTACTTTTTTGAAAGTAAACTTAGTTTGGAACTAAGAAACACATAATAAAGAAGACATGTAAAATTAAGAAATGGGTATGGTAGGAAAGCAGAAAACATCTTAATAATTGCACTGCAACAACTCATCTCAATGGATGGTTCAAACACATTTGATCTCCGTCTGTCAGACAATGCAGTGTGGTGCACTTAAAAAAATTCTGGCACTTCCATTCTTAACTAAAATTATATAAACATACAGTAGACCCTCATTTTACGCGGGGGTTACGTTCCACGAAAATGCAGTGTAAATTAAAACTTAATAATAGTGTTAAAATAGGGGTTTTATATATATATATATAGGTTCCATAGACGAGAAAAAATGTATTCCATTCTAGTGATAGATAAATTCCATTGAGCTCTGAACTGTGTGAGTTTAATAACTTAACTTCTGGAAAGAGCTATGGAACCAATTGCATAAACTGTCTCTAGCGGCCCAAGCTCGATTATTAGCAAGCCAAAATGCAGTTTGTTATGTGTAATAGTGTAGCAATATTTAGGAATTTGGATTTCGAAATAAGGGAAAATGTTATCTATTATTTGCGTTGAGGCATTTGAATAAAATCAAAACTCATCCGCATAAAATAAAATAAAAGTGCCAAATGTTAAACCGTATATAATTGAAACTGCGTAACGCGAGGGTCTACTGTATATGTTTGGGAATTTATAAAAAGAAGATTATTTCATGCAAAATGAAATATGAGATGAAATTTACTATACCATTATAATCTTAACTTTAAAAAAATTAAAATTGAATATCTACAACGTTAAAACACATTAACAAAGTAGAAACTGATATGTTCAACAGAAAAAGAGCAAAGTTTTCATTTTGTTAGCGAAATTTTTTCTTCGCAGTGAAAAAATAATAATAAAACTAAGTTTTCCAAACTCTCATCTGCCAGCTACTAGGCATAATCAAGTACTTTGTCACTTGTTTTGCTGCTTAACATAATGAAGCCCTAATTCAACTTTAATATAAGGGAACATTATTGAAGGTAAAAAACGCCTCAACTGATTGGCCTTTTTTTAAAAGTAAAATTTACCTGTGGTGTAGGAACACTAGCATACACAACAGGCTGGGTAAATGCAAGTTGGGATGCTTGGAAATGCGGTCTTTGGCGAGCTAGTGTGTAGGCTGAAGCTGCAGGAAGTGTCGGTACAACGCTTAAAATGCTGACAGCTGGAGCAACAGGCCGTGCTACAACAGAGGCTGCAGGCCTTGCAATAATTGAATTAGCATTTGCAACATATGTAGGATAAGTTATAACAGTCTGAGAAGGTATGGCTAGAAAGGAAGATCATTCTTTAAACAGAGAAAATACAAATAGGCCAGTGCCAATAATGTAAGAGACCAAAAAAAATTAGAACAGGATGAAACCCATTGGAAAAGTAAGAAAATATAATATAATAAAATAGGAAAAATAATTTATGAGCAATCTAAGTTCGAGGAGGGGGTTTAAGGAAGGGGGGGGGGGCGGTTTATCACAATTTCTGGCAAAACTATGAGTCCTATCGGAAAAAAGTAAATAACAAAGTTGTTGGTAATAAAAAGATCTACAACTTTTGTAATTGCAATTTTTTACATAACCTGAAAGTAACTTTTGTCATTTACTGTTTTTCGATAGGACTCCTAGCAGATTTCCCCTCCTCCCCTTCCCGAACTCAGATTTGCCCGTAAATTATTTTTCCTATTAGTTTTATTATGTTTTCTTACTTTTCCAATGGGTTCCATCCTGTTCTAATTTTTAAAAACTTTTTACCATTTTCAAAGGTATTGGCACTGGCCTAAAAATAGAATATGTTACTTTGAATTCATCATTCAACAAGAATGTTTATTTTAAATAGTAGTATATTCCAGGCAACAAGGCAATGTTAGCTTTTTTTTTTCCAAGGGGGAAAAATTAAACAGGTTTGTATAAGTTTGAGAATGCTGAATCTGATGGTGGTGGTCAAATTTACTATAACTCCTCCATTTTCAAGACAGATAAAGGAACCAAATTAAAACCTTTTTATATTTTGATACCATATTTAAAATTAAAATTGAAAAATAGTTGGACAATTTACAAGCCAGTTAGTCTCCCTCCATCTTTCAAGTAAAATTTTTGTCCAAAAAAGTAGGTTTATAAACCCACTTTTTTTTATATGATACTTACATAAAAAGTATGTAAAAGATAACAGATTTTTATCCGAGAAACTAGATCTTTGCTGATTAGAATTGCATTGAAAGTAAAATAATCTTTGAAACACAACAAATTATTAGAAAATATTAAAAGCTTTGCCATTAAAAATGCCGTACAGTGCAGGAAGATATTGTAACATTTTTTAAAATACTGTTTTCCGAAATAATTCAAGAAGAATCTTTTTATCATCAACTATTCAAAATTTTTCATAACAAATCTGCATCTCAGTTGGCTCAAACTTAACCCAGCTGCATAGTGAAGGCTACCGAGATCCTAATCACAGCATTAGAATGCTGCCAGGTTAGATTTGCCCCAAGTATAATAACTAATAAAATCGATCAACTATAAAATTTTACACAATGCAAAACATTTTTTTAGAGTAAGCAATAATTTTTGGCTAAATACAAAATTAATTAGAACATGTAATAAAACTACCTTGAACTGAGACTGGGACAGAAGACACAACAGGCATTGGAGTAACTAATGCAGGGACACTTGTATGTACATAACTAGGGATACCAGATGGTATTGCATTTCCTGAAAAAAATAATAAATTCTAAACAATGTGAGGAAAACTAAAACATATTTCACACACACACACACACACACACAAAAGTTAATGTTGGTAATGTATTGTAAATAATGTTTTAATGATTTAATGTTAGTCAAAGGGAGTTTGTTTTATTCCATTAGTTTTTGGTCTAAAATTGTGCAATTATAATGTTTTTTTTCTAATGCTTCTACAAAAAAAGAAAAATATGCACATCTAATCAAATTAGACAGTTAATGGCTCAGATCATGGCATTAGATATACAAAATGAAAGCCAGCAAAAAACCAAAACAGTGAGCTATAGCACAACTTTTTTCCAGGATTGTACACTGAAAAACTCAGTGTTTTAAACACAGTGGACAATATGAAAAACAAATTAACACTGACTCAAACACAGATTAATGTATGAAAACGAAATATTTTTATATATTACTGCAACAGAATATTTTACGATGCTGATTTTTTTAAACAATGGGTTGGTTAATTTGGCACCACTCACTAATGATCTAGGTATTTATTTTTCAAGTAACTCTAGCCTGAAAAGTATAGAAATAATAATATAATTCCATAAAAAAATATAGTTCCTAAAATTATTGTACTAAAAACAATGGATGAATGCATATTTTAATAAACATTACATATGGGAATGATTTAAAATTCGAGTAAATAAAGTTGCATCAAATCTGTTTTTTTGTTGCAAATCATTGTTGCATTTTGTACAATTGGCATCATGTAAGCATCATTAATGAAGCTCTTTTGTTCTAACTCAAATCAGGCTAATTTGATACACCTAAATGGAAAACATTTTCTAAATCTGTTAGAAATGTACTTTCAATATTATCATCGGTTTGAGATTGTTTTAAAGTACACCTAATGGTCAATTTTTGGCAAAATCTTGATCCTTTTAGCATTGATTTAGCGTTGGATGCTCTTGGCTAAATTAGCTTAGAACCATAAGAGCTCAGATGCTACCACTTGGTGGAAAACTGGACATCAACATCCTCATTTGAAGACCAATGCTGAACACTATGAAGGCAAACATTTCAAATTCTGTGAAGATTCAGCACAAAGATGTCATTAATAGAACAGAAAAAGAGAAAAGCTGAAAGATTATTAAAAAAAAAAAAAACTGACTGTCAAAAACAGCAGGAAAAGAAACAAAATTAAAAAAGGAGCTAAGCAAAACATTGCTCAAAATTTCAGGCATTTGGAGAAACAATTATCAGATGATGCACATTTCCACATCTGCACAGTAGTGAATGTATTCGCACACAGTGTGTGAGCATGTGCGTCTATATTATCTAGCTCTGCACATGGCACGTAGCATTAAAAAAATATAAAAAAAGTTTGAAGTACAGTAGACTCTCATTGTACTTGGGTTTATTTCTGGCAGATTTGATAGCACAGTTTAAGATATGAAGTCTTGATTATGTTTTATGCAGATGAGTTTTGATTTTACATAGCTGCAACGTCGTAAACCGATAAAATTTCCCTCTGTCTCAAAGTTCAAACTAATGAGATTGCTGATAACATGCAAATTTTTCTCTGTTTCAAAGTTCAAACTAATGAGATTGCTGATAACATGCAATGTACTGAATTTTGGCGTGCTAATAAGTGAGCTCGGGCAGCTGGACATTTTTTGCAATCATTTCTAGAGCTCTTTTACAGATGTAAAGTTATTAAACTCACACAATTCACAGAGCTCACTGGGAGAAGAGCTTTTCAAAGTGACAAAGGTTGATTGAAACAACAAGTATATAGATATAAGTGATACACAATCAAAAGCTAACACTGAAAGTCCTTAGCCATTCCTTGACAATGGCAAATGATGTTTTGTTAGTGAAGAAAGGTACGGTCATCGTACTTAAGAGAGTGGTCATGGATGTGTTAATGCCCATCAAAGAATTGCAGAGGGAAAAAAATTCGGAAAGATTACAGTCCCAAGCATTAAGGATTTGCAGTTCCATAATGAATAAGATAAATTCGTCAAATAAGCTGACTTACTCGTTGCAGAGGTAGGCAACTGGATTCCAGCTGCAACTGAAGTTGGTATCTGAACTCCAGCGGCAGCAACAGAAACAGGCAATTGAATACCAGCAGCAACTGGAGTTGATAGTTGAATCCCGGCAGCAGCTACTGATGATGGTATTTGGATTCCCGTTGCAACAACATTACTTCCAGCAGGCAATGCAGTATTAACAGGCAGAACAGTTGGGGTGACCATAACTAAATATGTGATAAGTTTGTGATAAGTTCAAAAGTTTCAATAATATTTTTCTTCCACACTGCTTCACATCTTAACCCCTAACTACTTTTCAAGCTATAATTATTAAGCAAAGTTGAAATAAGATGAAGGTACACTTTAGTTATTTGCATTTTTGTTTCTCACAACAAAAAACACATTTAGGACGCATTTAAACGCACACTATCTATTCCAAAACCAATAGAAAAAAACTGGCCGCTACAAAAACAAACTTCAAACTGAAAGCAATAGTGAAAAAAATGTCTTGTCATTTAAGGTTTGCACCTGTTCACTGCATCCAAAAACAAAAGAGAATGCAGGGTGTAACAGTAAAACCAGGGAGAAGGAAATTTTGTTGTCAACGTTAATAGCCTAAACCAACTTATGCTCCTTTTTATTGATGAATGAGTTGATGTATAATTGAAAATACTTATAATTTGGAAGATTTTCAACATTTGATGTTATTCAAGCAAGTCAGATTAAATATCGCAGATAACACTAGTATGTCAAAGAATTTATCATAGTATGTTGAAAAAACATAAAATAAAGTGGTTATTATTTTATTTATCTATAGATTTTTATTTATTTATTTATTTTTCAAAATATTTGTTCTATATTTTTGGCAAATTCATTTAAACATATCACAAAGACCTGAATCCAAAAAAAAAAAAAAAAAGTTCATTCATATTGGCAACATTATCGGCTCAAAAGTAGATCTCTGTTAATTTTTAGAAACAGAACATTGTTCTTCAAGCCATATGCTGTTGGAAAGTCGTATCAAAGGAGTAGCATGCTTCAACTAAACCTTCTTCTTTATTTCCCAGTATTGAACTGTAGCACCAATTAACAATTTGATCTTCTAAATTCATTTACTGCATAATAAGAAAAGCATCTCACTACAAATAATGATTTAGGTCTTAAAATTCAATGCTTATTTGTAAGCCATTTATCCAAGAATTCATACAAATGTTGAATTTTGTGAAAGTTGTAACAAAACTAATAGGGAATGTAAACCATATACATTGAAATCTAGTTACAACTATACAACCAAATACCAGTTTCAAAACAAAGCACATTTTTTCCTGATTTAACTTCCATTACAATTAACAAAATTTGTGGTACCTTGATGTTCGTTATAATGGGACTTCATTGTATTTTTAAAAAAATTAAATAGGAAAAACCTTGATTTTGATAAGCAACTGGAGCAGTTTGAGGCAGGACCACAGATGCCAAAGGTTGTAGAATTGACTGCTGCTGAGTTTGCTGCCATTGAGCAAATTCTACATGAGCCTAATAACAAATAAGAAAGAGATATATTTAATGTAAAACAGTATGTAACAGAATAATGTATAAGAAGCTGAATTCAAGTATTCAGGATAACTTGGAGCAAAGTTGGTTAACTTTTCACAATTTCAATTTTTTAAGAATATTTAAATTGAAATAAAACTAAAAAAGACTTATTACTGCACTCTATTGACAAGGTTATGAAACAACATTTTAACTTTTTAGTTTACATAAAAAAGGAGCAATATTGTACACAGCAAGTTGCATCATTCAATAATTCTGAAGTTACGGTTTAGAAGCTATTTTTGTTATAAATGATAGAAATCTTGAGATGCTGCAAAGTACTAAGGGGGAGTTTTTAAACATTAGGAAAATGTATTTTACGGCATTAAAAGTTTACTATTTCCATCAAAATAATTTTTTTTGCATCCTGTTTTTGACATGGTTCAAAGTTATCCTAGATGGCAGGATAGCTTTGGTAATTAACACAATGAGAATTTCCAGCATGAAATATTTATTTTCATTACAGTGGGATCTCGATAACTCGACACCCCAAAGGAACATGAAAACATGTGGACTTAAATGGATGTCAACTTACTGAGGTTCCATTATTTTATTTCCTAAAGAGTTTCTGTATCACCTACTTATTAACGTTAGCGTTCACATTTTGAAAATTAATTCCAATAAATATTCTTCTTGTTTTCTTTCTTTAGAAAAGTACCCTCCCCCCATAACAAAAACACTAATATTATTTGAATACCTTGGGAGGAATAAATCCAAATTTTTTGAAAAGAGGTGAAAAAGCTTCTTGACAGTCAGGTCTGCTAAAGATAAAAGGTCCTGCTCATAACATGTGAACAGTATGTGTAAAACATGTCACAGTGCCTTTGCTCTCTAGAGGACTTCCATGGATACATTTATCCTACCCTTTCCTAGCCTTTTACAATTGCACTAACAGCACAGAATGTGGTGGGTGACTCCCCTGGATAAAGGATGGAATTCTCCTATGGAGCTTTCCCAAAAAGGATTGACTGGCCAAGAAACCGCAATGTAAGATTCTGAGAAGTGGTCAATATGAAAGAATGTTGGTAGCAAAATAAAATTGGACTACAATAGCAACTGAATGTGGAGTAATAGGGATTTCTGCAAATGTGTGTCAATTTTGAGAGGTTTTCTCCCATTGAAATTAGCGTTGGGCCAACCAAAAGAAAAAAAGCATGTTGAGTTACCAGGGTAGTCGAGGTATCTGCTTGTCGAGATACCAAGGTAAATTTCACTGTAATTAAAATCTAAGAGAACCAACAAATTTGAGCACCAAAAATGGTAAAATAAGATTTATTCACTTTTTTACACTAAAGACTTATGTTTAAATTAATATTTTGCTCATTTTGTAATTGCATGTACATAATATTTAAAATCAAATATCTTAAAATGTGCAACATGTGCTTTTAATACCATGGCAGGGTATGAAATGAAAGTAAATATTTATTTGTAGAACTCCAGCCTATCCAGATTTCTTATTATCCAGTCTACTTCTCCGCCATATCGGGTTAGATAGTAGGGAGTTTGTTGTAATATTTTTTTGATCAGTTAAAACAAATATGTTAACAAGGAAAAAAAAAACTTGTTACACAAAAACAAATTAAAGATGAAATTCAGAAATGAAACCAATAAAATTTCAAAATTATTTCACTTACAGTTTCAACTAAATTTATTGCTAAAGCTTTAGCAGCTTGAAGGCCTTCTGGTTTGGGATGACTGAAATACAATAATATAGTATTTCAACAATTAAATTACAGAGAAGAATATACATAACACAATCAGGAAGCAAAATTTATTATTTGATAAAATACATAATAACATTACTTATAAATAAGGAGTTTTTAGAAAAGAAAAAGCACAGGGGACTTGATGTAACTAATGTAGACGTCATGTATTATACTTATTTCACACTAATGAGAATATAAATAATGGCAGGGCTTGAAATTAGCAATGGTCCACTGGTCTAAGCCCACAAAAACATCCAACGAACCAGCAGAATATAAATTTTAGTGGTCTATGGGGCCAGTAGTTTTATTCCTATTTTATTATTATTTTTTTTATTTAAGTGTTGAGAGGAAGTTTGCACCTTTATTTACAATGTTTATGTTTTCTTTGCAAGAAATGATAGAGAAAGAAATTTCTGCAACCTTACAATATTGCTTTTACCACCCTATTGCCTTTCTCCCAAAACTACAAAACAACTTTGTCTTTGTTGACATAATTCTTTGACCAGTATTGGTGAACAGAAAAAGATGACTGTTTTTTCCTTTCTCTTCCCCAGTCACTAAGACATGTTTATTGAAAATTTCTAATGAATTTCATTTGTCATGTTAGTTTTGATTTACATGTTTGTCTTTCTCTTTAACTTATCATTATTTAAAAACAGGACTCAGGAATGGACCTCTTAACGTGTATACAACCGGTGAAATTTAGCAGTTAATGGTCCATTAGACCAATGATTTATTTTTCTAAATTTCTACCCCTAATAATAATATTTTTAAATACCTCAATGCTAATTTTCCTTGTTGGTGTTCGGTTTCGAGCAGGTAGTCAAATAAGACTACCAGCTACACTGGTACAAGTATTAAATTTTCTTCTTCCTTGCAAAGATTTTGGTTTTACCTTGATTAAAGAACCTTGAGATTAAACCAGCGGTTCCCAACCCATGGGCTGCAGTCCTCCAGAGGGCCGTGAACAGCGTGCTACTGGGATGTGGACACTGGTCGAGAATCTGAACCAAAATAAATCTTTGGGTTTTAATTTCTGTTTTTCGCAAAAACTCACTTATTAGACGTCACTCAAAAGCTCTCCTTGGCTCATAGCCAGGAACGTTAAGATTAAGATTTTTCAAATTCCTCAGGAACTTTTCCATATAATTGGAGATGAAATCTAGTGAATTAGAGTTGCTTTTAAAGAAAATTGTGAAAGAAATTAGTAGTTTCAATCTTCAAGTTAAATGCTCATCCTTTGTTAAACTGGCATGACTACAACAAGTGAATTGAGACACTTGAGGGACTTTTCGACAACCTACCTATTTTAATGAGACTTTTCATTGAAGTTTTTTTAAAAAAAATAATATAGAAATGAATTGAATGTTTTATTTGAGGCAAATAAAACTATCCAGTTTCAATCCAGATATCAACTCCCTTGTAGAGGGAAAACAGCATCAAAAACCCCATTGACCCTTGATGAGTAGTTTTTATGCAGAACTAACTGCATTGCCCTGCTTTGCCCGGTCTACTTTGAAAATAAAAATTGTGTCAAGTGACGTATATTCAACAATCAGGCTTAAATAAAAGAAAAAAAAAACATCATGCAAAATTTCCCCTCCAAACAATGACGACAAATATTAAAATACTTTAAAAGAGATTAAAATAAAATGGGAAGGATGGATTTAATAAGTGTAACCATGGAAACACAAAATAAAATAAATTTAAGAATTGAAAATGAGAAAGATGGAAATAAACAATGGGTTAAAAAAGCGTTACCGTGGAAAAGCAAAATAAAATGGTTAAAAACTTGAATAGAAAACAGATTTTTGAACTTCATTTAATCCGCTTGTAACTTTTTTTCTAATGAAGATAGAGAGTTAGATCTAGAGTAAAAAAAGCAGCTCTTTCCAATGGTGTCAAAAAGAAAACTGTGGGACATTTCCTTCACTTTTTATTGATAAATCAGGGTGGCGACAGGAACTGGAAAAAAAAGTTCCCTGACTTTTTCCTGATTTCCCTGATTAAGTTCACCAAATTTCCCTGATTTCCGTTACCAATAATAATGGTTTCCTTTCTGTGTCCTACCTGAAAAGCATTGCATGTTAAATAAAATGCAGTGTTTAAAACGGTTTAAGCTGTTAATTAAAAATATATTTTGAAAAGAAGCTTCTTTTTTTTTTGGTAAAAATAGTATATCCAATTATCGACAGAGAAATATTGTAGGAAATCTAAAACAAATACTCTTTACTTCCAGGAACGAGTTAACATAAGAATCCTAAGAAATTATTAAAACCACTCTTAAAGACATATCTAATCATGATAAAACTAAACAATTTAAATGGAAATAATCTTGAACTGAATTTCCAAGCAGTAAAATTCTTGCTGCAAGAATAACAATTGATATTTAAAGTATAGAAGTAATGTATTTTTACTTAAATAAATAATACTGTCGTGTGCAGGTAAACGGCAGTATCTGCAGAAATTAGTTTTCGAGACATAAGAAGAAATGTATGGTGGATTCAGTACCAACAATAGGAACATGTTGGAATTAAACGTTTTTTTCGTGCCTCTTTTACAGTGGAAACCAAATAAGCGAGTATGTACAATAAAGATAAAGTATAATAAATGACAAAAATGCAAAAAAAAAAAGGGAAAATGTGCACTTACTGCCCTTTACCTGCACACGACAGAATAGACATATTTATGTAAAACAAATTGAAATCTTTCAACAACCAGTCATATTGAGCCATTTTCTAATCAAGAACTTAGGTTTTAATGAATGAATATAGCATTCTTATTAAAAAATGATAAAAATATTTACTTATGTACACAACTCAATTTCAAATGATTTCATTAGTTGTCGAAACAAAATCTTAAACAACATTGAAATATAAAAACAATTATTAATTTCAAAATGTATATGCTTATGGTTTTAAAATAAAAGGGTTTTAAAGTCAGAAAAAAAACCCCTTCGTGTAATCTGAAAGGACAGCGAATAATACCATTGCAGAAAAAATAAATGTGATTTTCAGTCAAAATTCAATTTTAGCAATTAAATCAAACGCCAATTGATAACTTTTAAAATTTTTTCAGAATTAATTTAAAAAACAAAGATTTTTTCCTTGAAATTGTGATAACAGTATGCTAATTACTTCAAGACAATGAGTAAGGCAAGGTAGCAAAGTCATCAATGACGGCTTCCTCTTTGTCTGCACGGTTGTTTATTTTAAGTAGCATGGAATGCGTGGAAAGAAAATACAAGCTAGGAAAAATAAACAACTTTACAGACAACAGAAGCAATCTTAGGAAGCTCATCCTAAGATTGAATACTTTGACCTTGAGGAAAAAAGATGCACAAATATGCGGCACTGTTATAATCACAACTCATTAATTTTACTTTTTTAAAACAAATAATTGGCGGAAAATTCGTAGGGAATCAAAATACTTCATTTTGCAAGGAAAAAATTTTTTTTTTCTTCATTTGATCAATTTTCCCTGAATTTTTGTTACTTTTTCAAACTTCCCTGATATTTCCCTGAGTGATAAAGTTCCCTGACATTTCCCTGATCTGTTGCTACCCTGTAAATTTAATGAAGAAAGTAGTGCCTAAATTTCAGCTAAGCCTAAAAAAAATTGAGCTAAAAACACAAATCACTCATGCCGTAATTAAGTTATAGCATTGAAACAAATTGCATAAAACGCAAAAAATTCTCCCATTTACAACGATATATAATATTAATATATGTGCAAGTAATTTCTCACCCCCATATTTGGGAATTTATGCGAAAATTGAGCCTAAATTAGAATTAAAAAAAAAAAAAACTAATTGTCGATTTTTTTTTTGGTATGCAAACCTTTCCAGTGCTGAAAGAAAGATACTATGAAAATGTCAGCAAAATCGGCTAAGCAGTTCTCGAGTTTTGTGCGTTTAACCTATCAGACGCTTTTTGGAGACTTCATTTTATACTATGTAGAGAAGAGATACCTACATTAAGTGGTGCAGAATGAGGGAAGAAGGGGATTAACTTCTTCAGAACCCTTGCTTTTAACGCACTTTCAATCCTAATATGGTACATTTACACTTAAGGGCAGTTATGAGCAGATGCCCCCCCCCTCCCAGAAAGTAAATTTAGGCTGTGCAAGTAATATATAGTAGTTAGTAGGCCTCAATGGTGTTTTCTACAAAACTGGTGGGCCGCACAACTAAAAAGACTGGGAACCGCTGGATTAAACAGATCATCAATTTTCTGCACACAAAACCTTGACAAAAAATCTTTTTTGTTAACTTGTAATTATCTTTGTAGAAGTACAAACAATTTTGTAAGGCAGTAATAGTTTTAGAAAAGAAAGTGTTTTTGTAATGAGATGTTTTGTTGTTTTATGAAGGGTTCACTTTTGCATCCAACAGAAAGATTTTATTTTAAATTTTCTACATAAAACTTGCAAACCAAGTATCATATTATTTTGTATGATTAAAGTGAAAAGCCAATGTAAATAAAGCACAAATTTTGAAAAAATTTGTGCTTTATTTTTATTTTTCTTCAAAATTTATGCTTCATTTACGTTGTCATTTCACTTTAATGATATTGTAGCACAAAGGTTATATGATAATTGTTCATTTATATTATTTTTTAGTTATTTAAAACAACAAATTGCTCTGTATTTGATACTTTGTGAAGTTCAATGCTTCTAAAACCAGAAAAAAATTATCTATAAAATCAAAGAGAACCAATGAAGCTTTCAGACAAAGAATGCAATCCAAATATAAAAGGGTAAAAACTCTTACGTGATGTGAATATACAATGGTTCAAATGCTTCTCTTCCAGAAGTTGGTTCAATAAACCCAGATCCTTTACCTCTCAATGTTACAGTTGCACCAGTTTCAGTGCGAATGTGTTGCAAAAAAGAACCCTAAAAACAAAATGATTTAAAAAATAACTAGCACATAATCTCATCCAATTTATTACCAGTAACAACGAAACACAACCTAAGACTTACATTTGGCCCAAATATTTTTTCTCTCACAGGATAATCTGAAGGTGCTTGTTCTAAACCAATAAATACTTTATCTTGCACAAAATGTGACTGAAACAGAAGTATAAAGAAATAGTTAAACAATGATCATTGCAGGGATTCATATTTTTTTTTTAAATTTTGTTTTTAACAGCATAACTAAGCTAAGCAGTATTCTGAATATTTTTTTTCTTTTCAAGGTTACAAATTAATTTTAACATTAATAATTAATATTTGTGTTTCAATAAATATGCTTAACATGAACAATGTTAATGATACTACTAAATGTCATTTAGTGTTACTTCAAACTCTAAAAGAATGCACATTTTAAACTAGCTTTTTACTCACGCCAGATGGAATGTGATTTGGCTGTACTGGTAGATGAGCCCCAGAGGAACAATTTAAACTAGAATTAGGATAAGTCACAACACCAACAGTAGGGCTTTTTGGAACACCAGAAGCAAGAATGTGCTGATTTAGTATTTCTTGGATTTGGTTTATAGCATCTATAATAAATGATATGATACAATGTTAAGTTCAATACATACTTCTTCAAAAGAAATCAATATAACTGATTAAAAATTAACAATAAATGGCAGAGGAAATGATTAATGATACAATAAAAGCAAAAAGAAAGAAGATGAAAAAATACAGCTGTAAACAAATTTTTGAATAGAACTAATTCTATTTTAATTTAATTTCCCATGCTATAATTTTCTGGTTTTGATACAGAAAATTCAGAGGGAAATATTTAATGTTTTAATTTTATTTCAGCATCATTGCAAGAGCATAGAATTCATATCAGAGGAATTTATGAATCAACTTGAATAGAAAAAATACTTCTGCTTGAAGGTTTTTAAAATTTATTATTATTATTAATATTAAAAAAAATATAGGGAAACAGATTTTCTTTTTATTCTGAAAACCAGAATATTTTTTTTTTTGCACTAACCAAATAAGTTAAATTACATACAATCTTGTCTGTTAATTAGTGTGTACTCTCTTGATTGTTGAGAAAGATACAAATTAAGTTCTGCGACTAAATATACGAAAAAGATTTTCATCACTTTCCCATTTCAAAAAGTTGCTCCTACCTATTTAGGTTAAAGTAAAATAATTAGTACTCAGCTCCAAAAAACAATAGCAAACCAATTGTTAATTGCAGCACTGCATTCAAGAAAAAAAATTGATTGAATTGCATTAACCGTTTTCTGCAATTACATGCTTTGTTACATGCATTTAAATGACTTTTAGATGTTGATTTCATATTTATGGAATCTCTTCAGAAACAAATTCTTCTTTACAAGTTTTTCTAGTCTATGACCGCAGAGAGATTTATCAGAGTGACATAAAAAAAAAAAAAAATCCTGTTATCATAGATGACCTATATGTTTTAGCTGGAGACAATAATTTCAGCCTTTTAATTGCAATTCAATAGTATTTGGAAATATTACAGCCATACTCTTTAAATGCATAAGTTCCAATTTTAAAGCAATTGGGTTGCATCCACTTCAATAAAATTTGGTTGTTTTTAGCTCAAAGTGATTCATCTGCTTCAAGTTTAATAGTTTTGGGTTTAGCATAAATAAACATCTGGCTTGCCTATTGCATTTGTGCATTAACAACGATGCCCTTCTCATGGATGTTTTCTTGTAAATTTGGAACAAAGCTTATTTTCCACTTTAAGCATCGATACATTAAAAATATTAATACTTTAAAAGTTGACAAATATTGAATAAGTCTTCAACTTTTAAGCAACTTTTTAATCATTGAATGATAATTGGAAGTGGAGGAGGGAGGGGTATTTTTTACTAACTATCAGAAAGTCCTGCTGAGAATCCCTTTTTGAAAAATTCCTGAAGCTTTGCACATGATGAGAAGACTGAAATTCTCAGTCAATAAAATATGTACCTATGCAAAATCAGTTAGTGAAAAGAAATTTAGGAATGAAAAACCCAAGAACACTAGGTTCGGAAACTCTTCTCCATTTCTAATGTGGATTCAAAACTGTTAGAAAGAAAATATGCTAACACAATGTAAGCACATAAAAGGTTGGTTTAATTTACAATATTTAGTACTAAAGTTAAAAAATAGCTGGAAAGAAAAATGTCCATTGTTAATAGCAATCACCAAACGATGAAAACACATTGAAATTAATGAAAATTTCATTGTATATAGTTTTTAAAAAAAATCTAGATACGTCTCATACCTTTAACAGCAACATGAGTCGTAGCTTGAACATTTAAATATAAAGGACGGCACCTAAATCAACATTTCAATTAATTATCTAATTTTAAATGTCTATTATTTAAAATAGATAAAAGATATGAGAACATACTCAGGAGTAGCAATACTTTGTCTTTCCTCAGGTGTCATATATCTGCCCCTAGTTGATATTGCAGCACCACTTAGCTTGCATATCTAAAATTTTTGAATTAATTATGTAATTTCTGATTATGTAGTGTCTAAATATGAACTAGGTGATCAGAAAATGGGTACAAATTTGAAAAATTAAAAACATACGAAATGATGTATGTAAGATAGGTAAACATTGATACACATACTTGAAATGACATGGGGCTTAATTGTAACCACAAAAAAAAAAAAATATTTTAAAACATTGGCATTGGATGTTATATTTTAGCATCTTTATTGATGTTGATTGATCGCCGTAGACTGTTGACTTCAGGTATCCCCAGAGTCGATAATCATCCTGAATGAGATATGGGAGACAATGCACACTGAATGTAGAACATTTTGGTTGTTTTGTCAAAAAAAGATTTATTCAGTTTTTTATTACACACTGCTTCAATGCATAGCTTAGCATCCCAAACAGTAGAGTCATTGGTGCAGTTGCTTATAATGCAAAGATTGTGAGATCAAACCTCTAAGGACAAAAAAAAAATCGTTTTGATGACTTTTTTTAGCAGAATTCTGTTCCACAGTTCCATGAAGATATGATCTAATCTCATTGCAGTATTCAGATCTACAGTTCTGTTTTTGTTGAAACAAGACATTACTTATAACATAATAAATTACAGTACAAATTAAAAAAAAAATATTTTAACAAAATTGAAGCATCTATTTCAATTTTGTTGCTTTATTAAGCAATACTTTAGTTTATAGCATGCCGAGGCAGAGGCCCATTAGCTTAGTTGGTAAGAGCATCCTGCTAATAACATAAGAGTCATTTTATGTCAAGTGACCTTTTGGTCCCCACTCGACCATCTCCGATTTCGATGAAATTTTATTGAGGCACAGAGATGCCTTTGAAACTAACCTATGCAATTTTTCAGCTTCCTAGATCCAAATCCTGAGGATCTAGGATCTTCGAAAAATGTGATCCAAAATGGCATATCAGATTTTTGTGCCAGACGAAGTTTAGAGAAAATTTTATCACACTGGAAGCCCGAAATTATAGGTGTTCCAAGTACGTTTGGCCGTAAATATATTCAAGTAATTTTGCGAATTTGAGCCTGTCAGACTTTGTGTAGCAAAAAGATATTGACATCCAAAGTGGCTATCAAATCCATTCAAGTGAAAAAGAGCCTATTTTCAATTTTATAGCTCAAGTTTGTCACATCGCATCTCCTTTTTGTTAAAACCATTATAGAACAGATTTTTTCCTCTCAAAAAAAGTTTTTTCTTCGATGGTGTTCTTTCGTTTAAGGATAAAAAAATGAGCTTAAAATTCGGAGTGTCGTAACGAATTACAATGTTTAAGAGCAGGTTGCAGAAAATTTTATCACACTGGGAGCCTGAAATCTTAGGGGCTTAAAGTATTTTTGGTTATCCATAAATTCTAGTATTTTTTGAAATTGAGCTCATTAACTTTTATGTAGCACACATGCAAAGTCTCAAGAAAAACTCAGTGGAGGAAATGTTTCCTGAATTTTAGAATATCATAAATTCTGAACAAAAATGATTCAAAAGCTTGTACATTGTAATTCTATTGTCAATATACATGTTTTTAATGGATTATGGTTGCAGAGCCTAAATATTGATTTTCTAAAATATATTGGCATCCGAAGTGGCTGTCAAAATCGTTCACATGAAAAATAGCCAATTTTTAATGCGCTGTAGGTCAAGTTTGTCACCTTGCATCTTCCTTTCGTTGGCACCATTAGAAAGAACATATTTTTCTTATAAAAAGTTTTTCTTAACGATGGTGTTCTTTGAGATAAGAGATTAAAAAAAAAGAGCTTGAAATACTGTTTGTCGTTTGTAAAAAAGACTCGTTCTACAATAATTAAAGAATGGTGAATGCCGTGGACACCGACGAATTGAGATTTTGCAACTGTTATTAGTCAATGATAGGTTTTTAATTCTCTTTCAAAAAGTTCTTTTGCAAATTAAATTTGATAGAAACAGAAAAATATCCTGTTCTGGAAGCAGACTGATACATCAGACAGAATAAGATAATTTCCTATTTCTATCATATTTCATTTGTAAAGTATATTTTTAAAGGATAAATAAAAAACAATTTTTGATTTGTAACAGTTTATTGTAGAACGAGATTTTCTAGAGAACGACAAATAGTATTTCAAGCTCATATTTTTTACGCTCATCTGAAAGAACACAATAGTAAAAAAGAACTATTTTTATAGGAAAAGATATGTTATTTCTAGTGGTACCAACAAAAAGAAGATGCAAGGTGACAAACTTGACCTACAGCGCACTAAAAATAGGATATTTTTCATGTGAACGATTTTGACAGCCACTTTGCCGGCCAATATTTATTAGTAAATCAATATTTATGCTCTGCAATTACAATCCATAAAAAGCATGTATATTGACAGTAGAATTACAAAGTACTACCAGCTTTTGAATCAGTCTTGTTCAGAATTTATGACATTCTAAGATCTAGGAAAAAGTTTCTCCACTATGTTTTTCTTGCAACTTTGCATGCGTACTACATAAAAGTTAATGAACTCAAATTCATAAAAATATTACAACTTATTGACAACCAAAAGTACTTTAAGCCCCAAAAATTTCAGGCTTCCAGTGTGATAAAATTTAACTCTTAAACATTGCAATTCGTTAAGACTGTTCAAATTTTAAGTTCATTTTTTTAATACTTGAACGAAAGAATACCATCAAAGAAACAACTTATTTTGAAAGGAAAAAATCTATTCTTTCTAATGGTTTTAACGAAAAGGAGATGAGAGGTGACAACTTGAGCTATAGCGTTTTGAAAATAGGCTATTTTTCACTTGAACGGTTTTGATAGCAAATTTGGATGTCAATATCTTTCACAAAATAGATATTTAAGCTCTGCAACTGTAACCCATTGAAAAACAAGTATTTTTACAATGGAATCACAAATCATGAGCTTTTAAATAATTTTTGTTCAGATTTTATGACAACCTAAAATCCAGGAAAAAAATTTGCAAAAATACTTGAATATATAAACGGCCAAACGTACTTGAAATGCCTGAAATTTCAGGCTTCCAGTGTGATGAAATTTGCTCTCCTTCGCCTAAGCTTGGCATTTTAACACAAAAAGCTGATACGCCATTTTGGATCACATTTTTCGGAGATCCTAGAATCTCAGGATTTGGATCTAGGAAGCTGAAAATTTGCATAGGTTAGTTTCAAAGGTATCTCTGTGCCTCTTTAAAATTTCATCAAAATCGGAGATGGTCGAGTAGGGATGATATGCAAAATTAGGTCAGTTGACGTGGAATGACTCATAAAGGTCATTAGGTCAATCCTCCTATAGGCCAGAAAATAGTTTTTGAATGACTAATTTTCTTCGGCTAAATTCTGATCCTAAATTCCATAAATATATAATTGAAACTCATTAGGGGGCAGGTTTTTAAATCACAGTTGTTTTGCAGAGAAATCAGGAAGTGGGGGTGGGCGACGTTAATTTTAACATGGTAAATCATAAAAATATTTATAGTATTTCTCACAGGTGTTTTTTTTTTTTTGGGGGGGGGGGGGGGCTGAGCTCTAACTTTTATAATACTTGATCATACTTCAAAGACATGATTTTTCAATTGCTTTTGAAATCTATATAAATAAAACAATTACTATTGAAAATACTTGGCATTTGTATGCACTTAATATGCAAACAGATGTACAAAAGCTCAGTTTTTCAGAGAAAATTCTTTTGAAAAAGTGCCCTTTTAATTGAATTACAGTTCCCTTTTATCAGGAGACATCCTGCCCCTTTTTTGACCTGTAAGAAAAACTATTCTTCACATATGATAAATCAGCGATAAGTAACCCATTGATTGCGATTAACTGGTCGATCCCGACCTGTTGTCAGTCGATCTCGACAACATTCTAGACCATGTTTTTGGTCACAGAAATTGTTTTTTATTATTTTCAGGGGGAAAAAAAGGCTCAACTTCTTGATCAAAAGTTATTTGAATATTTTTCAAAACTTTTTATAATTGCTGGAAATGCAAGTTTTTAATTTAAGAATTTCTTTTTTTTTTCGCTTTTTGTTCTTGAAAAAAATTCACAAAAGTTACATTGGATTTACAGATAAAAACTTGGTATGGATGCTTTACAAATTTTTAAAGTATGAAGACATATTTTTGTGTGGGATTTTACCAGTGCCAGTGATGAAAAGGATAAGCCTATTGCTTTGATAAATAATGCCACTTCTAGTCTGGCTAAAAAATTTGGCAACCATGACAAAAAAAAAAAAAAAAAAATAAGTAATTTGAATTTTTGGCATCTTGAATTCAAATCATGTTTTTCGCAATCACGAGCGTGTGTGTGTATGAATATGCGTGTGTGTTGTGTATGCAGTGCTGTGTGTGTAGGCGTTTGTGTATGTAGGCATATGTGTTTGTGTCTGTGTGCAGCCATGTGTGAGTGAGTAGGAGTGTGTGTTTGTGTTCAGGCATGAGTGTGTGTATGTGTATGCGTGTGTGTGTAGGATATGGACGTAACCTGGAGATGGTTTTCGCAAGAGGAGCAGCATCCTGAGGCCGTCCGACGCGACGGTGGTGCTGGTGGGAAAATAAAATGATAGGAATTCAAAACAGTCAAGTGAGAACAATAAGCAATCGTGATGGCTCAAAAAAAAAAGCCCCAAAACGTACCAATGTGACTTCCATCAGCTAACACACTGATCAGACAATACTTAATACATCAAGTGTTAAAAAATGAAAAATTTGTTTTCAGTCTTAAAAAATTGCACATCATATTAAGAAATGTAGAACTTATTTATTAGCTGAGAAATTAAGCAGAATATTAAATACTAGAAATTAAATAATTCATTAGTTGAAATAGCTTACTTCTTCTTGCTTATGACCTCTAGTTAACAAATTTCTTGCACTAATGGGTGCATCATTTATGTCTACCTCTGCAGTAATCAAATCACTGATTTTAGCTCTACTAAGCAAATTATTTCCAGTCTAAAACAGACAGAAACAATCACACAACTAAATATAAGACTAAAATAAGCAAAAATAAGAAAGATTATATTTTCAGAAATATTAACAACAATATCACTTTTTAAAAATAGTAAAACAATATTACAATCTTCACTATTCCAAATATGAGCACTTAATTGTGGATTTTTATTCTTATGGTTTTTAAAAACTTGCAATAAGTTTACTTGTTTTTCTCTTTGTGTAATATTCAGGTTGAAGCAGAGGTGCATTTGAATGTGAAGCCGCTCTGTGCTTTTCAAACTGGCAGCCCTTGAAGCAGGTCTCTCTATAGGTTAACTAATTAAGGGGCCCTGTTATTTAACATATAACAGGTTTTAACCCCCTTAAGGGACAGCCAAGGTTAGTGAATTTAGCGGCCTCTCGGTTTTTTTAAACATATATTTATGCAGAGGTAGAGGAAGAGAGCAGGTCTAAGTTCTGTTTAAGGAGGGGGTCATTATTAGAATTTGAACACATCATGTCAGAGAATTGCATATTTCTAGTTTGTGTTAGCAATATGAACCTTGTCGTAAGTATAATATTCACACAGAAAGGAAGGTTCTTCCCCGGAAGTTTTTCAAAATAGCCGCACTAAAAGCATTGTTTCAGACGATTATTGGTGACTTTATAGGAAGGAAAGATTTGGGGTCCCTCCTCCTATTTACTTTTTTTAAATTGAAGTCTTAAAAAAATGTCAGTATAGGTTACCTTTGGCAATGTTAGTGGGATAGGAATCAAGGACTATCCCCGGAAATTTTAAGAAATTGAAGTTCTAAAAACCTACTAGTAGATTATCTTTGAAGATAGTAGAGAAAGAGTTTTGAGAGCTCTCTCCTGAAAAATTTTGTAACTGAAGTTCTGAAAACTTAATTTTAGACTATCTTTGGCTGGAGTAGGATAATGAAGGTTTGAGTGTCTTCAACTGGAAATATTTTGAAATCTGAATCTTAAAAATGTGATTGTGGAAAATCTTTGGTAATATTACAGGCCTGGCAATTTTTCGAAGTTGAAGCTCCAAAAACATAAAAATGAGAAAATTTTATTACTTTTTTAATATTTTTTTCTAAATTTCTTAAATAGTTCAGGTGGCTACAGAAACTATGAAAACACTTCCCTGAATTTTCCCTGATTGAGTTCACCAAATTTCCTTGATTTGCATTACCAATGATAATGGTTTCCTTTCTTTCCCCTACTTGAAAACCATTGAATATTAAATAAAATGCAATGTTTAAAATGTTTTAAGCTGTTAATAAAGAATGCATTTTGAAAAGATGCTCTAAAAAATAAAAATAAAAAATAGTACATTAAATTATCTACAGGGAAATATTATAGGAAATCTAAAACAAATACTTTACTTCCAGTAACCAGTTAGCATAAGAATTCTAAGAAATTATTATAAACACTCTTAAAGACATATCTAATCATGATAAAACTAAAAAGCTTATATGGAAATAATCTTGAACAAAATTTGAAGCAATATAATTATTGCTGCAAGAATAACAAGTGGTAACGAAAGTATAGAAGTAATGTAGTTTTACTTACGTAAATAATAGACATATAAAACAAATAGAAACCTTTTAACAACCAGTCATATTGAGCTATTCTCTAATCAAGAACTTAGTTTTAATTAATGAATACAGTATTTTAACAATAAATAAATACAATATTTACTTATGTGCCCAAAGTAACTCAATTTCAAATGATTTCATTATTTGTTGCAAAAAATCTTAGATTACATTTGTTAAAAACAACATTGAAATGCAAAAAGACAATCAATTAATTTCAAAATATATATGTATGTAACTTGGTTTCAAAATAAAAGAATTTTTAAAGTCTGAAAAAACCCTTAGTAATGATATAATCTGAGGCAACAGCAATAAAACAATGGCAAAAAGCAAAGTTGATTTTGATTTAAAAATCAATTTTTGCAATTAAATTAAAAATGCGAAAAAGTAATAACCCTTAAACTTTTATTAGTATTAATTTAAAAAACAAAGATTTCTTCTTAAAATCGTGATTACAGTATGCTAATTACTTAAAGACTACAAGTAAAGGCAAAAAAGGTTAGGCATTAATGACGGATTTCTCTTTGCCTGTAGGGTTGTTTATTTTACGTAGCATGGAATGTGTGAAAGGAAAATTCAAGTTACGTAAAATAAACTTTACAGACACAAAAGTAATCTTGGGAAGTTTATCCCCACCTTTCCCTGTGGTTAATAAGTTAAGATTTGTTATTTTGATGTTGAGGAAAAAATATGAACAAAGAAGCTGACAGTATATAATCGCCTTATTAATTTTACTTTTTTAAACAGATAAATGGTGGAAAATACAAAGGGAATTAGGGTACTTAATTTTACAAAGCAAAAAAAAAAAAAAAAAATCTTCACTTGATAATTTTCTCGGAATTTTTGTTATTTTTTCAAAATTCCCCGATTAATAAAGTTCTGTGACTTTTCCCTGATCTGTCGCCACCCTGTAGTTGTTTATGTTGAATAAGTAAAATTTAATTAATTTTAAGCAAAGGACAAATTATAAAAATATTGTGATCAGGAAAATAAAACTTATAAACTACATAACTTACCAGCTGTAATAAAGATCTAAAGCAATATACCACATGCATCTGTAATCAGATCAAAAACATATTAATTAAAATTTTACTTACTTTAGGCTTGATCTGAGAAGGGGAAATTTTTAACTTCCCTTTGGCGATAAGCATTGCATTGACTCTTGCAGCTGCTTCAGCAGCCGCTTCCAAACTGCTTTTACTCATCCTGTTGCTAAAATAATAAGTTGGATAATTATTAAGAAAAATAACGTAATTAAATAAGAACTACATCAGGTTTGAAATAGATAAGTCTATGCTAAAATATTTTAACTCAGTGACAGAAAGAAAAAGAATTCATACGGGGGAAATGTTTAGTCCTTAAACTAAAAACCTAAGAGCTAGGGAAAATACCATTGTATCTCAGCACAATAGGCTTTGTACTATGTATAATTCAGGAAATCACCAAACTAGCCCCCCAAAACTGATGCTAAAGGATTGCATTTCATGCACTTTGGTAAAACAGTTAAAAATGAGTTAAAATGCTATGAAAAATTTGTTGCCTAACAATTGTTCATATAAATGATCTCAGCATTTTATTTTATGAGTATAAACTGTATTTTAAACAGAAAAACAAGTTTTCTTTTTTAAAATGCAAAGGTTAAATTTTCAATTTTTTAATATTGTTTTGTGAGCCGATTTTCAATGTGTTTGTGAAGCTGCAGATTTTATTACTAGATTTTTGGGAAAACAATGATTTTAAAATCAAATTTTTGAGAAGGTATCGAGAAATGGTAGTAAAACTAGGCCCTGTTGGCAATAAGAAATAAAAAATTTCAGGTATGTTTTACGGCTACAAGTAACAACTTTTTCAATGCAAACGATGTG
Organism: Uloborus diversus; assembly: GCF_026930045.1. Lineage (NCBI taxonomy): Eukaryota > Metazoa > Arthropoda > Arachnida > Araneae > Uloboridae > Uloborus > Uloborus diversus. The sequence continues at coordinate 103,507,248 of NC_072734.1, forward strand.
AGCTAAGGCAGGAAAGGCCACCACTACAAGTAAATAAGTAAAAATGTGCACAATGATAAATTGTACTTTTTATAAGACTAGTGCAGAAACGTTTTTGAAGTACTGTAGCACAAAGGGTGAATAAAGGAACAAAGGACTACATTTCTGTTTTCTCTCTTTAAACTTCAGACTGAGCATTAATAAAGCGCTAAAGGATTATTAACTGGAAGTATAATATATAATTTCACAACAAAATATAAAGAGTCAATTTTATCAAACTGAAGACCAATTTTTACGCATATTTCAATCAAATTAAGGCTATTTTCATACACTGAATAATGAATAACAAAATAATTTTGAGGAAACTTTCAGAAAATGGTTGTTTCCAAAGGTGACAGCCACAGAAACTACTAAAAACCGATGCAATACTATTACACTGAGTAGTGTCACATTTTGTTATTTCCATACTTCAGAAATTCACTTTACTTCATATAATATTTAGAACAACATAATCAGAACTGTTATGCATGATCGAAGAAATGTATATTTTAAGAAAGATCCATCAGTTTTGCTTCAAGAACCGCTCCTAAATGGTTAATACAAAAGAAAAAAAAAGAAAATAGGAACAATTACATTCTTAATGAGCTAAGGTTTATTTGTGATGTGCCTTTCATATAAAAACAAATTTCTAAAGAAAGTACAGTGGAGTCTCGAAAATCCGAGGTAATTGGGGCTCATCTCACCTTGGATTACTGAAAACTCGGATTATTCAGTTTTAAATTTACACTTGACGTTTTAATTGTACCTTAAAATTTACACACAGCTTGGAAAACATAAGGAAGAGCACCTTTTACTTCCTTGCATCATTAAAAGGAAAATGTCTTTACGAAAAAGATTATCATTCAAACTTCAACATAAATTTCCTTTCAATTACTTTCAGACGAATTTTAATCTTATTTTTTCTCGATATCTTTTATTATTGACTGAACGTAGTCAATAAGTTTTACAGCAACAAAATATTTTTATTGTCAGATTTTAATGAAAATCAAATTTTTAGCTACTAAAAAAAAAGAAGTACATTAGAGAAAGCAGAACCTCTAACTTTCGAGACTGTACTGTAATAAAATCAGGGTTCGAAAATATATTTTTCAAAATATCGAAAATATCCAATATTTTGATACATATCGTATATTTTGATACATATCCGATATTTTCAATCAACACAAACTAAAGTCTTCAATATAATAAATGCATCCTCAATATATTCTTTTTTATTGTTACTACACTATGTTGACTTAAAACTAAGAGGTTTCTTTCATTATTTATATCTATTTTTCATTTTATATTTTTATCAATTTTAATGGAGTAGATTTAGCATTAGCTGTTTCATTCATTTTTTATCCGTTAGCTACATTTACAAAGTTATATAATTCATAAACAAAAAGAAATATTCTTTAGTTGGTGCACAGTCATAGGACATTTTTCTTCTTCTGACCAATGTGTAACATTAAAGAGGCACTTTAATATGAATTAAAATTGTTACATTACTAATAATTTTAAGAATGTAAATAAAAAAGGAAAATTAAATTACTTTGTTATATTAATAATGCATCAATACAGCACAAAAATATAGTACATAACTTTTTGGTTATCTTTAATAATAAATGATCAATATTACTATGATTAATATTATTTTTATATTGAAAATACTGCAGTTGAAAAAATAAATATCGAAAATATCATGATATTTTCAAAAAATAAATATGGGATATATATCGTGATATATATCAGCGAACCCTGATTAAAATAGCATTGGTTAACCCTACAGAATAAGATTATGTATTTATAATAGAACTTGATTATAGCACATTGAGGATATGTTTAAATTTTTTAATGCAAACGACACCTTGCACTACTTACAAGACTTATAACTTTATTTGCGATCGCAAAAATACATTAGATCCCAACTGTCTGGCTGAGTGTTATGAAAAAACATGCATTTAACATTTGATTTCAATTATTCGTACTTTTATTGCGCACATTATATGATCAAATAATGTAGTTGAAAATTTCCTACAAATATTTTTCATTATTCCACAATAGCTTGTGTTAGAGTCTGTCGTAAATTCAACACTAGAAATTAATAAATAAATTTGTTGGCTGCAAAAAAAAGTAATAAAATAAATTATGCATTTATCGAGTTGCCAGCTGAGAGTAATAAATAGGTTTTTTCTGTCTTTTTGATAACGATCAGACTTGAAGATCTCCAATACCTTTATTAAATAATTTGTAAAAATTTGATGCTTTCAAAAACTTTCAAATAGTTAGTAAAATCTGATGCTTTTATTTTCTATTTAAAAATAATCAATTTTTTGCACGTTACGGATTAATTTTTTTAAGAAACTGGCAACATAAAACTGTTACAAATGCTGTTTACATTTTCTCGGTTTCATCCAGTTTCATCATCGTTCTGGTTATTGGTGCTGATATTAAATTAAAAATGATTTTAATTAATTCATTTTCTCTTTCAAATTCTGAATGAATTGTAGGGATGGAGTATTTCAAAACTTTTTCATCCATATCAGTATGTCCTCACCATGTGAAACAAGATGTATGTCAAACTCGAGCGAAATATCGTGAAGGCAAGGAGAAGACTGCTGTCAAGGTTTATTGTTTTTGCACTTGTTTACAAATTCTTGTGTGTTCTTGCCCCAAAACTCAAAAGTCAAATGTTTTTATTTAATTTTAATTTTTCCTTGGGAATTAATTATACTCATATTTAATTAAGCGAACCATACGATTGGAAAGAATAGGGGGACGGGAAGGGCTCGTTGGACCGGTCTTGATAACTTTATTAATGCTTTTTATTTTAATTTAGGACTTACAAATAGCACCTGCAGTTCTTAAATCCTTACGTGGTACAGTTATATTGAACAAATTTCTTTTAGAAACATTTTAATGTTTTGAAAGTACTGAGTAACCCGGGTAGTAAATTCGCCAGATTGTTTCGTGCTTTTTAAAAAAAAAAAAACTCGACATAAAAACTGAAGGATAATGGATGGGGGGGGGGGGGGCGGGGACTGAGTGCAAAATAGGCTCAGGAAGCTTGAGCTTGCCCTCAGAATTTTCAGAGGGTCCAAAACAACTATAATTGCTAATGAAAAAATAAGCTTTTGCTGTTAAATACATTTTTAAGGAGAAAGTAGACCTTTGAGTTAGTTCAGTTCAAATTTGTGTACTAATTTTTAAAACTAAGGAGAAATTTTATAAAACTTCCCCCTCCCACCCCGCCCTAAATCTCTAACTAGAGGTATTTTTAAATGTAGGAATTAAACTGACTTTGTTACATTTTTTTTTTGTAACAATAAATTTTATTAAAGGGATAATTTTGATTCAACAACTAATTTTTAAAACTAAGGAGAAATTTTATAAAACTTCCCCCTCCCACCCCGCCCTAAATCTCTAACTAGAGGTATTTTTAAATGTAGGAATTAAACTGACTTTGTTACTTTTTTTTTGTAACAATAAATTTTATTAAAGGGATAATTTTGATTCAACAACTAACCATAAAATTGCAGTGCATCCGTATGAAATGCTCAAAATTTCTATATGTTAGTGTGAAAATGGAAAAAATAAGCTTTAATCTATTGGAACCAGGGTTGGCAAGTTTTTACAGTTGGTGTTTTTATCTGTTTTCCCACCATGTTTTTTACCATGTCAAAAATCCCTTTTTGAAATTATTGTCAAAAACATCAATTTCTGTTCAAAATCTGAATAAAATTGACATTGTATTAATATTAAAATTACCTCAGCAAATGAGTCTCAGTTTTGTAAATTTTGTTTTCATGCTCTAAAGGACACTTTTTGACTGTTTTAGATTTTTATAAAAAATGCACAATAAAATACCCCAAACATGATGACTTCAACAAGTTACTTGTCTGTAGAATGAAAGAGATGAATAAAAGAGCTACTATTCGTACAGAATAAAAAGCATTATAAATTGCAGTACATCCTCATATAAATAATAGCTGATGAGGAAGTAACCTGCATGTTTCATTAATAAGACTCGAGCCACGGTATGATAATTTGATAATATGTTTTGGTAATGTTTGACATGCATGAAAAAGCTTTATTGTGAAAAGGCTGAACTCGATCCAGCGGCTTAACAGTTTTACTGGTAAGACTCATTTTAGGAAAACGAAGGAACCAAAACAATTCGCAACTCCAATAAATTATAGGGGGCGCTGCAGCCACTGTCTAATGGTAGATGAAAAAGGTAAACAAATGCTGTAACTTATAACTTGCTTTGAAGATTAGTGAATGATAATAATTTATCATAGTGTTTGTAGGAAGCTTTCTTTTTTGCTATTGTTCTGAAATTACATTACACTATAAACTATCTGAAGCCTGTAGTTTATCCCAAAGAAAACACGTGGAATGGAATGTTTTACCTTTTTCGGTAGTATTGTAAATCACAGCAAGGTAGTGTATTTGAGCTCTGGAGATGCGAATATAGGCTTTCTACTGGAGTTTAGGGTTAATCCACTGGTGTTAGGGTTAAAATTTCATCTATCAAAAGATCATCAAACAGGCAATTGCTTAATTCAAGTGTAGAAACAATTTTCACCCGTCATACCATGACGGGCAACTTTCTAGTTAAATAATAATAACAATGACTGTTTATTCCTTAAGTTTTTCCAAAACTGAAGGTGCAAGGTATACTTTTGTCTCCAAGTTTAATTTGCAAACTTACACACTTAAATAAAATATACATCTTTAGTTAACATATATATTATTACATTTACTCCCATTCTTAGTCTTTTTTCCCCTCAAAACATGCAGTGATAAAATACTAATTTTGAAGTCCTTTGTACACCAAGTTCATTTCAAAGTTCAGAATGGATCAATCCAAAACTGGAAAAGATCCTCTCAATTGATGCTAAACATTGATGCTAGGACCAGCCTAGCTGGGCCCAGAGCCTGTTGCTGGTCATAACTTTTGTATTTGTAAGAACAGCATACGCTATATATAGGGATTGCAATACCGGTATTCAATATTTTTTTTTAAGGTGATACCGGTATTAGAAAATTTTCCAAAAACATACCAAAACATAATGTTCCATTGCCATATTTTATTATTTTGTACAAAAAATGCATTATTTATTATTGTGAACGAATTGAAAGAACAAATACCATGCTAAAGAATCAATAACAAGAAGCATAATTGTCACTAAGCCTGGAACTTATTTTAGTGAAAAAATTTCCTGCAGTTAAAAATATTCTTACTGAATTCATTCAGGCCCTTGGTATTGTTAATAATAATTTGAAATTTACGATGTATTTGATCTTGTTAGTTTCTTTCTCTTTTTTTTTTCGTTTTCTTTTAAAAATTCTTTACAATTATGCAAATATCTGAAAATATGTTTTCTACTGATTATGCCTTACTTATTTGCAAATGTTCAAAACCTAACAAATATTATTTTGCTTGGTATAAAGTTGAAAAGCGTTCAGAACAGCACGCTAATACCAACGATAACAAGTTATTTTTCATTATACTAACAAGAAAATTTTTTTTTCAAAATTCAGTACAGTTGAGACAAATATTTTTCATGAAATATCATAAAGAATTGCTGCAATTAATGGTTAGAATAAAATGTTCTTTGCACAAACACATTTGTAATTACAATTAAAATTAATTTTCACAAGAGGGGGGGGGGGCAAGTCAAGGAAATGGAGAAAATACAAACGTGGTTCTCATCAACTCAGAAAAGTACAACTTATTGCACCAACTGGTGATAAAAATATCATTTTCTAATCTTTCCTCTACTTTTAAATTCATTGTGCTTTTAAAGCCAAATTTTTACTTTAATAGATTGATTTTAGTGCTGTCTCATTGAAAAATAATTGTTTGTTTAAAATAACAGTAGAATTAGTCTAATTAGTTAAATTGAAAACTCTTTAATCAAAAATTATTTATTATTTTTAGCTAGTACCAAAAATACTGGTATTCTACCTCAGCAAATACCAGTATTGCAAAATTGCAAAATAGCTCCAAATACCGGTACCGTTGACTCCCGCTACAACGCGATTCGACCTACGCGAAATGGCTACAACGCGAATGCTTTCGGAGTAACGAATTTTAGAGCTAACGCGAAATTTTCGTCCACAACATGATTTTTTTTGGAAGAAAGTATCTGCTTCGATATTGGCTACAAAATATTTATTTCTTAAATGTTATTGCATCCCTTTAAGCATCACTGACAGCGAAAGTTCTCACACCAAACTAATCTACGCATCGCGTTGTTAGTGCATCAAAAAACCACTCAGCATCTTTCATTTATTCATTTTTTTCATTCTAAATATTAAAGTGTATGAAATTTCTGGCACCTCAGTGGCGCTTTTACCTAAAGTTTGTGAAGATGGGAAGAAAAAGAAAGTTTCTGATAAAAAAAAAAGTCTTAGATTCTCGATATGCTTGAACAACTACAAAACGTCGACGGTAGCAGGACATTAATATAAGTGAATCTTCCGTACGTACAATGAAAAGTCAAATCAAAAAAATATCCGTAAAATTTCAGAACTTAGTTTCAATATTGAAGCTTGCAGAGCAGTCTAGCAAAGTAAATATTATAAAAATAGAAGCTGCTCTTGTATTGTGGATTAAAGAAATAAGAATGAGGGGCTGTTGCCCCAAATTGAAACGTTATAAAAGAAAAGGCGAAGTAACTGTATTTAAAAATGCATTAGATGAGAATAACAATCTGATCATGGAGCATAAATCATCATTATTTTCATTTTTGTACTCATAAATATTATTATTGTATCTATTGTACAGTACTATTGTAGTTCAGCATTTTATTATTAAAACATACTTTGCGTACCGTGTTGTTTTATTTTATGTCTATATCTCCCATTCATTTTGAGCATTTAAAATATTTCATGTTGAATAAAAGTTTTTTATATTTTTTTAATACGGTAAAAGTTCAGTTCTTTATTTACGAAATTGTAGTGTGTAGTTAAGAGGATTTTTTTTTAAAGCAGTTTGAGGGGTGTTTATAAGTGTTTAAAAGAATTTGGTATGCTTTAAAAAAAAAAAATTTACATATATTTTTTAACAACGCGAAATTTCAACTCACGCGAGGAGTCTTGGAACGCATCCTTCGCGTAAGTCGGGACTCGACTGTGTATACTTGTATTACAATCACTAGCTATATTGTTTTTTTCTATAACTTTTTCACCATACTCTTAGAGACATCCTGAACTAAGATGTAACATCCAAACTATGGTTCAGATTCAACTTTAAAAGCTATTAGAAAGTCATATGAATTTAGTGACATTTCAAGCAAACATTAGTTTATTTAGGAGCTAAGAATATTTATATTAGTTCACAGAAAAAGTGAATTACAAAAGATTAAAAAAAAAAATAGTTTTGTCCAAAATATTTAAATATGATAATTCATAATTTAACATGGAGTGCTTATCAGCTTAGTTTTACTTTTAAAACTTCATAAATTCTGACACACAAAGGTTTTTACTTGTAACTAATTGTTTTAGTTACTAATGCAGCTGGAATTACCCTCTGGAGGTGTTTTTTCTTCATCAAAACTGACCGTAACATGTGTATAAACTAAAGTATTAGGGTTGGATATAATATAAAACCTAGGCCTCTGGAAGGTATTCTTTAACCCCTCTTTGCTGCACTACTGGTTTTAGTTATTAAAAATTTTAAACAAAACTTTTTTGAAAACTGAATTTAACTGAACTAATATTTATAACTATTTTTACAGCATAACAAATTAATTAAAGAAAAATTTATGATTTATTTTAATTAAACTTATTAATTTAACTTTTAATTAATTTTATTGATGAGATGTATAAATTATAGTTAATTAGTTTTCAACATCAGGAAACCTTATGTATTTATAAAAATTATCAACAATCACTGTATTTGACGCTATTATCAATATTTGAGTTTTCAACTGGTTTTTGATGTCAAAAACTCAACCCTGGTTAGAACACTTTTAGAAATTATACCTGTAGTAAGGTTTCCAATTTTGATCCCGAATCCCGTGGGATCCTGCATAATATTTTGTGAGATTGAGAGCCAAATCCTGCGTGGTTTCCAATCCTGCATTTTTTCCCCAACTTTTATAGCTCATAAAACGACTATTTTCACGAGTATCATCTGAAAGTTGAATCACTTCATAATATCTTAGTGTGATATATGATGAACGGTGGATTTACCATTTAAGAACTCAATAAAAATCGATTGTATTTTTTCGAGATTGAATTGATTGTCTCATTCAAAGTCTCATCATAAGTTTAGCAATTGAGAAAAGGCGAGAAATTTATAAATATTTTCAAAAACTATTGCTAAAATTTAAATCCAGAAAATTGCGCTTTAAATAAAATAGAAAAATCGCATTGCAGATTGCAAAACACTCTGGAGTAGCCAATATGCAATGTTGGAGCATTTCTATAAGTTTAAGGAATGCACTCAAAACCTTAAACTTGCTAAAAGTTCAAAATATTTTTCTTCAAAGAAGAAAGCAATGAAAATGGTTTATATAATCGGCACAACTTTAAAAGAGGCGACAGAAACTTGAAGGAAGCACAGGATGACTAGTATGACAATGCAGTATGTTAAACTGCTCAAGTTTTTGAATGTTTCTTTAAATTGAGAGGTAAAATCCAGGAAGTTACCCAAAAATTTTTACTGAGGCCGTGACTCAATATAACCAACTAGCATTCCTCTTTCTGTAATGAATCAAATGCACTGATACAATGACCAACATTAATGAAGGAACAAAGGTATTATAAATACAAGTTACATTGGATAGAACAAAACACATATCCAATTAGCATTGTTTTTATCAAAATTTGCCATTCTTGAGCAAAAACCCAGCATGAGAAAAGAAAAGTATATTTCAGAAGGTGATGAAGTTAATAGGGATCTTTTGCTAAATGTCCACAATAATTTACTTTCAGTAAAATCAAGTGCTGTGAGCAACATCACAGGTTTTCATCGAGCACATCATATTTTGAGCAAAAATTCTTTTCTATTCTAAACAAGCATTGTTAAGACGTATTCAATATTTTTAGGGCGCGCTTTTGCATACTAAATGATAATTGCTAATTGGGATTTGAATTTGTAGTGTGAAACAATTGATGTACAGGATTCGAGAAAACAACTAATTCAAGTAACAAAAGCAATCCTTTCTAAAAAGCACAACTTTTTCTATTTGACATTAAAATTTAAGTAATCAAGTTAATCCCGCGGGATTGACTCCTTATAATCCCGAAATCCTATGGGACTGAATTTGGCGTGGGAATGGAAACCCTAACATGTAGCATCATTAAGTTTTGTTTCAATGTGTGTAGAATTAAAAAAAATTCCCAACCAAAAAATAGGGAGCCCTGGAATGAAACTGAGCTTTCTAACTTCAAAGGTTAATGGGACCCTGAGGGCGGCAGTTTCAAGATTTGCCCCAGCTTGGAAAAATGAAGATCCAGCGCTGCTTTGTTGTAATGCTTGCACAAATGCACACTTTCTCTTATTTTTCAATGAAGCACCACCAGAATGAATTTGTTGTTTGAAACTGCTATTTTATAAAGCTTTTGTAGACTTGTGTAACAGTCCCAATAATTCCGTGCCACTTTCCCTATTAACTTGAATTTCTTGTTCTTAGGTGTACACCGTTAATCAAGAATCTATGTACATTATCATTAGTGATGTTCCTGCTGTTGGTGGTTGTGATCAACTAAGAGCATTGTGTGATAGTTATGGTGTAGTTGAGGAATTTCAAGTCCTGGATGAGTATCCATCTGAAGAATTTACTGAAGCATTTTTAGTAAAGTTCGATTCATTTCTTGCTGCTAAGTAAGCATCTCTTTTGATATGCAATAAACTGTTTCTGCTTTAATGAAAAATGTGCATCATTAAGACGATACTTTATCATGTGAAATATTGAGGTAGAATAAGGTTGTTTCCTTTAGTCAAAAGTAATACTTTTAGTCTTAGCAAAAAAAAAAAAAAAAAAAAAAAAGAGGAGAAAAAAACTTCATTTCAAAACACTTAGTTTTTTATTGATATTTTAAAAAGTCTGATTTTGAAAATAAGATGTGGCCTTTATGACATCACAAATGATGTACTTTGGCATATCTCTACTGGCGCACTGGAGCTGCTTGCTGTCTACCACGTTTCCAGGTTATGATAATTCAGAAGCAAATTAAATATTGCACTCTACGCTTGCTATCAATCATATTGTTGCCAGTGCACGGGAGTAAAGATACAAATTAAATATTGCACTCTGGGTAATAGCATCAGTGAATGGCATTTCATCATTTTTGATGTCATGTGCAGAGAAGCATAAAAAATGAAATTGCACCGTTTAAAGAAATTGTTAAAAAATATTCAGCTTTGTCAAATTATTTAAAAAATGGTTAAATCATATGGTTTTAAGCATGCTCTTTCAGAAAATAATACTTTTAAAATTTCAGAAATGACCTTATTGTAATTTAAGCTATTGTCTTGGTAACCTTCTGAAATTCATCATAAAGGTTTCTACATGTTGAGATTTAAAACATATTTTTCGACTTCTTCCCTCCTCTTTTTTGTATCTTTGTTGTGAAAGAATTCATGGCTCTTTGAGAAAATACTAAGATAATCATTTGACTAGGAGTGATTGTATTTCTAGCATGCACCCTAATACTGATTTCTTTTTTTTTTTTTTTTTTGTTTTGCCATTCAAGTTTTTAAAATGTTTCATAAATATATTTAGATCTGAATGTTCTGTTTCAAATATGCTACCTTTTCGATTTTTGGAACATTAATATTAGTGGGGAAAGCTAAATTTGCAATTGTGTAAGAATTTGAGTTTTCTTTTTTTTTTCTTCCTAAAACCACAATCATCTTTTATTTGACTGCTTAGCATAAAATGGAATTGTTAAAAGTTTCTGCAAGGCATAGGTCGTCACTTTTTCATGCAGCATGAATTAAGTAAATCTTCAACCTGTTTCATATCATGTAATTATATAAAACTTAATACTGAATGACTCTTTGAAAATTTCGTGAAAAAAGAAATGAAGGAAGTAAAAGAGAATGAAACATAATTTTGCTGGTAACTTGACTGGTTTTTCCGAAAATTCCATGTCATTTCTAGGAACGGGCGTTCAGGATGCAGGACGCAGGTCTCCATCGGAAATTTTAGAGGTGGTTGTCTCCCCATCTTCAAAAACGTTTTCTTCAAGGTGTGATATATAGTATCAGTATCTGTGATTTCTAGTTTTTCTTTGCAACACTAAAAGCTTGTTCATGTTTTCTGATGTTAATGTATCTTTCTTGGAGTATTGTTCATATGATAAAGTATGCAGTATTGCCTTTCAAATTCTTTAATAAGTTGCTACAGAAAGTTTTTGGTAAATTCCTTTATTGAATAGAATATATTTTTATTTCTTTTTCTCAGTAAAATATTTTAAAATCTAACGACTTTTAAAACCTTCGTATTGAAATGATATTTTTATTTGGAGCTTGAATTGGGAATATAGTGAAGCACCGTTTATACGTTTTTGAAGGGACTGTATGAAAAAGCATACAAATGAAAAAACATATAATAGGTATAGGTTAATGTGGATTAGACTCTGTAGGACCAATTTAAAAAACATATAATTGATAAAAACATAAAAGGGAAATGTATAAACGGTGCTTCACTGTATTGGGTGGTCATAAAATAAGTATCTCTATTTGGAGCAGTCTGCAACTTGAAAGAATCATCTGATTGGTACCAAAATTGGAACACTTACTAATCTTGAAGGGGGAAGAAGGAAGGGGAAAAAATTTGTTTGCAAAAGTTGCCAACAGATGGCGCTGCAGTTTTCTAAAAATGGCGCTGACAGTGCAAACGCTGTAGTAATCATGAGTAAATTAAAAAAGCAGTCATTTCTACCAATAACGTAGTATTAGATGCCTCTAGTTTGTCTGATTGCACTTTGATTTTAAAGCTTTTCTACATTAACAGCTCAATCACTGCATCTTTTTTACATGAATTTAGGAATGTGTAAAGGGAAAGCAGAGCAAGATGGAGCTTCACCCCATATTAGGCGAGCGGTACAAAATTTCTTACAGCAACATTTCAGATTATTGATAGGGTGTTAAGCAGGTATTTTCAAATGGCATGGCCAGCTCAGTCCCCTGATCTGACACCATATGATTTTTGTCTTTGGGAGTTCTTAAAGCCTATGTGTACTATGGAGGTGTCAGAAACCTCATTGAACTAAAAGAGAACTAACTCAGCACGTGGGAAGCATCACTCCAGATGAGTTGCATTCCACCGTTGAAACGTCGTGCATCGCCTGAATTGTGTATTCCAGCTCAATGGTAAAATCATGGTACCTGAACTTGCAGTGCCATAAGCAAACATAATATGCCTGTAACACTTTTAAATAAACTACTAAGCTTAACATGCTAATCCTTTCTTTTTGTATTACACATTATGAATTGAAAAACGTCACCTATTGGCAATTTTTTCAACTAAAATTTTTTATTGCACTATCCTTCTTCCTCTTTCAAGATTAGTAAGTGTACCAAATTTGGTTGCAATCTGATGATTCCTTCAAGCTACAGACTGCTCCAAATAGATATATTTATTTTATAACCACCCGGTATATTATACAGTCGAGTCCCGACTTATGCGAGGGATGCGTTCCAAAACCACTCGCGTAAGTTGAAATTTCGCGTTGTGAAAAAGGGTATATGTAAAAACTTTTATAAACATACCCAATTATTTTAGACACTTATAAACACCACCTCAAACTGTTAAAAACCACTTCTTAACTATACATTATTGTTTCTTACATAAAAAACTGAGGTTTTTTTTTGTATTTTTTAAAACAATAACGTTTTATTCCACAGAAAATACTGCTACGATGCACAAAATCAATGATTAATGGGAAAGAAAGACATAAAATAAGCCACTACGGTACGTACAGTACATAGTAAGAAAAACAAATGCACTATAGTTGTAATGTACAGTAGATCCAATAATGATATTGTAACTTAAGAAAATTAAGATGTATGCTATGTGATCAAACCGTCATTCTTATATATTGTTAAATACACAACACAGTTGCTTCACTAGTTCTTTTATAACGTTCTCATCTATTACAAAACCCCTCTTAATGATTTCTTAAATTCACAATACGAGAGCAGCTTCCATTTTCATAATTTTTGCATTTTGCTGAGACACTACTTGGTAAACTTTTACGGATTTCCTGTTTTTGACTTTTAATTGTACAAATGGAAGATCCACTCATACCTAATTGTGCTGTCTTCGGCGCATTTTATACCATATTCAAGCATATAATCTTTAGCTTTTCTTCAATTGTCAGGAACTTTCTCTTTTTAGCCTACTTTCCCAGTAAAAGTCAGGAAAAGAAGAAAAAAGCATGAAAGAAGGCTTAATGCATCTTAAAAATATCGCAAATAACAAAAAGAAGTCAAAAATAAATAAAATAATTGAATAAATATCGAAAAATTAAAAATTGGAAAGTAGGGTATTGAGATGGGGAAAAATGTCTGTCGGTCTGTCTGTCTGTCCCCCCCCCCCCTAATAACTTTTGAATGAATAGTCCGATTCGAACAAACTTTTTTTTGTTCGAAAGATCTCGGCGAGGACATCTCATTCCCATATTTCACTTTTTGATTTGAACTATTTTTTGTTCAATTTTGAACAGTTCAAAAAACTTAACATTAGTGCCTACGGGGAAATTAAAGGCAATTCCGAACTGTGAGGCGAATTTCCTTCAAACAAACTTTGTAGGAAAAAGCGTTTGATGAAAAATTTGTATATAAATATCTTTTTGATTTGAACAATTTTCCATTCAATTTTGAACAGTTCAAATCCCTTAACATTAGCGCCTATGGGGAAACTGAAAGTCAATGTAGATTCCGTACTTGAAGGCGGATTTACTTCAAACAAATTTTGTTGGAAATAGCTCTTGACACCAGACTTAGATTCCGAGAATTTAGGAGCACTTGACCCCGACCCCGACTTCGACTCTGACTTCGTAACTTTGGCAAAAATTTATACACGGAGGACAAATGGCAGACTCCAATTCTTAGATATTCGACTCCAAATCCTTTACCCCAAAATGAGATTGACTCTGACTCCGACTCCGCAGCTATGGTTTTGACTGTGAAATAATTATTGTTGATTTGACTTGTTTTTATTTTTACGCTAACGTTTTAATTTAGGTATTCAGTTTTCGGCGAATAAACTCGAAGTCATTTATGTTTCTACATAAAGATATGCGCAGACGATTTTTTTTTTTTGACAATGAAAATTATTTCTTTAAGTTGACATTTTATTGTTTTTATTAATTTTGGTAAGTGCATTAATTCATTTAAAAAATTGTTTTTGGCACCAGGGGAAAAGAAAAGATTTTTTTTTTTGATATGATGTATTTATTTTAATGAACTTATTAATTTTAATTATTATTTTTTCGTTTTGAAAGCTGTTAAAGATTTTTTTAATGGAAAAAAGTGTATTAGCTGCTTTGTTTAAAAGTTGCTGCTATTTTTTTTACGCGTCTAATTTTTTTAGATGAGTGAGGAATATTTTATTCCTAGAAATCAGCTTAAAGTATTTTAAAAATATGTTTGAAAAAATTTGCGATTTTAGCTATTTTTGAGAATATTGATCAGGTACTAGAAAGTAGTATAGGTATACGGGAAAGTAGGCTCGTCTAGTTCTAGACAGAACTTCTTGTTCTTTCTATCTTCACAAACTTTAGATGAAACAACGCTCTTAGGTGTCATTATATTTCATCAACTTTCACATTTAGAATGAAAAAAATAAATGGAAAATGAGGAGTAGTTATTTGTATAAACAACAGGGTGGAAAGTTTCACTCTCAGTGATGCTAAAGGGATGAAGGAAAAGAAAAATTTAGTAGCCAATAACAAAGCCGATGCTTGCACACCACGATTCCTTTCCGAAAATTTTCGTGTTGCGCCAGGAATTCGCGTTAGGTCTAAAATTCTTTACTGGTGAAAAAATCGCGTTATAGCCATTTCGCGTCTAGATTGAATGTAAAAGTATTAGATTTAAATGTCAAAAATAGAAACACATGCTTCTGTTGCAAAATTCAACAATTTGGTGTTTAGGTGTAGCTCTTTGATTTCTTTTTTTTTTTTTACTTTGACAGTTTATGAAAAGATTTGAATAGAAATATTTAGTTGTGAATAAAATAGAAGAATTATGGTAAGAATCAATGGGAGTTGTAACAAAAGTCGATTGGTATGTTATTGATCTTTTTTTTTTTAAATGAAAGGTTGTAACTTGAGCTGTTGAAAGTTGAAAAGAGGATTGGATTTCCACATGAAAAGGGCAAGTTGTACAAATCCCCTATAATAAACTCTGATAATGATGTAAAAGACCAGTAACCCATTCCTGGGCAAGTAAAAGGAGTATCCAGAAAAACTACTTTTTTTTTTTTTTGCATTTTGGCATCTATCTTACTGTAGTTTTCCTGTGCAGACATGCTCTTTTAGTTTTGACTCGAAATAAAGCATGAAAAGAAATTCAAATTTTCCAAACTTAATGTCCTTTGTAGGGAATCCAAAACGTGTTCCTTTAAATTACCCTGAATCTCATTTTTGTGTGTACTGCAGTTTACCTGTCACCACAGTATAGTGTCTTGTTATTTCACTCATTCTGATGTATCAGGCCTTCTGTCTGTTGCCTGAAAATTTAAAGGAAACAAGACTTTACTTTCAACTTCAGGCAATTTA
Source organism: Uloborus diversus (assembly GCF_026930045.1). Taxonomy (NCBI): domain Eukaryota; kingdom Metazoa; phylum Arthropoda; class Arachnida; order Araneae; family Uloboridae; genus Uloborus; species Uloborus diversus. The sequence goes on from NC_072734.1 coordinate 103,523,016, forward strand.
TGTAATAAAAACATTGTATTTCATAAAAAAATTATTGTTTGCCTTTTGAGTCGCTGAATAGGGGCTTTTAATTCCAAGTTCAACTGCAGTTTCAGTTGTAATTGGATTTTTATTTCACTAAAAAATTCCAAATGTTTTAAATTCATTTCTGATATTAAAAGAAACTATTGATGAGCTAATTTTCTTTTATTATTTAATTTAGTTAGCAGATTCAATGTTACAGGCTAGAAGTGAAGATTTGTAAGATTATCACTCTTTCGTGGGTGTTATGATTTTCGCTGCTGCACCACTTTTTCTTTTCAGTAGTAGCCTTCAAATTTATTGTCTGTCATGCTCATATCAGTTGCTTGAATGATGAATGAATTGTTATTCTCAATACTCTCCATTATATCCTGTTTTGGGGCTTATCATGCTTTTTGAGTTTCTAAACAAGCCTAATATATATATATATATATATATATATATATATATATAATGAGAGGCTTCAATACAAAATTAAAAATTCCTATATCAGCACAATGTATATAAACTATTAAACTTTTGTTCATTCACTTTATATAGCCTATGATATATAGATAAGCTGGATAAAAGCAGATTGTTTTTTTCTCTATAGAACATGTTTCCATTTCAATTCCTTTTGAATGCTTGAAGTTGCTACTAGAGCTGTTAACAAACTTTCTATTTATTGCTATTTCCTCTCCACATAGGGAACAAGTTTGAGAGTGGGGGAATTCAAATGTAATTGACCTTGCTTTTGAACCCTTTGTGATAACTTTATTTTTTAATGTGTTTTTGGATTTTTTCTTTTTAATATTACATTTTACATCAATTTGTTTAAAAATAGTGATCTATAATTGAAATGAATTGCATTTGTTGACTTGTTTTATTAAATGCTAAATTCTTTCCCTAGGACAGCAAAGCGTCACTTAGATGAAGAATCATTTTTAGGAGGTCTTTTGCATGTATTTTACGCTCCAGAGTTTGAGACTCCAGCAGAAACAAGTTTAAAACTTCAAAAAAGGCGAAAATATATTGCATGGAAGACAAAAAGTTGTATGCAATTCTGGTTATGTTTTCTTAGTGTAAAATTGTACATCTTTTTCAATAATTGAACAATATTCAGGTTCATAGTGATTGTTAAACTCAGTTTGAATGAATTTTAAATACTATTCATCAAAAGAAATTAATGTTGTCTGAATATATATGCTAAAATTAATTTCTGTAATTTTTTTTTTTTTTACTTTAATTTTCTTAGAACCAATGACATACCTGCCAACTTTTACGCATTGGGCATGAAGTGTGTGCATTTAAATTATTATTACACTTTTACGCACCAACCCCCAATTTTCTACACATTTTGAAATCCAATTGCTTCAGCTTCAGAAACTTTCGGTTGCTTTTGTCTGCTATGCAATTCTACCGCTGACATTAACTTTGCGTTGACTACTATTTTTGACCCATCCTTTCTTTTATTTTTGCTAATAACTTATATGCTCATTGTTTTACCACACACATTAGGAAATTTCTATCCAGTTGCTTCCGTGTTAATTCAAGCCAACACTATTTGCAGAATTTAGCAAATGGTTTGTCTTAATGCTTTGCAGACTTAATGAAGATATAGTTAATGAAGATTTTAATATACTTATTATCTGATTATTAAAAATGTTTAGTGTGGCGATAGATTTCTGAACTAAAGAAACTTTCTTCGGAAAAACGTTAGGCTGAGCTTTGGAAATTTTTAGTTAATCAAATGCAATTAATATTTTTAACATTTCTAAAAGTTTTGCAATCACGCCACTTATTGCAACTATGAAATATGGTCACCTTATTAATGATAGTAGCTCTAAAAGTGTTTTGTTAAAAAATCTTTTTTGGGTGATCTTTTTGGTAGTTGTTGGAAATAGTTATATTAATACAGTGAAGCACCGTTTATACGTTTCTCTTTTATACGTTTTAATCAATTATGCGTTTCTTAAATTGGTCCCAGCAGAGTCTAATACACATTAACCTATACCTGTTATACATTTTTTCATTTGTACGCTTTTTTCATACAGTCCCTTAAAAAATGTATAAACGGTGCTTCACTTTAAATTCAAATAGTGCAGTACAACTTGAAAAAAAAAAAAAAAAAGAAAGAAAAAAGAAAATTGGATATGCAAGTATATTACATGCAGTTAAATGAATTTGTATGACTTGATTTACACATTTATTATCAAGACAGTACATGTCTTTTACACATTGAGGTTTTTCAAGTTGGCAACTATGCAATAAAACAGCTCATTGTAGCCATGTCACCCCAAGAAGAAAAGATAGTGGCAAAACAATAAAATGACATTTATCTTTTTTTTTTTAAAGTAATAATTGTAATAATGTGATCAATGATATATCAATGGGTGATTCTATTCAGAAATTTCTTATAGTTTGTGGTGGTCTGTTTAGAAAGTAGACATCAGTCAGCAATTCAGAATAACAAGAAAATAAAATTCATAAAAGTTCATTCCTGCTTTCACAGTCTTAAAAAAAACCTTTTTATTTTAAAGTTGTATTTTTTGTATGTGCTTACGCATACACAAGATGCTTAAAATGCTGTTCTCTTTATTTAATTTAATTTAGTTTACTTGCTTTTTTAGAAGTTTTTTTTTTCATTTTTTTTTACACAGAAACGCTTTTAGGCAAAACTCAAATTTATTTGTTATAAGAAGGTGTAATGATAAGTTTTAGCTAAATTGGCAGCATTTATCTTCATTATTCAAAGGAAACTAGATGATAGAAATTAAAAACATGTACGAAAGTAAAGTTTTAAGTACAGACATGACTATCAAAATTAGCTTTCTGTAACATGTGTGCTGATGGCCATTTGTGAAAAGGTATTCTGGTAGAAAATAGCCTCTTTTTATCACAGATAGATGGCAGAAGTTATCTTTGAAGCGTCATTTTGGGAATTATGATATATCATTGTAGCCTGTTCTCCCTAGAATAAATTTTCGATTAAAAATGGAGCAAAAAGAGAAACGGAATATTTTGGTTATTTTAGGATTCAGTTTCAATATTTGAAGCTATAATTGATCTGAACCACTTGAGCAACCAGGATTTTTTTTTTTGGTGAAGGGAGAGAGATGACGCCATAACACTCCTTTCTCCATCAATTCCTTACCTTTCAGCAAAAAAACTTTAAAATTGCTATGTAGCATGAGAGAGTTGGTGGGTTCATTCGAATGACATGCCATAGACTGAGCACAGGTTGTATAAGTCCTCATCTTTACATGTTACAACATAATAGAAGTATACCCCCCCCCCCCCAATGTGTAACAGTACAGTGATGCATATTATTATACATTTCTTTTATGCATAAATTGAGGTGAAATCTTGCATGAGTTTTTGATTAATAAGAATACTGAGAATCATTTCTTATATTTATCAAGCATCCTTTTTTGATAAATTTAAGCAATTTCTTGTTATAAATTCCATTTGGTAACTTTTCGTTTTTGAATTTTAGAATTATTCTCTATAAAATAAAATTTATAAATTTTCACACTTGTTGAATTTCTTTCTTATTTTTGAAAAAAAGACGTATTATATGTTCTTTCTTATAATTTCTTCCCTTTTTTGAGTAAATTTTGCCACGTTGTATGTTTTAAAAAAGTTACCTTTTTTTTACAACTGACATCTGATTTGCACTTTGTTTAAAATAGTTCCTATGTAATTCTTAATTTCTTGAGTTGCTTGGTTATGATCTTCTGTGATATAAAACAAGATCTTCAAGGATGAAAGAAATTCCTTGTGCCAAAAACTAGAATCAAAATTCATTTTGTCATGTTGGTGTCAACACCAAATTTCATCATATATTTATCTGCAATTCATTTTCATAATATTTTATAAAACCCGCTATGTGTCAATCTTGTTTCTCATGCTATACTCATTAGCTCCTTGCTCCCGAAGAAAATGTTATGGTCTTTTCTTTCTGTGGGAAGTTTGAAATTTTATAAAAGTCGCAATTTTATACTGCTCTCTCGATCATCAAATGGACCTTGTGCTATACACCAGAAGATCATAGTTTAATTTTTATGTGACAACTTTATAATGCATTGGGATTTTATTTTCAGCTGTGCCAGGTGCCAGTACTTCATCTCATAACTCAACAGTCAACAAGAAAACCAATTGCTCTTCTTCATCGAATGGGAATAGTGCTGTCCAGCAGCCTGTGACCTATGTATGGGCTGGCAAAGAATATACTGTTTACCCCAATCCTGCTCCGGAAACTTCAAACGATTCGCAACCTCAAGAAAAGAAAGCCAAGACTATCACTAGTTTTTTGCCCCGACAAATCAAAACAGACAATGTTTCTGATAGAAGTATTAATCAAAGCAGCAGCTCTCTTAAGAAAGAAAATGCTTCATTTGAGTCTTGTCCTGGATCTTCAGCAGTAGAAAAATCTTATTTAAATACTATGTCTCATGTGAGGGCCAAGATCACTGAAGTATGTTTATCTGATGTTACTTTTTGTGATTGCAATCTGAGATGATATATATTACTGGTCTTCAAGATTTCAGTTAAAATTTCAAGTATTAAAATGTATTGAAAGAGTGGAAGCGTTTTGTGATGAAATTTATAAATGAAAAGTTCTTTTAACTGAGTTTTCTTTGGTACATTTTGAATTTCATTCCTCTGTAACGTCAATGTTTGAAATTATTTTGTTATTTATTTTAAGTTCCATGTTTAATTTCATTGTTGATTGTTTTATTTCATTTAAATGAGAAGCATGTACATGAATCTTATTTAATCTTAATTCTTGATGTGTCTCTTTTAGGGAAGTTAAATGTAGAAAATAGTTTTTTCATATGTGAAGTTGCATTTTTTTCCTTGAAATGTTTCCCTTGACAGCAACTGATTGCACGATTGGAGTTTTTGTTATAATGTTCTTTCTTTTTGATTTGAAATTTTAAACTGTATCACCTTTTCCAGCATATATTGCTGTGCACATAGGAGGTTTGGGGATTCTCACAAAAGGTTTGGCTAATGGAAAGTAGCTCTAGATACCAAAACTTATAGAAATTAGGTTTTGCAATTTCAGTGCACAAATGATATAACCCTTTGAGGGGGGGGGGGTTGTGAAATTCATGTACTTTGTGATGAAGCAGAGGGAAAGGTTAACAAAAAGTCAGTGTGCTATCAAACATTTTTTAAATAATATATTGATGTCATACAACGTGGCATGTGACAAGAGAAGGGGGCTCAGTAACGCAGCCAGAAAAAAAAGCAACCGTGTGTGTGTGTGTGTAGTTTTTAGGGGGGGGGGATATATCCCCAATTCTCCATCCCTCTTAGATGTACAACTGAAGGGTATATGTAAATTGTGACATAAAGGAGTAGGGTCAAGTAGTCTAATAAATTCCAAAAAGAAAATTTTGACATCATTTATGGACAGCCCCTCAACACTCTAATTTTTTAAAATAATAACAACAACTTGCTGTTAAATTTAAAGTTGTTCCTGTTCCCACTTAAATGTTCATTATATACATCTGAACAAACATTTTTGACAAAAATGAATTAAATGTGAAAGCTTCAAGCTGTAGTAATATTGCGAAGATTTATTTAATAAATCAATGGGGGCTTGAATGAGATTAATTAATAGTTAAATAATTACTTTAAATCTTTTCTGCCATCATTCTGCCCTTTTCTTTTAAGGATTTCAGACTAAAAGATAATTACAAAGAGTTTTTTATAGTGGAATTCAAACCAACCTTATTAACATTTTATAAAACTATTAATTCCTGTTAACATTTCGGCTACTTCTTGAGCTGTGTCGTCCTATCTCAAAAAGTAATTTTTGTAATAAAAACTCTCTGGCTTGGTGTTTCACTCATTTCCAACTGGAAAGGGACTGATATTTACAGTTTTATTTTTGTCTACAATAGATAAATAAGGTGCTAAGAAAAATAAATGGAAAGTTTTGTGAGAGTAGATAAATCTTGCATACCTGGAAAAAAAGTTTGTTTTTTAAGAAGTTAAGTTAATAACGACTTTTTTGTGGTTCTTTCCTGTATGAAAAGAGATAAACCACTATACTTTGTTTTTAAATGTTATTATCTTCTTTTGCACAGATTAACAATGCAATTTTATATCAAGACAAAGGAAATTCATTTCTAATCTTCAGAGGCTAATAATGCAAAAATTTCGGTTCAAAGCCAAAATGTTACGTGATTGTATTTGACATTAAATTGAATCAAAGTACATTAAAATGAATTTATATTTACTATTAGAAGTTAATTTCATTTTTTTTTCATCAGGTATCTGTTCCAAATGTGAGAGTGAGCTTTAAAAGGAGGAAAAGAATGTGATCTGCGGAACATTTTGTGATTTCAAAGCATAACTACTTTTGCACCCAAATGTCAGCAAATTTCATCACTTTCATTTCTCATCAACTTTTTAAACACTGAAATGATACTCAAAAGTGAAATGTTGTTGAAGTGATATATTGTGAAGGATCATTGTGTACATAGAATTCCGTACTTCATTTGTTTTATTTTACAGTTTATATATTAAAATCTATCTGAAGTGTTCATTTTGTAATTTAAAAATACTTGATTTAATAAAATTTTTGAAAATAAATTAAGTTTGTTTCATTGTATTTTCTGTTTACCTATTTCATTCATTGTTATTTTAGTTATAAAATAGATCTAGTTTAGTTAAGAATTAAGCATTTATACATTGCACATTTTATTTATTGAAATTTGGTGCACTAAATTATTTAACTTTTTGTATTCATTATTATTACTATTATTTTCATTTTAGATCAACTACCTTTTATCAATATGGAAAATATTGTGGATATGAATGCTATTCCAATACTTGAATACAAGTAAGCTACTTTTTTTGAATTAATTATAGTTTTGTAATACATTTATGATCTTCTTGAACCATCCCATTACTATGTAGATTTCATCTTTGTTATTCATTGACCTTAGTGTTCACTAAAATGTTTTGGGCTTCACATTGTTCCAGGCTAAATATATTTATAGATTTAGATATTTTTTTAGAAAATCCCTCAGCGTTTGATATGTATAAAAGATTGATAAGAAATTATTCAGTTTGCCTAAATTAACACAACTCTTGTAACTGTTTTGGTTTTCTGTTTGTGTATAAGTAAATCAAATTTTGAAAATAGTATTTGAAACTACATAGCAAGAAGAAAATATGAGGTATGTATCAAAAGAAATCAATAATGGTCCACTGTTCCAAGAGCTCTAAAAACTGTTAGACAGCTATGGAATGAAACTCAATGGTCAGCAGGGCTATTGTTATTTTTTAATCAATACTATAAAATGAAAATATACAGTCAAATCTCATCAATGCAAAATTGAGGGTAACATAATTATTTTCTGTTAGCCAGATCTCATATTGTTCAATAAATTATGAAAATGATTCATAACATATTAACAATATAATGTACTGCTATTAGTTTATGTATTATCTATGTAAACAGTAATATGTGCCATTTTAACCATTTTAAACTAATTTTTTTGAATCTAGCAAATGCAAAATATAATGTAAATACCAACCATTTATAAATTTTATTTTGAGTTGAAATAATCAGCCATTAACTCTTTTTATTATTTTTTAATATACATGTTTTAAATTTTCAAGTCTAAGGTGTTTGCAGAAACTTTTTTCTATGTTTTTGTTCTGAAACAAAATAATTGACACTGTGTATACATCCTTATCTGTATTAACTTGTCCAGTTGGTTACCCTTAAAAAATAATGAAGCATTTTCTTTCAAAATATAGCTTAGCTTCTTGAGTTGTTGAACACACACACACACACACAAAAGAGGGTGGGGTAACTAATGTGAATTATGTAATCAAAAGATTGTTTTCATTTACTTACATTGAAAAAAGAAAAAAACGAGCTGATGTGTGCATCACATGACTTCCTTTTACTCCAATTTAATGTCATTTCCCCATTATTCGCTATTTTAATGTGATTCAATATTTATTCTCTAAATATCACCAACAATGGCCAAATTGAAACCAAAAAAAAAAAAAAACTCCGCCAAATTTGTCGCCAATTTGGCGACAAAACTTGGCGACCAAAAGACTGGCGATATATCGCCAAGTGTCCGACAAATTATAACGCCACTTGAGTTTACATCGAAATTAACAATGATTTCCCCCCAAAAAGGTGCAAAAGACCCCCTTAGGAACATCCGAAAGCAACCAAAAGGGGAGGTGCACAACTAGACCCCACTACGAGTCTATGTACCAAATTTCAACTTTCTAGGACATACCATTTTTGAGTTATGCGAGATACATACGCACATACGCACATACACACATACGCACATACATACAGACGTCACGAGAAAAGTCGTTGTAATTACCTCGGTGATGGTCAAAATGGATATTTCGCGTGTCTATACATTCTTAGGCACTTTTCCGCATGTGGTCGAATCGAAAAAAAAACTCAACATTCATTTGGGGGTGAGCAAAATGGAAATTAAGGGCGATTTTTGAGTGAAAATTTTTTCGGCGAATACAATACTTCCTTTTTTTGTAAAAGGAAGTAAAAATGCAGTGAAAACTTATACAATTTAAAATATGGAAAATTTAATATTTTGAACTACTTTCAGTTACTACAGAATTTTTTTTCTCTGTTAGATAATATTTAATTATTCCTTTGCATTCTCTCTAACTATATTCTTTCATAATGCACTAACCAGTTTACTAAAAAGCTCTTTTTTTTTTTTTTTTTTTTTTTTTTTTGAGCATTATTGTTGTAAGCCTGTTGTGCTAAAACATGAGTTTGGAACCTAAATAATTTTCAGAAAATGTAATTTTTTAATTTCAGGAGTTATTAATTATAATTAAAAAGAAACAAAATAATCGAAAATCTTTTGATTTTAATGTCTTTTTAAGCTTTACTGATCTTTTTACAGTGCTTTAAATAATAATACTAATAAAGAGTTTTCTATTTATATTTTATTTATGATGTAAGTTTTGTAATTTTCAAGTATCACAGCCACATTTTAGACTTTAGAATGGAAAATTTATTTCCCTAAAAAATATTAAGTTTGTCTATCTGCTACAACTTTGGGGACTTCTTTTTAAATTGTGATTATTGCCACTTTTATTGTAACTTTGCCAGGGAATTACTTTTATTAAACATTAATGCTAGTACTGAATGAATTTTATCACCTTTGGTAAAAACTTCCCGCCTTTACTTGTATTCATAAGTGCGCCTTTTTATTTTAATTAAATCTGTCTTAAGAAATTGCACTTTTGACTAGAATGAGATAAACAGTATGCTAAATGATCTGATTCTTAGCATTAGTTAAAGCTTACCCTTTTTACTTCAGTTGCTCCTTGTTATATCGTGCTTGTTGGAAGACAATAAAAAGCGTGAGCTGTCCAAAAACGTGATATAACCAAGGTCGTTAAAACTAACGATTGAACTGATATTGCATTTACAATAAACGCAGTTTATTCTAATATTATTAGGCAGTTTTTGAAAAAAGACAAAAATAGAAAATTATCTTACCAATTGCTTTTTTAATAGTATTGAAAAAAAAATTTAAATTTTCTGTGAAATAAGAATTTAAACCATTATGTTGCAAACTCAGAAGAATGAAATGCATCCCTGTTTTATTTATTGGCTAAAATTTAGGAAAGTAAACAATTTTCCTGAGAAATACGAAGTTTTTATTTTAAGTGATCTCAAATTTGTAACAAAGTTTTACTATGTTTAATTTTTCAGGGGACAGAGGAAAAGTGGGATATATCTGAATAAGCAATATAATGAGGTGCGATATAACAAGGGATTACTGTAGTTATTGTAAACAAATTTAGTTTCCTTTCAATTGAAGTGCTATAATTTTCTTTTCAGCTGCCGTTTCTGCCAATACACCACAGGAAGCAAAGCCAATTTAAATGCGCATGAACAGTGTCATTTTAACAATCGTTCTCACAAATGCCCACATTGTGACATGCTATTTAAAGCAAAGCATCATCTTAACAGTCATTTATATACACATGACGCTGCGCGCCATTTTCAGTGTAATGTGTGTAATAAGGCATTTCGTCACAGCAGTAGTTTATTTAGACATAAGCGTTCTCATCGGGTTGTATTTCAGAAATAATTTTTGTGAACTGAGAAACTAAAAAAAAGGACATGTTTTGAGCTAAATTTGGTGTTAAAAAGATGTGTACTTTTCTGTGGTTTGAGAGAGCTTTCATTTGAAAGAAATTACACATTATTTTATCTTCCTGTACTTTATTTCTGTTTTCAAACATAACTGTTTTTATTCTCAACTATTTCTTAGCTACTCATTCAGAATCAGTTTTTTATTTATATATTTTAAAATTTTAAAGTTTTCCTAGCACATATTGATATCATAACTGTATGTTTAATAGCATTTTACTTAAGCTGCATAAAATTAAGGTTGTATTGTATTGAATTCTAAACATTTTATGTCATATTCAACTTCATATGAGGCAGTGAGAAGCAAAGGGATATAAATGGCAAAATTAAAAATTTAGTGATAACTAGCACAAATGGTAGATGAACCCCTCCTCTATCTTGGGGAAAGAGATGGTACTAGTAGCCCTGGTAGGTACTGCTGTACAGCATGATTTAGGGGGAAAAAAATCAATGACAGCCTACCTAGAACGTTATCTTTATAGTCGTTTTACTCGAAACTTGAAAATGTCCACTTACATCCCTTTGCTTCTCACTGCCTCATATGTTGTGCATGAAAATTATTGTTTGGATGGAATTTTTCAATTTTCTCTAATGTCAAAGCATAACTAACATTCTTATAGTCATTTAAATTTTTTATAAATAAGTATGGTGATGAAATTGCTTGTTCTGTTGAAACTTAGAGCTTTAAAGTATGTGGCATATAGGCAGTGGAAGATCCACGAAGGAGGAGCGCGGCGGGGCGATTAAGGCGATCGCCCCCCCCCCCCCCCAAAAAAAGTTTCTAAATTCAAAAGATTTCTGGGAAAAGGTCACCAAACTCCTCCCCCCCCCAACTCATCACAAAAAATCGCCTACAACTTACAATTGTAGTTTTACTACTTTAATTCCAAAAAATTTCCAAAGGAGAGTCCCTCAACCCCCTATCTCAAATGTCATCAAAGATTGTCAAAAAATTTGAATTCAATTTCAAAAAAATCGCCAGAATTGAAAACTTTTTCGAAAATGTCATTAATGAGGGCCTTCAATTACATTTTTAGAACTTCAATTTTGAAAAAATTCTGGGGTAGAGCCCCTGGTTTTGAGTCCTTCTCCTAACATCAATAAAGACCCACTAACATTACGTATTTGAAGCTTCAATATTGAAAAATTGAGGGATAGCTCCTGAACTTATCTCTTCCCTTAACGCTACCAAAGATGACCAACCATCGCATTTTAAGCCTCCAATTGGAACAATTTTCGGTGGAAAGTTTCAAATCCTGTTCCTTCCCCATATGTCATGAAAGATGGCTTACAACTGTGTTTTCAGGACTACAATTTCGAAAATTTTCCAGAGAGAAGCTAACATGTCCTTATTTCCTCATCTTTCCACATCATTCAAAGATCGTCTAAAACAACGTTTCTGGAACTCCTACATCAAAAAGTTTCTGGGGAAAAGTTCTGAACCCCATGTCTTTTGCTACATCATCAAAGATGGCCTACAATTGCATTTTTAGAACTTCAATTTCGAACGTTTTTCCGGGGGAAGCCCCCAAACCCCCTGGATTTTAGCATGACTTAAGATATCTAAAATTGTATTTTTGAAGCTCTAATATTAAACGATTGGGGAGAATTCCTGAATCTCATCCTTTCCCTTCAAGAACAAAAAGATAGCAAACAATTGTTTTTGAAATTATACCCTTGAATTTCAAAAAAAATCCAGAGAGAAACCTCAAAATCTTCCTTCCTCTTATTAACCACTAAATAGTCTAAAAATATGTTCCTGACAAAAATTTGGGGGAGAACCTTCAAACATTTCTACGTAAGCGTGAAAATTTAAGTCAATCAAAAATCAAATCTATAACATCTTCAAATTTTATTTTGAAATGCAATTTTAGTATTTCATTACATTCGGTACCTTTTCCTTCATTATGTTGTTTGGTACTTTTCTTTCTGCAACTTTCCTTTTATAAGGAAAAAAGTTCAATTGGGGATCTGAATGTCTACTGAAAATACTTCACGAGTCCTCAAACAAATCAAAGTTAAAGGGTTTAATTTTGATAATAGATCCAGAATAATAGTAGAAATTCTTTTCTTTCATTTTTTTTTTCAGTTTTTTATTCTTAGTACTCGAAGCACTTATAAATTTCGTTCAAACTCTTTGAGCAATTCACATTATTTTAAAAAAAAGGCTTCAGTTATTACTTTTTTTTTTTTTTAAATTTTATTTTCATTAGTCACTCCCCCTCCCAACAGCATGCTCTGGATCCGCCTCTGCATAAAGGAGAATATTATAAAAATATTTGCAATGTACATTCTAAATTAACTTCAACAATATTTAATATCTTTTTCTGACTCTTTGAAATTATCTTTCTTAATTACTTTACCAAACAAAACAAACATTAGCAGTCTTAATATTATCAGCTGAAACATTTATTAGTATTCACATGTGCTGTATTCAACAACATTTATAATGTCTTGAAAAAATCTTTACTCTAATAATTTCAATTGACTTTCATTTTGAAATTAAGGATTCAAAAATAAATCAATCTTTTAACTTAAATAGATTATTGAAAGTAGTAATATTTAATTTGAAGGTAATATTTGTTGCTCAGAAAAAAAATGTTATTAAAGGAAATTCATGCGGTAATCAGAGATTGACAAAAATTGTGGTCTTAGGAGTCAGGCAAATCATTTTTCACAGTTTATGAAAAAATTCAGAGTAGCATGGCTTCTAAAAAATTCTTATGCTTAAGATTATTGCCATGGTATATTTTTAGTCGACTGGTTGACCTAGCCCTCGGGATTTGTGGGGGGAACCTGATCATAACTACCTGAAAATATCTTGAAAACTTTCAAAGACTCATTTATTGTTTTAATATTAAAAACATGTAATAGTTAATTTGAAGTGAATGCTGAATTCTTTAATGATTAACTTAGCCATCAGCTAATTTGGCATTTAATTTATTTTAACAATTATTAATATTTTGACCAAAATGCTTTTTATGTTCTAAGTCTATTGAAAAAAAAATTGCACGCAATCTTTAGTGTTTGGTTTTGCATGTTTTCTAAAAGCATAGTTTTAAAAATATTCAGAAGTAAAAATTATTTAAATTTTGTTTTTCAGTTGCCGTTTCTGCAAATATTCAACCAGAAGCAAAAAGTCTTTGAGCACGCATGAAAACATTCACTTTAGAGACCGTTCCTATAAGTGTCCTCATTGTGAAAGGCTTTTCAGGGAGAAGCAGCACCTCCACAGCCATTTATACACACACGATTCGGCTCGTCATTTTAAATGTGCTGTATGTGGCAGGACATTTCGACATAGCAGCAGCTTAGCTAGACATAAAAGGTCCCATCGATTTCCGTATGAAAAATATGGTTTAAGAACACAAGTCTAAAAGAAACCCTTGAATCGCTTTCTGTTACAGTAGGAGACCATTATAACGCACACCTTAGGACCAGAGCTTTTGCGTTAATAAATTTTGGCGGTATATAGATCATTTAACAAATTATAAAATTAATGCTCAGAATCTATTTTCGTATGTGCCCTTCAAAATAAGTTTTAATTATCAAAGCACTAATTATGCAATATAATATATATTGTCATTCACAAATGAATATATTTCACAATCAAAAGAAAGTGAATTATCCTGCACTTCTGCTAGCTTCATGGTTTGCTTAACAGTTGCATTTTCAAGAGTGATCTGACACACACACACACACACACACACACATATATATATATATATATATATATATATATATATATATATATATATATATATATACACACACACATACATACATACAGTGAAGCACCGTTTATACGTTTTTGAAGGGACTGTATGAAAAAAGCGTACAAACGAAAAAACGTAAAATAGGTATAGGTTAATGTGTATTAGACTTTGCAGGTTTGCAGGGACCAATTTTAAAAACGTATAATTGATAAAAACATATAAAAGAGATGTATAAACGGTGCTTCACTGTATATTCACTGTATATATATATATATATATATATATTTTATTTGTGAATACTAATTTTCACTTAAAAGCTTTGAACTAAGATGGAAAGACAAAAAGCTGTTTCAAAATTTTATTGGCTTAGGAGTTTTTATGTTTGAAGGTGGAACAGAGGGCTTTTTTTAACTACAATACTTATTGTTTACTTCTGGAAATTTGTGCAGTTTATAGAGAATCGCCTTATATAGGTCGGCGTTATAAAGGTATTCTACTGTATTTATAGTACTGTCATAATACCTTACTTGCAGGCAAAAGAACTCATTGGTTAGTAATGCTCATTATTTTTTGTCATAAAAAGCCCAACATTTATTAAATCTGCATGATACTGTTATATTATGACAATCATTTTCCCAGAACCAAATATTGTAATAAAATCATTACAGCCGAAGGTGGGGAAATCTTCAGTTGTCAGTTGGCAGTGTTAATAACAACTTCATCTCTTTCTTGAAATAGTGGCCACTCCTTTGTCTGAAAGTACTAAACTAATCATATTTTTTTTTCCTTCAAGTTGTCAATTCTAAAGGCCTTAATTAATGTAAGTGTTATATTTTTAATAAATTGATCCATAAAGACTGCATCTTGATTTTGGGGGAATTTTTTCAACAACTACTTTAGTGCCTATTGTACACAAGATCATTGATTTATTTTTGGAGTTGACAATTGAGTGATGATTTTAAATCGATCATTTCTTTTATTTTGTCATCCTATCACTGGTGGCGACAGCTAATTTGGTCCCTTAATGCAGTGACTCCTTTTTTTCCCATTCTATTATAATTGTTTCTTTAACCAAAAGTGACTCCAGACTTCAAAGAACATTTTGCACTTATTTTCTAAGAATTTTTTAATTAATGGTTTATTTCTTATTTCTTTTGTTAAAAATTGGGTCATAGCAGTGTTTGATGGAGAATATTTGGCATTTGAACCTTAAACCATTTTTTGTTTCTAAAACCCCAAATATGGTCCGAGACCAAGATCCTCAGACCATCAATGTTCCAAGCCAAATCTTTTGTTTCAACATTTCATAATTCTCAATTCAATTTATTAACCTTATCTTTTTCAGATTTTTGCATATGAATTTTTTGTGAAAATTGTTTTTGCACTCAATTACTTCTTTATTATTTACTTACATTTTTAATTTAGTAGTGTTTATTCATTGAGTATAAAGCTTAATTTCTAGCATATCAGGTGCATTTTGTGATTATTGTTAAATGTTATAAATTACATTCCAGGGCTTAAAGCTTGATTTTATGTAAAATAACTCTGAAATGTTCACTTTTATTGAAGTAGAGATTGTTGCCATTCTATTAGAGGCCTTATGAGAAGGACAGAAGACCTTGATTTGTTCTACTTAAAATAGTTGAAAGACAAACTTTAATTTTTGTGTACATGTAATTAATTTATTGTATCTAAGTTCAACACTGCCTTTTAGTGATGAAATTGCTTGTGAGTGAATTACTTATGTATTGTGATAATGCAGTAAAACATGTTAAAATTTTCTGCCAAAGATTTATACATTTTAGCCTCCGGTCTTGCATTGTCCCGCTTAGATTTGAGGTTCCTAGTTTGGTTCAAACTCAGCTAAACAGTTTTGAAAGTTGTTTACTGTTTTTTCAGACCAAAGTTAGAAGTAATTTGTTCATACCTTTTTTATGTTTTTATCACTGAGTTACTGTTGATTGTTTTATTAATACCATGCCGTAATAAGTTGGTTGGAGTTTTGTCTGAAGTTTTTGGTCTACCTCTTTTATGGTGCTGTCTGTTCCTATTAAATTAGAATTTAGAATGTAAATGGTAATAGAAAATCAATGGTTGTAACAATTATTGATTAAGAGAGGGTAATATATTTATTGGAAAAACTGTGCATGGTTTATCAGGGTAAAGAAAAGTTTGATTTTATGTATAAATGTTCTGAGAACCTATATTGGTATTTTAATATTTATTTAAAATTTTGTAGAATTTATTACAACGTCTTGGCTTTGAAACATTTATAAATTTTGAACAGATAATAATTAGTGTTTAACTATGCAATACAGTTGGCTCTCTATTTAACGACGTTCTCTATTTAACGACGACTTTTCACGGTCCCAGATGGTCCACTATACTGTTAAAAGCATTCTATTTAAAGACGTTTTCTACTTAAGGACCATTTTTCGAGATCCCTTGAAAGTCCTTAAACAGATAGCCAACTGTATATACATTGCTCATTTTTAAGGTTAAAAAAAAATAATAAAAGAAACTCTTGCCATTTTAAATATTTCTTGTTTTATTTCTACTCGAGGACTCTTAAAAACAACTTAAATTAGATTTTTCTTATTTATTACTCAGAGTTTTCAATTTTACTAATAACTTCTCTATTTTTGTATTGAAAAAGAGTGTCACTGTAACCTCAGAACTGGTGTCTGCAAATATTTGTAAATTTTGTGTTTTATTAAAGTTCTTTGCATTTTATTTCTTAATTACTCATTGTACTAAGTTAAATGACTCAGAATTTGGAAAAACATTTGCATTATTATGAAATTGTATATAATTTGATTGAGTTTAAAAAGGAAACTTTATTATTATTATTTTTTTTATTTTATTTTTAAAACATTAAAGTAATGGGAATGCCTGAAAATATAACTTAGTGTTTGCATTATTATGAACATTTGCATTATTATGAAATTGTATATAATTTGATTGAGTTTAAAAAGGAAACTTTTAATATTATTATTATTATTTTTTATTTTAAAAGCATTAAAGTAATGGGAATGCCTGAAAATGTAACTTAGTGTTTTTTTAAACCCTACAGTTCATTCTTCATTGGCTACAAGTTGTTGATTTAATGTAATTTTCATAATTTTCATAAAGCACCACATTTTGTATTATATGAATGACGCTTAAATGTGAGCTTATTAGGTTTTTTGTATCAAATTTTTACATTTAATTATTTATGTATGTATAACATTTAATTCTATTGCAGTTTCATATAAGTTTGAAAACAAGCATTAAAGTTTAATATTTGATGTTCTTATTTTACGACTTTTTGTGTCATGTAGTTTAAAGCAATTCAAAGCCTAACATGCCAAAGTAGTTTTATATTTACGTAATTGTTTTGCAATTTTTGCTAGCTATTTTTAAGATATGTATCTATACCTTGAAATAGCGCATTCTGTGTGTTCATATAATGTTACCATTTATTATGATGTGTTCAAACTTAACATATTATTACTCTATTGGTATAATCTTTCTATTTATTTTTTTTTTCTTGATTGATCATTCATTAACATCATTTCTCTGGGGAAAAAAAGCAGGTGTTCTTTAAATTCACTTACATTTACTTTAAACTTCCTAATGCTATTACTTATTGCTGTTATCAAGAGTAAAGGTCAAGTTTTATGAGGCGTGTAAGAAAAGTAATGTGGCTAATTTTTTGCAACCAAAGCTTTTATGTTTTTTGAAACAATAATATTGTTCTTTTCGGTAACAGCACATCTGCGGAGTCGTTGTTCCTGTTCTTAGTAGCTGTGCTGAATACTTCAACAGGTTGAGCCTTTAATTTGTCATTCACACTCTTTTGAATATTCCCCATATTTGAGTCCCAAAATGAAGTCCTTTTAAGACATTTTTGCGAAAAGAAAAAAGTCGCAAGGGCTCAGTTTAGTAAAATAGGAAGAAACAGGAATGCCTTTTGAGGTTGAAAATTCTGTAATGGAAATTGCCACGTGATATGCATGTGCAAATCTTAGGTCCATATTTTATGTACTGGGAAAATGTTTAACTGGTCACTCATCTTGCTGTTAAAGGACGGTCTGCTCTGACAAGAGACCTCACATGTTCAAGGTTTTCAGCCATTTTTAACGTAATCATCTTCAACATGTTGTCCACTTTTCAAAAATGTTTTGTGCCAGAGAAAAACTTGGGCTCTTGTTAAGGGATGTTGCCCCATAGGCCTTTTTTAGCTTTTCAAAGGCCACACCTCTGCATTCCCTATGTTTAACAAAGGGTTGTCCCCTCCTCCCCCCCCCCCCCAAGAGCAAGGCAAGGCTCCTTCAAATAACACAACCCCCCCTACCAATGACGCATTCTGTGCTAGGACCCCCCCCCCCCCCTTTGGCACCCCTATTTAACACAAAACTTGATGGCGTAACAATATACTGAATTACGCTGCTTCATTTCAAAATACACTACAAAAACACAATTGATACCCCTCAAAAATCATGTAATGGCATTCCAGAGCTGAAATTCTGATTGAATCTAGTAGGGATAAACACACCTGTTTAGACGAGCAGAGCAACTTTGTGTTGCCAGTTCCCTTACAATGTTCTCAGTCTTATTACTTTTCTAACGCACCTCGTATCTGTGTGTGAGACATTTTCACCATGCCATACTTCAAAGTGATGGGAAGTGGTGTTAGAGAACAGTTGCATTCTTGCTCATTCACATCTCTTACTGAAAATTTGAAGTTTTTCCATCCTATATTTTTATTTATGTATTGAGCCTGTGTAAAAATAACCTGCTGTGATGAAGCAGGACGTATTTTATAAACAGGAACTGGAAATTCATGTTGCTAACTTTCGTGCAATGTTACATGTTTGTTATATTTAAAAAACTGTTGGAATACCTATTCATATTTTGTGTGTAAAAGTGATTTAATAAAAGAAGTGTTTTTGCATTAAGATTTTTTTTCCTCCTTACGTAAGCATAATTGTGTAACCAAAGTTTCTGCAGTTACAGCATGGGACCCCAACTTTGGAATCTTGAAGTTCGGAAGACCCAAAACTTCTTTTCCTTAATTTAAAAACAATGGGATTTTTTTTTTTCAAATTTTAAACTTTGATTGTTAAAAAAATGTTCATTTTCGGATTTAACCTTTTTGAAAGTACATTTTGTACACCATATTTGTACATTTCTTCGATGCCTTGGAGTCATGCGTAATATTTGATTTTTACAGTATATTCATGCTGCAACATCCTGTTTCAGTTTGTGATACATCTTTTTATTTTCTAATTAGTATACAATACGAAACGTATTGATCAAAAATAAAGCATTTCTTCAGTATGAATATGGTTCATTTATTGTATCAATCAGCACATCATTCACTCTCGTGTTTCAATGAAAATAAGGCCACACACAAGCACAAGCAAATTTTCTGGCTGCCCCCGCTGTAGGCCTTAACCCTCAAGTAAGCCCTAGTTTAGATCGTCATAAGTTCAGATAAAATGAGTGGAAAACATAAGAGCTATTCCAACGGGAACAAGAAAAAGAAACGAACTGTGGAAGACACTTGGGGAATGAAAATCTTACAGCTTTATATGACTGCTAGCAGTACCAGCACAGCTTCGCCCGTAGTAGAATATTAAAAGGTTGTTTGGTTCGCCTGTATATTTACAGTTAATGTCTACCATGCGCTAAGTTTTTTTCCCTTTATTTCAAGATCTGCACCGGGCGTCTTAGCATCCCGATGTTTCTGCTACCGGGTGGGCCAGCCTAGAGTATAAGTAGAGCTTGATTGCTGAAAAGGCTCGGGAAGCTTCAGCTTCCTTGCAAACTTTTGAGGGGGCCGGAAAATGATCGAAAAACTTTGATTATAAATTTCACTTTCTGCTATTTTGACAGCCCTAGGTGGGCCATGGCCTTCTCAACAATTTTTTTACACACCTCTCTCTTTTTGGCCATGGCTTTGCTAATTTTGCACCTTTATGGTTGACAAATCCTTTTCAAGGCAATCAACCTATCTGAGGTTAAGTCAACCCTTTGTTCTAACTCCTGTAGGTTTAGCCAAAAAGATTTTGTTTCTTGATTGTTCTTTATGTAATCTTATAACGTGGCCCAGGGCCGGATTTAGGGGAGGGCAGGCGTGGCTACCCCGGGGCCTCCACAACAAAGGGGCCCCCGCAATAAAATGTTTACAAAATATCCTAACTTTCACGGGTCGAAAATATCGGATATATACATATATATCATAATATTCGGATATATATCAAAGTATCGGATATTTTGGAAAATATGATGATCTTTTCGAACCCTGATTAGGGGCCTCCACACTTCCAAATCCGGCCCTGACGTGGCCTGCCCATTTAAATCTTTGGATTTTTATGAATTTGACCACATCAGGTTCTTTAAAAGCATGATACAGCTCTAAATCAGAGTGCCTGTGTCAAGTACCATCAACCTGTTTTCTCCAAAGATGACCCTTAAAATGCAGCATTCAAAGACATCAAGGGCTTTCTCATTGTTTTGTGTCAATGTCCAGGTTTCTGAGGAGTATGTGAGTACAGGTCTGATTAAGAGATTTATCGATTAAAAATTTAGTTTACTTTCTGCTTTTATCTATACATATAATAAAATAAGATGTTTGTGTGTGTGTGTGGCGTGCATCCCGGGAAAACGGTAAGGCCTAGAAAGATGAAATTTGGTTTACAGGTGTAGTTTTTGCTGAAGTTGTGCACCTCGGGCTTCGATTTTTGATATTTTAATTAGAAAAAAAGTTTTTTTTTCGCACTTTTTACCCCACAGACCCCGAACCAATCGCACCACACAAATATTTTTTGTACTATAGTGTAGGAAATTTAATTTTAAATAGGATGAATGAAAAAATTTTGAAGATAGAGCAATTTTTGTATTTTTTATAAATTTTAGAAAAAACCTTTATTTCGCATTTTTTTCTGGGTTTAGTTTTTTTCGAAACCCATCCTGCAAAAAGTATTGAGCCCTCAATTCCAAAATTTTAGTTGGTAATAGTAAAAACATTCTTTCCCTTTCAGAAGAAAAAAGTTTTTAAAAATACGCAAAAGTTTTTTTATTATAATTTTTTAAATGCAGAACACGGCGCGACCTGTAAGCATTGCCGGCTGAGTTCCGCACTTCCTAATCACGTGACCTAACTGAAATCGGTTGCTTTCTCTTCACTTTTTCTTTTCCAACGTTCAAAGATTTCATATCTTTATTTTCCCAACTTTTTTTTTTTTTTTTTTTTGCGGGTGAAATATTTCTGGACGTTTTGCTATATTTATGGGTACTTAGAGCCTTTTTTTTTGCGTGCAATTTTAAGTAAATAAATAAAGCCCGCGGTATTTTGCATGATTATTGTAGGGATTGGTGGTTAGGTTTGGTAGATAGAGAGATGATATTAAGTGAGCAAAAAACTTTTTTTTTTTTTTGTTTCCTGGTTAGAGCCTTTTTTTTTTGCGTGCAATTTTAAGTAAATAAATAAAGCCCGCGGTATTTTGCATGATTATTGTAGGGATTGGTGGTTAACACAGAAAAGGATTGTTAATTACTATCAGAGGTAGATATGCGTGGATCGTATAGATAGATAGATAGATAGAGAGAAAGAGGGACTATATATGGACAAATATAGAGGTGGATACAGTAGATGGACAGTAAGAAATAGAGGAATTTCAACGGAGGATCAATGACCCCCCCCCCCCCCCCACACACACACACAAACGCACACCCATGACTTTGAAAAAACAATGCTTTCACATAAAAGTGGAAGTGCTTTTTGTTATTTTCCGACAAAATTTGCATGAAGAGTCCCTTTGTGCCTCCCCCCCCCCCCCTTTAAAAATATTACAAAGGACATAACGGGAGATAGATCTAGAAAATACTTTATTCAACACAAAATTTAGTTAAGCAGCCGCCGAAGAAGCCAACGTTGGCGTAAAAAGGCGAATGATAATATTGATATATAGAGAAAAACATGATTAATACCGTCGCTAAATTGTCTAATCAGCCGCCGAAAGTGGCAACCCTGGCACAAAAAGGCGAATTGCGTAAAAAGGCGGACCAGCTGGTCGCCGCAGGCGGCTAGTCTATATAATTTTCTTTGAGAAAAATTGTCAGAACAAGAGAAAAATTGTTCTAGTAGCTTTCTGTTACCAAAACTTAAGAAAATCTCTACAATTTTATTTTAGTCTAGTCGTATGATTCAACAACCTAACAATAGAATTGCGATGCGGCCATTTGTATTTTATGTAACGAAATGTCATTGCAGTGGGGAAGGGAGAGAAAAAATTTGAATCTGAAATCTGCTCAGCCACTTTTGGATATAATATTTGAGCGTCAGTGAGTCTGCTTTCAGTTTGTGTAAAATTTAAAATAAAAAAATCCGCAAACAAAAATTTGGAGCCTCGAAATGAGTCTCTTACAGATCCCGAAGAGTTCCTACTTTTTAGAGCTCTCTCCTTATTTTCCTACTTTTGCCCTTTTTTCCCCTACTTTTTTCTTTTTTTTTTCCTACTTTTTCTTTCTTAAGTATATCACTTCAAATTGTGCATTGATTCTTACTTTTACAATGCTGCACCGATAATTTTCTGCATGTTTTAATTTTGAAAAGCAAAAGAAACAAGCGGATCCTGAGCTTCTCATTAACTGACTACAGTAATTTCTGGAAGGAACGCCGCTGCTTCTGCGTTTTTAAAAGTTAAATTTTCGTAAGTGACTTTTTTTGCCGTTGCGGCGTTTTTGATCAACTTTTCTTTTTGTCACCCCGACTCAATCCCACTGTTTTAACGCAACAATAAAGAAATAGATACTGGCACATTCTTTATGCAATTATATATTATTTACCTATCAATTAGAAGCTTTAATTAAAGTAAACGGCCGACTATTCAAAAAGTGCGGGAGAAGCCGAATTTCCATGTTCGTCAATTTTTTGTATACAGATGATTACAAGTGAAATGGAGCTCTATTTAAACAGAAAGGCAATGTAAAACCTTAAAAGGAACGTAAAGAAGCAAAACACGAAACACCTGTACACTGTACACATTTTATTGATGTTAGTACAAATTAAAAGCGGAAGATGATAGAAATTCGCAGAAATGGACCACTTCAAAAATAATCGAGGAAATTAGCTTTTTTCATACATAAATATGATTATTGTTCTTTCTTAATCGTTAACATGGTTATTAAATTTCATTTACTTTCCTTGCAAAGAGTGTATTTGCAAAAAAAAAACACGGCAAAACCTAGATGGGCGAAACATTCCCAATTTTTGGAGAAAAATCGAAAATCAATTAAAATGCGAGATTCCGTTTTTATTTCTTCACATTTTTAAAAGTTGGGGGGAAAGAGCCACAAGCAAATATGTACTGTTTTTTTTTTTTTTTTTTTTTTTTTTTGAGCAATCACGATTGCATATTGTTCTCATTTGACTGTTTTTGATGTTCCGTGCCTTTTTCAGCTTGGACCAGAAGCCTCTGCAGCACCACCGCCCACCGTCCTCTGCAGGCGGTGCGGCGCGGCTGCTCCGGTCCTGAGCTATCCGCTTCTCCTGATCGGAGGCGTCCATGTCCTACACACACACACGCTCACACACTCACACACGCCTACGTGCATACACACAGGTCTATGCACACACTCAAGCCTACACACTTACACACACAACTATGCACACGTAACCGTCCAGGAGTAGAGGCAGGCTTGGGGGGGGGGGGGGGGCAGGAGCTGTTCATAGAAACAACAACTCCAATGAGCAGGGTCCTGTCTCAGTTCGTGATTGCGAAAAACATAATTTGAATTCAAAATTTCAGGATTCAAATTAATTTTTTTTTAATGGGTATTTTCTACTCTGATGCATCATCAACATCATGGAGTTGCTCACCATTTTTATGTGCTGCGTTTATGGCAATGTGGCATTTCTGAACGCCCCTCCCTCCTCACTCTCAATTTCGTGAACAATTTCGGAATGAATATTTTTGTCGTATGGTGAAAAGGATTGAGAGAAACCCTTTTATGCCTTCTCTTTTATGCACAGAGAAACATTAGTAACTGATGTTTGTCTTCGATAAAAATGTTATGTTTACTATGCAAGGATTTTTCCCTTTTTTTCCGTGACAAAAATTTTGGAACAAGAGGTAAAAAATCATCAAACCAATAAAACAATATTCGTTTTTATTGCTTGATTAAAATTAAAACGGACCCGTCATTTTGGTTTTTCCCCCGGGGATGGCTAGCGAAGGCTGTATGCTGAATGCAAATTTTATCTGAAGACAACAAAAATCGCACTAACTTGATTAGTTAAGCATTATTTTTCTAAAACCAGGGAATGGAGAAATTGACCTAACTGATCCCTATAAAAGACGTGCCTGAAACAAAATTTATGTTGAATGCTAAAAATACATAACATAATACAAACCCTTTAGTTTACTTATTTCCTTATTCATTTATTTTAATTTTATTATAATTTTTATGTCCCATATTTAAAAGCAAATTTATTTTAGTTCTGCATTTTCAGTCTTTTTCCTTTTTTTTTTCAAATCCAAATATCTACCCCTGTTTATGCAAGAATGCATATCAGCTGCTGATTATTTTTAACTAAAACTAATTTAACATTTGCTTTGATTTTTGTATCATAGTTTATGATAACAGGAGCTGAAAGTGTTAGTATTTTCAAACGATAAACGGATGCTCTCGAAAGAATGTTTTCGTTTTTGACAAAACAAATCTTTAACAAAAATGATTTTATTGCACCAAAATATCAGTATTATTATTAATATTATTGTTTTTTTTTTTTTTTTTTTTTTTTTTTGCGATCGCTGTATTGCATTTTATTTTTTTACACTTAAAATTTTTATTACTATATTGTTGAAAAGTTTCTGTGTTTGGATTTTATTTTCATATTTTTGTAATTAATATCTTTGTTTCCACACAGTTTATTTTTCATACTGGTTAGCTTGTTTCTTTCGTTTTGATTTTGCGACTCGGCTTTCACTAAATACCTTTAATACTTCCAAAGTACTGTTATTTTATTTTTGGGACAGTTTTAAATCAAAATACTGTTAGTTTATTTTACATTAGAAATAAAATTTACGGCAAATTTGTTTCCTCTTGACGTGTGTGTATTCCTTTCTCTTCCTATTTTTTCCTACTTTGTTAAGTGATTTTTTCCCTGCTTTTTAAATTTTTGATTCCTTATTTCCTACTTTTCCCCCCAAGAAATCACTTCGAGGTCTGCCCTGAGCTTCAGAGATTAATCGGGATCTGATGATAAGCATCCCCCCCTCAAAAATAGGTTTTTTAACTAATGAAGTGCAACTAGATTACAACAATAAATTACACATCTCAAAGGTAAACTATCGAATTTTTAAAGTGGAAAAATTACAATAATCGCTAAACTTGCTTATTCGGATTCATAGGTGTGAATCCAAATTTCGTATTCGGATTCACACTTGCAAATATGAATCTATTCGAATTCACACTTGGGAATACGAATGTATTCGTATTCGGATTGACACGTTAAGGTGCTGTGAATCAAATTCGGATTTGAATTTACGAATACTAATCTGCCCATCTCTGCTTTACGTGCGATTTTTACTTCCTTTTACAAAAAAGGAATTAATGTATTCGCGAAAACATTTTCACTCAAAATTCGACCTTAATTTCCATTTTGCTCACTCCCGAATTAATGTTGAGTTTTTTTCAACCCGACCACACGTGAATATGTGCCTAGGAACGTACAGACACCCAAAATATCCGTTTTGACGATCCCCGAGTTAATTACAACGAGTTTTCTCGTAACGTCTGTATGTACGTATGTATGCATCTCACATAACTAGAGATGAAACAATCCGAAAAAAACCGAAAATTTTCCGAAAAGAAAACGGAAAAAAAAAAACGTTTTTTTTTCGAAGAAGTAAATTTCCACTCCGGAAAAATTGGAAAAAAAAAAAAAAAGAATTTTTTCAACTTTTCAGGGTTTTAATTGAAATTTTCAGCAAAAAGTGATTAGAAATTTTCCCCACTTAAATTCTGATGCAATCCCCCCCCCCCCATTTTATGTTAAAATATTGTCTAACCTTAATACAAGTTTTTGTATGATAATATAAGTTGCATATATAGTCCAGTCATTATAGTAAGTTCACCTCGGAATTCGAGATACCCAGCTGTAAGTCTGTAAATACTTGTATATTGACACCCTTAAAGTTGTCTCAAAACCTACATATGGTAGGGTGTACGCAACTATTAAATTTTAAGGTCAAAGGTCAAAAAAAAAAAAAATTTTTTTTGCCCTTTTTTTTGTAAATAACTCATTTTCCTATGGGTTTTTTGCTTTTTGTATTTATTATCAATATTGTAGAATAGAAAATTCTCTACAAATTTTGTTTAAAAAATTTTTTATATGTGAACCGTTTTCGAGATAGAGGGCGGAGAGCGCGCGGTCACAGGATCACTTCAGGTCAACCGGTGCCTCCGGTCGTAAACGCGCCATATATAGTTGATGAACTATCGATAAATCAATGATTATAAATATTTGTCAATTTTTATTAGCTATTATATTATATTCTATCATTTTTTTTCCTAACCTATCCATTTTTTATTCAGTATTAGTTTACTTAACAGCACTTACCTGCCCATGTAATTGCAGAATTGTTAATGAAAATATAGGAATTATATTTGAATTTTAACCTAATTAATATTAATAACTTCTTACATGATGAAAAAAAACAAATGAATTATGAATTAATCTTTTTATTAAAAAATATCATTCAATACATTTATTTTTATTGAAAGTAAAAAAATGGAATAAAGGGTAAAAAACTACAATTTATAATTTTAATCTTCTTCTTCCTCTTCATCGTCGTCTCCCGGCTGCTGGTAAATATCAAACTGGTCTTCATTATCATCTTCAACGACATTTGTCTCAAGTTCTTCCATGATGTTGCAAATTATGCTAATTTCTTCTGATGGCGCTGCTGCGCAGCCTATATAAGAAAGCTTAATTCGTCTGTTTTTTGGTTTTTTGTTGTTCTGTTGTCCAGATAAGTGTTGTGGACAAAATAAAGTATGGTTAAGCAAAAAAGAGTCTAGTTTCTTGCGAGTAAGAATTGATTCGGAAAATGATTATTAGATTTTGGTGCATCGAGCCGAAAAGAATTGCTATCTGCTATCGCATTGGTGGGGTGAGTATTTAACAATTGGTTTGAAAAATAGTAGGTTGTAATTTTAGTTGGGTTTAAAATGGCAGAAGGAGGAAAAGATGATACAAATATTGTTGCTGAAACAGATAATGTTGAAAGGTTGAAAAGAAGGAGAATTGGTCAGCGAGGGCAAGTTACTAGGCTAGTGGGAAATATAGAGTCTTGTTTGGATAATCCGAATATCTGTTTAGATGTGTGTCAAGCATTATTAGAACAACTGTTGATAAAAGATGAAATTTTAACTGGTTTAGACGTTGAATTAGAAAATAGTTTAGAATTAGACGAAATTGATTCTGAAATACAACGTATTGATGAATATAAAGAAAAAATAATTATCGTTAAAATCAAGTTGCAAAATAAAATTAAATCTCTTACAAATACGAACGATACAGTTAATTTGAGGAATAGTACTTCAGAGCCACGAATTTTGCCTAAATTACCAAAATTAACAATTGCAAAATATTATGGTGATCCGGCAAATTATTTAGATTTTTGGAATCAGTACGAAAGTTCAATTCACAACAATCCGTCTCTCTCAGATGTTGATAAATTCTCGTATTTGAAATCTTTGTTAGGCGGAAGAGCACTTGCTTGTATCAAAGGATTCGCATTTTCGAGTGAAAATTACAAAGAAGTGATTAAATTGATTAATAGTACTTTCGGACAAAAAGATGTCTTAATCAGTGCGCATACTTCTAATTTATTAAATTTAAGTCCAGTAAAAAACTCGAACAATTTAGCAGGATTGCGTAATTTGTATTTCGAATGCCAAACGCAAATCCGATCCCTTGAGTCTTTAGGAACCAAATCGGACAGTTATAGTACGCTTTTATCAACTATTGTAATAAAACTTTTTCCTTCGGATTTAGCATTAGAATTCAGTAAAAATCACCCAGATAGTAGTCATTCTTTGGATGAGTTAATGTTATTTTTGTATACTGCAATAAATGCTAGGGAGAAAACTTCGCACATTAGCCCTTCAGAAACTAGTGCTTATAGTAAGGGAAGCAAACGAAATTTTTCATCGAAACAATACGGTGTAGATAAGTTTCAAAGAAACAGCTCTTCAGCTACGGAATTGGTTGTTTCGACAGAATCTGAGACTTGTGTCTTTTGTAACGTTTCAAATCATAAATCGGAGCAATGCAGCTCACTAACATTGGATGAAAAAAGAAATAGGTTGATTAGCTCAAATCGATGTTTCTTATGTTTACAAAAAGGTTGTCGAATTAGATTTTGTAAAAGCGGAAAAGTTTGCACGTTGTGTAGGAAACGTCATAATCAAGCTATTTGTTTCAAACAAGAAAATAAGAGGGTAGGTCAAAATGAAAATAAAATTCGTAGTGCTAACAAATCCGAAGTACTTGTAAATAGTAGCGAGACTATTTCTAATTATATAGCGGATAAACAGAAGCAAGGTGTACTATTGCAATGTATTAAAACAGAAATAATCGGGAAAGATTCTTCTGAAGTAATTTTTGGTATTTTCGATAATGGTTCTGAAAAATCTTTCATTTGCAAAAATATTTCAAAGAAATTAGGTTTAAAAGTGTTAGGTACAGAAAACTTAAGCATATTTTCATTCGGATGTAGTATTCCAAAGCAACAAGTTTGCAAAAGGGTCGAAGTGAATTTAAAGAATTTAGTAGATGGGTCTAGATGTAGTATTGAAGCATTAGAAATCGATGAAATCTCGAAGGGAATGATAAGTTTACCTAATGAAAATATATGGAAAGATTTAAACTCGATGGGTTACACTTTAACATACAGTGTGGATGAGCTAACGTGTAATAAGAAAATATCGCTGCTTATAGGAGTAGATAATTATTGGAATTTAATTCATAAAACTGAGCGATTAAATTAGTCTTTGGTGGCGATAGAAACAGCCTTAGGTTGGTCTGTACAGGGAAATTTAGACAATAATACGTTAACTTCAGTGAATTTAGTCCTTCATTCAGATGATTCTATTTCGTCTGAATTGAAACGATTTTGGGAATTGGAAAGTTTAGGTATACGGGAAATGAAAGCGAATGTTCTCGGTGTTAGGGAAAAGGAAATCTTGAATGATTTCAGTAATTCTATTCAATTTTCAAATGGGAGATATTGTGTGGAGTTGCCGTGGAAACCAGAAATGAAGGAAAAATTAGCCGATAATAAGGAAAATGCAGTTAGGCGTTTTCAGGGGTTGATTAAAAGGTTTGGAAATAGTCCTCCATTTTTTGAAACTTATAAGGGAGTGATTGATAGCTATCTTGGAGAAGGTATAGTCGCAGTTCCGTCATTAGATAGGCTGTCATCTAATCAGGGATTTTACTTGCCTCACCATGCGATAATTCGTGAAGACAAATCGACACGTTTGCGAATTGTGTTCGATGGCTCTGCTCATGAGGATGGACAGTTTTCACTAAATGAATGTCTTTTTAAAGGACTGAATTTATATCCAAGTCTTTTTGAGCTGTTGCTAAAATTTAGGCAAAGTAAAATCGCATTTACTGCTGATATAAAACAAGCATTTCTACAAATTGAGATATCCGATTCGGACAGAGATTTTACTCGATTTGTTTGGAAGAATGATTTAAAATCAGAAGAAATAACTGTGCTTCATTTTAATCGCGTTTCATTTGGACTAAAACCCAGCGCGTATCTCCTATCTGCAACCCTGAAATATCATTTTGAGACTTCGTGAACAATATCCTAGCACTTGCGAACTATTGTTAAGCTCCATGTACGTTGATGACCTGATTGGGGGTCGAGAAGAAGTAAATGAAGCCTTTCAGACTTGTATTGAAAGCATAAAAATTCTGAAAGAAGCTGGCATGGTGCTTTGCAAATGGAAGACTAATTCGCGCGAATTAATTTCTCTGATGAAAGAGAACAATATTGACTGTGAACAATCCGACATTAGACTCCAGCAGTATGATTCTTCTTCGAAGGTGCTGGGTCTTATTTGGGATCCAGGAGAAGATGTTTTCAAGTTCTGTATGAAAGAGCTAGCTCGAATTCTAACCTACCGTATCAGCACAAAGCGGTTCGTTCTGCAAGTGGTGGGTCGTATTTACGATCCTATAGGATTTCTCGCGCCTTATATCATCATCGTGAAGTGTATTCTTCAAGAAATTTGGAGTTCCGGTGTTGATTGGGACGAAGAGCTGCCGAAACCATTGGACCACAGGTGGCAGATGTGGTGCGATGAAGTTGAGAACTTGAACAGTGTAAAGATACCCAGATGTTATCTGTATGAGTTAAAAACTGATCATTTTTTAAATTTTGAAATTCATTCTTTTTCAGATGCATCTGTTTCTGCTTATGGTACTGTATTATATTTACGTGCCGTTGCACAAGATGGTAGAATTGTTACTAGTTTTATTTGTTCTAAAAGTAGAGTAGCACCCCTTAAATCCCTTACATTACCAAGATTAGAATTAATGGGTGGAACATTGTCAGCAAGATTAGTAAAGCAAGTAAGTGTTGCTTAAAATTTAATACAAAATGTTTTTATTGGACAGACTCTACTATAACACTTTGTTGGGTCAAAAGTAATTCTTGTAAATATAAGCAATTTGTAAAAAATAGGGTTGAAGAAATTCAAAGGTTAAGTGATCCTAATATGTGGTTCCATTGCCCTGGTAAACAAAATCCCGGCGATATAGTTAGCAGAGGCATGTATTCAGCAGACCGGGCAAAAAATAGTTTGTGGTGGAACGGACCACCATGGTTACGACGACCATCTGAGTGTTGGCCAAACATGAGTACAGAAGTCGAACATGATGTCGGAGATCTTGAGTTTCGTAAAGAGTTTGCAAGTACTGTACAAAATAGTTGTGTTGTAAATCCTCCTGAATATTTATTAGATTTAAATAAGTATAGTAGTTTGACAAAAGTGTTAAGAATAACTGTGTTTGTTAAACGATTTATTGCTAAATTAAAAAAACATGTATCGAATACAGGAACTATTTCTGCAGTTGAAATGAAAGACGCAGAAGATTCCTGGATTAAGTTTGAACAAAATGTTGTCTATTCTTCGGAATTACAATGCATTAAAAATGATAAGCAAATTTCTAAAACTTCTAGTCTTTTTAAATTAGCTCCCTTTTTAGATGAAAATAATATTCTACGCGTAAAGGGTAGACTGGAAGAAAGCCAGTATTCAATAGATGAAATTCATCCTATAATTTTACCAAAACAATCTAAATTAACTGAATTGTTAATTATTAGGGAGCACAACAAGATATTTCATGGTGGGGTGTCTGCTACCCTTGCCAGAATTAGACGTAAATTTTGGATTTCGAAGGGTAGACAAATTGTGAAAAAGGTTATAGGGAGATGTTTGATTTGTAAAAGGTACTCCTTAAAACCGGCAAAACAAATAACGGCGCAACTGCCGCAAAATCGCATAATTGATACTCCTCCCTTCAGTGTGACAGGAGTGGATTTCACTGGTCCAGTTTTTGTTAAATCTGAAAAAAGTAGCCCACAGAAATCTTACATAGCTTTATTTACTTGTAGTGTAACAAGGGCAATTCACCTTGAATTAATCACGAATATGACTACGAAAAGTTTTATTTTAGCATTAAAAAGATTTATAGCTAGAAGGGGTAGTTGTAAATTTCTAATTTCTGATAACGCAAAGACTTTTAAAAATACAAATGACATTTTAAAAGGGTTTTCTAAAATTGTAATAGCTAATGAAGTTAAAGATTTTATTGCTTTAGAAGGCATAACATGGCAATTCATAGCCCCTCATGCTCCATGGTGGGGTGGATTTTATGAAAGGTTAATGAAAAGTGTCAAAGATCCATTGCGAAAAACCCTTGGCAGAGCGCTACTTAATTTTGAGGAAATGTCAACTATTCTTTCGGAAATTGAATTTGTTTTAAATAACAGACCTCTTACTTACGTTACTAACGATATAAATGAACCAAAGCCCTTAACTCCAGCCCATTTTTTGTATCCAGGACAGGAAAACCCTAGTTATCCGATCTATTTTGCAGAAGTGTTTAGCGAAAATTCAAGTAGAGAAAATTTAACTAGAAGGAAATTATTCATGACTAGAATTCCGCGTGAAGTTTGGCGCAAATTTAAAGAACAATATCTTCAATTACGCAATGCTCATAATTTCTTAAATCCTCTGCCAGAAACTAATTTGAAGCAAAATGATATAGTATTAGTTGAAGGGTTAGAAAAATCAAAACTACTTTGGTCACTAGGTGTGATTGAAAATATATTTATTGGTCGTGACGGAAAGGTACGTTCCTGTATGGTGCGTACTATAAAGGGACTCTACAGAAGACCAATTCAACTGCTGTATCCCTTTGAAGTTTGAGTTTGTTCAATTATATTAATTTATCATGTTTGTAAATTTATTCTATTATTTTGAAGTATGAACAAAATTTGTTAAATTGGTTACTATTTGTTGATTTAATATGAACATTTTAATTCTACGAGTTTGTAAAATTTAAGTTTGCAACACATTCAATTAGAATTAAGATTTCAGTTATTATTTGAACTTTTATGTGTACAGTGTACAGGTGGGGTGTGTTGCAAATTATGCTAATTTCTTCTGATGGCGCTGCTGCGCAGCCTATATAAGAAAGCTTAATTCGTCTGTTTTTTGGTTTTTTGTTGTTCTGTTGTCCAGATAAGTGTTGTGGACAAAATAAAGTATGGTTAAGCAAAAAAGAGTCTAGTTTCTTGCGAGTAAGAATTTCGGAAAATGATTATTGATTTCGGGGTCAAAGGTTCCATCTTCGTTAATGTCGCTCTGATATGGTAGAGAATTGAGACAAGTTTGTCCATTTTACATTGGCCCCAAGCTAAAGAGCATTGCAAGCCCGCTTTCCTGCATTCGCATCGCGAACCACAACCACTCTTGCAGTTGCAGAAAATTGTATTTAGCAAATCTTCTGGAGCAGGTGATAAAATTGTCAGGATAGGCTCCAGAAAATCGTTTCGCATTGCCCAACCCCATACCTGGGGTTCCAAATCATGCCCTAACCAAGTTTAAACTTGATAATATACACGTTTGAAATGTTGATGAGCAGCTGCACTTGTTGGTGGAATATTTGAAAGCTGCACAGGTTTATTAAGTTTTGTAGATTTGTCGTTGCATATAACGAAGATGATAGACTTTTCACAGATTTCGGGGCATTATAGACTGCCAATAAAGTTTGAGTTACTCTCTAATAATCTCTGGGCCGAATAATTTTCTTCCTCAAATGCTGCAGCTAGTTCATCCAAATTTGTCAGTTTCTCAAAAACTTTTAAAAATGATTTTTTTTCCTTTTCAAAAAGAGCAGAAGTTGTGTCACAGCCACTTAATGCGTGCAGAAATAAAATATGTGTTTTGGAATGAGGATAATTATCAAAACTTTTAGTCGAGTATATTTCCGTTTTTACATTTCCTTTCCCAACTTTTTTAAAGAAAATTTCTTGTTCGTAAGACAGTGTACGCCCAATTAAAATGACAAGTAAATCAATATCTTGTCCTATTATAACTGCAGTTTTTTCAGACTTTGATTCTTCAATTGCAGTTTCAACAATAAAAACATCCGCATCATCATTTAATGCATGAAGAAAATGATAAAATATAATATAATAGTTAATAAAAATTAACAAATATTTATAATCATTGATTTATCGATAGTTCATCAACTATATATGGTGAGTTTTCGACCGGAGGCACCGGTCGAAAGGACCGGACCGGACCGGAGGCACCGGTCGTCGGTTTAGTTGACCTGAAGTGATCTTGTGACCGCGCGCCCTCTATCTCGAAAACGGTTCACTGTATAAAAAATTTTTTAAACAAAATTTGTAGAGAATATTGTGTTCTGCAATATTGATAATAAATAAAAATAGCAAAAAACCCATAGAAAATGAGATAGTTACAAAAAAAGCGCAAAAAAAAAAAAACAATTTTTGTGACCTTTGACCTTGAAATTTAATAGTTGCGTACACCCTACCATATGTAGGTTTTGAGACATCTTTCAGGGTGTCAATATACAAGTATTTACAGACTTACAGCTGGGTATCTCGAATTCTGAGATTCTTACCTAATTTAAACTTAAATGATTGGACTAATAGATAAAAAAACATTTAATAATACTTATTGCAAAAAAGCTTAAACCAATAACTTTAGTGAAGAATTTATTTTCCTTCTTCATGAAACAAACAAGCATAACATCAACCACAAAACTATGTTTCTGCTGACTGTGTGAATCAAATGTACAGGGTGCGACAAAAAAAAAAAAAAAAAAAACCGGGAAAGCAATTTTCCATGAAACTTTATTAAAAATGAATAAATTAACAAAACACAAAAAATAATATGAGTAGACCTTTAGCAATCAATAAATTTAATTGGTTTCAAACTAGCAGCCTTTTTCAGTAATACAGAGATACAACTGCTTATTAAATTTTTCATTCAAGGGCCAAAGTCCTTTAATCAATCCTATTCCCTATAAAGCAATTGGTCTAGAGAGTTCAAACTTACGTGTAGTTTAGGGTAAACCTTCGACTCCTAAATAGGCCATACAATGTAATAAATGGGATTGAGAGCTAGAGAGTAGAGCGTTCACTCAAAAGATAGTATCATGCCAAAAAAAAAAAAAAAAAAACCTTCGCCTTGCACCATTATTGTCTTTTTGCTCATATGAATCGGTGTGGATCAAGGAAAATGTCCAGTTTACATTGCTGAAGTGCTCTTAGGCCGACAGAAGTACAATAACTTCTAAAATGTCCTTCTGGTTCACTTTTTGATTCATTTTACGGCCCTCATCCACAAAAACTAGAGATTTTTTTTTCCGCTTGTGCCGATTCCATCACAGACCATGCCTGATTTCGGATTTTGGCGATATTTAACATTTTTTAAGGTGCCTGGCTACAGACCAATTCTTATTGTTCTGGAGGATATGAGCTGGTTGAATACTATCTCTTTCGGTGTGGCTTTGCGGCCCGTCTAAACGTTTTTGGCATCTTTGGAGTCATACAAATGCCTGAACTTTTTGGAACTCGTAAAACTTCAATTTGAGCTGTTTTTTTCCCTTAGTCGCACTTATCGGTCAAAAATTCCCATCTTACGAAAGACTGCTCTCGTGGAAACCCAAGGATTTTATTGAACTCACTTTTGGATGACCTGATGATTAACTCAAATGTTCAGTGTTCATTTTGTCAACTTTCCGGACATCGACTATCATTTCCAAGCCACTCGAAACGACATACCGTTTCAAATACTGTTTGCCGGGGCACAACAAGCAAACGAACTGTCGTTATACTTGGTTAAACAACTTAAAACAGCAAGTATTTTATCTAAAATTGTAAGAAAACCGAAAAACAATAAATAAACTAGGAAATATATTGTAAACTATTTTCTAATCAAGTGAGAGACAAAAATAAATTAGGCACTTATTAAAATGAAATTACTTTACTTTCATCCGATGATGCAATTTTCGTCCGATGTTTTTTTTGCTGCACCCTGTATACTGCCGTGCTAAGCAAAAAAGTGGAATTTGAAGTTGGGCTCAAGCTGATATATTGTGTTTAAAGTTTGGCTCTTCCATATATTTGATTCAGATTTCTTTTCTTTTTTCTTTTTTTTTTTAAGTTCTTGATCAAATGACCATAAAACATTTTATTTATTATGTAAAATACGAAATAGAGAACAACTTGGTTCTAATAAGTCAGTTTTGTTCAAAAGTGCTGGTATGAAAACATTTACTACTGTGCTTAGCA
Organism: Uloborus diversus; assembly: GCF_026930045.1. Taxonomy (NCBI): domain Eukaryota; kingdom Metazoa; phylum Arthropoda; class Arachnida; order Araneae; family Uloboridae; genus Uloborus; species Uloborus diversus. Next base: position 103,558,835 of record NC_072734.1, read on the forward strand.
CGGCCATGTGAATAAACTGAAACTCTTAAAGTTTTGGTTCCGCTTAAGAAAAACCAATTTAGCTTTGATTTCTACTTAGCCTGGGTTGGAAAAAATCAAAACTCAATAGCTTTTATTTTCAGACAGTAACACTGTATTATTATTTTTTTTTTTTCAAAAAAAAAATGTTTGAGAGTCGAAAATTTCAATTAATATTTCAAGTTTCAAAGGCAATCTAAAATATAAAATGTAATTTTTCTGATTAGACCCACATTACCCAATATTAATGGTTGAATAACGACTGGACTTATTTCTGGTGTTTGACCATGAAAGCTCTCAGTTATAAAACAGAAAGGTTCTTTTTTCTATTTAATCGTACCTTTATGTGTATTTCTGTCAAGCAGAAAATGAAGATGTGTGAATAGCATATATTTTTTAATGCTTAACCCTTTATATGTTCCAAGAAACACAGAGCTATTAAGAAACCCTAATTTTATTCATAAAAAAATCAAAATTTCCATTTTTTCCAAATTTTTCCGAAAAAACCCCGGTAAGAAACCGTTTTTTTTTTCCACCATTTCAAAATTTCCGGAAATTTTACAATACTACACAACTCGAAAACGGTATGTCCTAGAAAGTTTAAATTTGGTACGTGGACTCACCAAATCAAGTGGGGTCTAGTTGTGCACCTTCCCTTTTGGTTGCATTCGGATGTTCCTAAGGGGGTCTTTTGCCCCTTTTTAGGGGGAAATCATCGTTAATTTCGATGTAAACTCAAGCGGTGTTATAACTTGGCGGACACTTGGCGATATATCGCCAGTCTTTTGGTCGCCAAGTTTTGTTACCAACTTGGCGACAAATTTGGCGATTTTTTTTAAAAATCTGGTTTTGATTTGGCCACTGTTGGTGATATTTAGAGAGTAAACTATTAAATCACATTAAAATTGCCAATAATGGGAAATTGGCATTAAATTGGAGTAAAAGGAAGTCATGTGATGCACATATCAGCTCGTTTCCCATTAAGATCGATTAGTTGTTATTTTGAGATTCACCCATAATAACTCTTACTGCAGTGGCGTTAGGATAAACGTTTCAATACGTATTTTGTCATGTAACACCTTGAGAGAAAACGCTAAGAAACCTGACGTTCTGGAAAAATATAGAGGACTTAAGTTGTATGAACTCTACTTTCTACCAATTATTTTAAAGTATTAGAAATGTTATTTGAGTTATTTTGTGCTACGAAATGTTGCGTATCAGAAGTTAGTATCTATTTTTGCAGTCTCAAATTACAAAAGTAACGTGGCACATGAGATTATGCAGTAAAATTGAATTCAAAACAGAAATATGTCGGAAGAGAATCAACGAAGAAGGAACACGACTTGCAAATGAGCAGTTAGATTCCTGTTATGAGAAGAAAATGAGCTTAAGGAAAGAACAAAAGATCCGATGAAAACTAAATAAATTGCTTTTATTTTTTAATGATAAAAATATCTTTAGAAAGGCTTTTTCCTACAAAATTAACTTTCTTTAATTGTCCTCCCAGTGTAGATACACAAATCTATGAGCACAAAACAGTGAAATAGAAATACAAAGACAAAATCTGAAGTTACGCAGACAATAACTAAACGTTTCTAAAAGATAACATCAAATAATATCAGTGATATTAAAATGCTTAAAAAGTCAAGAATGTGTAAAAAGTTTGCCAAAAGGAGTTCCCTTCTTGTTTTCCCAATACACGCATTAATTCTAAACATTATAACTGCTAAGTTTATATGAAACATTTAAAAAGTTTCCCTTCTCCCCGAAAGGTATCTGGAACGAGTTTATAGAAAGTGGCATTCATTTTAATTAACTGATGAATTTTTTTTTTTTAAGTGTGAATTTAATGTGATTTTCAGGCGAAGCCGAAAAACAATAGTACGAGTGAACTTTCCAATTTTCTAAACTATTGTTCAGTGATATTTTACATAAAATATTTGAACCCAGGAATGTTCACCATAAACTCAGATTTTCATTCGTGCACTTCATGGAGAAATGTTCTATTGCTGCTAAATACGACAGTGATCCTCATAAGATTTTGAATATCTCTGTAAACTCTGGTTTTCAGGATTTAATCTTCAGCAAATGGAGAGTCTAACAGTGAACCATTGGCGTATGGGTGAGGACGGAAGCTTAACAACGTCATCCGTCAGAAAAGAAGACGAAGGTTTCTATTCCTGTGAAGTAGCCAATGGCGTCGGAGAAGAACTGAGGAAGACTGTTCGTATAGAAGTTCAAGGTTAGTGAAAAGATGACTATTGGAACTCTAAGTTTTTAATTCAGTCTAAAATGTGGAATTTTTTTTCAAAAATGAATAAACAGAACACAGATTTAGTTTTAATAGAACCGAAGCAACATCTTACAATACGGTCACCGCGTTTATCTTCCCGCCCTTGGCAGATGGGTGCCACAGGATCCACCGACTTTTCTCAACTAGTAGGGTAAACCGGGGCACGTTTACGCAGTGCCCTTTTTACTTCCTTTTACAAAAAAGGAATTAATGTATTCGCGAAAAATTTTTCACTCGAAATTCGGCCTTAATTTCCATTTTGCTCACCCCCAAATTAATGTTGAGTTTTTTTTCAACCCGACCACACGTGAATATGTGCCTAGGAACGTACAGACACCCGAAATATCCATTTTGACGACCCCAGAGTTAATTACAACGAATTTTTTCGTGACGTCTGTATGTACGTATGTGCGTATGTGTGTATGTATCTCGCATAACTCAAAAACGGTATGTCCTAGAAAGTTGAAATTTGGTACGTAGATTCCTAGTGGGGCCTAGTTGTGCACCTTCCCTTTTGGTTGCATTCGGATTTTCTTAAGGGGGTTTTTTGCTCCTTTTTGAGGGGAAATCATCGTTAATTTCGATGTAAACTCAAGTGGTGTTATAATTTGTCGGACACGTGGCGATATATCGCCAGTCTTTTGGTCGCCAACTTGGCGACAAATTTGGCGGTTTTTTTTTAAAATTTGGTTTCAATTTGGCCACTGTTGGTGATATTTAGAGAGTAAGCAATTGAATCACATTAAAATAGCGAATAATGAGGAAATAACATTAAATTGGAGTAAAAGGAAGTCATGTGATGCACACATCAACTCGTTTGGGGGGAAATCATTGTCAATTTCGATGTAAACTCACGTGGTGTTATAATTTGGCGGACACGTGGCGATATATCGCCAGTCTTTTGGTCGCCAAGTTTTGTCGCCAACTTGGCGACGAATTTGACGATTTTTTTATGGTTTCGATTTGGCCACTGTTGGTGATAGTTAGAGAGTAAACTATTAAATCACATTAAAATTGCAGATAACGGGAAATTGACATTAAATTGGAGTAAAAGGAAGTCATGTGATGCACACATCAGCTCGTTTTTATTTAGGAAAAATGAATAATAAACTAAAATTTATTTTCAAATATTTCCTTTATTTGCATGAAAATTTACTTTATCAACGAACTGAAATTGACCAACCAAAATGTGCATAATTGATGCTCGGATTGATGATAAACGTAAAAACTAGAGTTTAGCTGATATTTTGAATCTACAAATTATAAAATTTTAATTTTTGAAGCTACAATTAATTTAAATCAAAATTAAACACACACCACACACACACGCACATACCCAAGCGTGCGCGCACTGACAAGCATACCAAATTTATTTTGTAGTTTTAAGTTTTCACTTCTGTCGGCAATCCCATGACTGCCGTCCGATTTTTCAAACAAGGCGTGGTCTTTATGTTGTCACAAGTGATGAACTTTGGCGTGTACTCCACCGGCGCATTGAATGCTTACGTTTGCTGTCTACCACGTTTCCAGCAAATGATAATTCAGAAGCGAATTAAATATTGTGCTCTACGCTTGCTATCAACCATATCGTTGCCAGTACATGTGAGTAAAGATGTGAATTAAATATTGCGCTCTGCGCTAATGGCATCAGTGAATGGTATTTCATCTCTTGTGATGTCATGTGCAGAGGCGTAAAAAATAAAATTGAATCTGTGCACCGATTAAAATAACTTTTCTAAAATATTAAACTTTGTCAAATTATTTAAAAAATGTTCAGTTCCCATGTTTTTAAGCATGCTCTTTCAGAAAAAATCCTTTTAAAATTTCGGAAACGAGCCCATTGCGCTAAAACATTTCATACACCTATCCTTATATATTATTTCTGTAGCCTGTTTTTGGTTTCTACGCCAGATTTTCCTCAATTCTCAATCGATTTCTTTGATTTACACCTTATTTTAAAGCTTCTGGCTACTGACGAAAAATAGACCCACGGTCTAAAAATTGTTTTTTTTTTTTCAGCCAGAAACAGAATGTTTTAAAGAACCAGAATGAGGTTTTTGGTTAAACTTATAACTTTAACTTGCACTATGACCGACAGAGCTGAATAGCTTGATCGGCAGAGCGTCCTCCTCGTAATCAGGAGAATGCGTGTTCGGGCTCACGTCCGGACAATCTGCATCAAAAAATTAGAAAAATATCGCGCATTACAAGAACAGTGAATAACAAATATGAGGTAGAAACGCTCCTAGCTGTTATGAAAACTTGATGCAACACGGAGCTAAATTGATACTCAATTGTAAGGTTTTTTTTCTAAAGCTTTGGCTCCGGGAAGAAAATTAAAGCATAATGTAAGCGAAAATATAAGTATCAGGTTTAAGATTTCAGATTACATTGGAATTGTTTTTTGTTCAGCAAAATATAATAAATCGTATGTTGAAATATAGATTCTTCTAATGAGTTTTTGACTTTTTGTACAAATAAAAAAAAATACTACCTCAATTTAAAGTGTAATATATATATTTTTCTTCTTTTAGCAAAAAAACAAATAGCGTATCACATTTTTACTACATTTGAAAAGCTACGCTTAGAAAAGAACTTAGTTCAAATTATTTTGTATTTTAAACGTGCTGTTAAATGATGAACACGTGCCGCCATCTAAGTCGTAACGGTTCAAACAGCCTGCGATAACAAATTTAAAAAAAAAAAAAAAAAAAAAAAAAAAAATTAAAAATAAAAACACTTTTTGGCAAGAAAAAAAATTTAAAATTACCTGTGTTTTTTTTTTTTGGTACAGCGTTCGGCTATAAACTGTCTGAACTTCGGGCCAGTTCGGGCTGTCCGACATAATAGAAAATTTACAGTAATATTACGCATTACATGTACTCATAACATACAACAGATAACACACGTAATAAAATAAATGCAGTGGGAATGCTATTTGTTGTTTCGACTCCTTTATGCAGGCTACAGTTATTATTCATATAAGTTGATTGCTAATCGAAGGGTGTTCTTCCCTTTTTTTAAAGCTTTGACTCCGTCCAGACCACTGAGCATAATGCAAGCATAAAAAAAAAGTATTAGATATACCTCAAGGGAATCCTTTTTGTGCAGAAAAACATTTTCATTGTATGCTGATATGTAGATTTTTTCAATAGCAGTGTTCGAACTTTTGTACAAATGAAAAAATACTACGCCAAATTAAAATTACGAGTTCCAACCAGTAAATCTTTAATTATTTATTCGTATACGATATAAAACATTAAAATTATTATCAACTTCATTAGTAAGAAATCATTTTCTACTCCTCTGCTTTCGGCTGAAAAAAAAAAAAAAAAAACATTTTGTCTACTTTCGAAAAATTACACTTAAAAAACGGACTCAGTTCTACTGGTTTTGGTTTTGAATTTTAAGTGTTCGATTAAAAGAAAAACAAGTGCGGGCTTTTAAGCCGTACAGGTTAAAGAAGCCTGCTATGGGAAATTGTTGAATATTCAAAAATAAAAACACTTATTTTTTCAACCGAATTTATTACTTCTCTAGAATGTTTGTTTCAATCACTACGTGAGATCTTCCTCATTCTTTAATCAAATTCCATGTTTTACGAATAATTTTACATCGTATCATGCTGGCTAATGACAAAACATAGACGCATGATCTTATTATATTTTTTTTGGCGAAAAACTTTTTTTACTGTGTTTTATTACGCATTCCTTCAATGAATAGCATTCGAAAAGGAAGGCACAGTTGCTAGGTTTGTTGGAGCGTCGTACTGTTAATCAGAATGGCGCCAGTTCGAATCCGTGCCACTAAATACCGCTTTAATGTTTCTTTTTTTTCCGTCAGATGCTCACATGGGCAGGACTGTATTTGCCAGAACCTGTTTTTTCACATGCAAAATTACTGATTTTTTCACGTGTCACTCAGTCACACTTTTAATGATATTTATATTTGCATTGAAAATACGTACAACCAAAAGGGGAGCGATGATCAAATTATCACGACGTTGTATTTAACGAGGTTTTGTTGCTGATGTCTTCAAATTACATGCCTTCTCTTGTGCGCTTACTTTTTCCCGTTTACTTTTTTCCGTTTTTCTTCATAATATTCTTTCTTTGAAATTTTTAAAGAGCGAAATGCCTTATGAAACGATTCGGAGTACAGTGCGGAGTTCCGCACGGGTCGACTAGTTATGAAATTAATGCTTTCTCTCAATGAATTGATGACGTATTCATATTAAATATTTAAATTTAAAAATAATACTTTAATCAGTTTTTATCTGTATTTTTTCAATTACAGATTGATATTTATTCTTTGGATGATTTCATTTTAAACACAAAAATATGTCAGCTGGAAAAAAAAATGAGGTGAATCCAAAAGAGACTAAAAATGAAGTTTTTAAACATTTTTTATTAAAGAAACCACAAACATTCTGATGACGTTTTATTTACATTTTCTTCAAAAAAAGAAAAAAAGCATATATGCATATAACTGTTGCTGATCCCCACACAGAGGGGAGCTCATTTTACGCAAAGTTTTCCTTTGTTTGATTACCCAAACAATTTTTAATGAAAATATTGCACTCCTAAAATGTTATGTCAACTCTTTCATATTCCAAAAATCGTTAGGTAACGATCTGTTGCTTATTTACATATTTTAAACACAAGTTATAACTTAGTGGTCTATCAAGTTTTATTTATTTTTTAAAATTATTTTTGGGAAAAAAAGTGGAATGCTTTAAAATAGATTTGATTTTAAGGAAAAACAATGAAATTTTTTAAGTGAATATTTACGAAATCGGTATTAACATTTATCGATGCTTAAATCCTGGATAATCCTATTTGACAGGAATATATTGAAACACAGGCTTACAATTACGTACTCGAAATCCATATTTGAACTTACAACTTCACATGGCAGTTTAGGAAAAATTGGCGTAATCTCACTTAAAATATGAGATGTTTTCGTGAATGAGTCTTTTTTTTTTCCGTTAAAAAAGAAGGAAAGCCGAGATTATTGTGCCAGCACCTCGGAATAATTTTTCATGCAACTCGCCTGGAGTGCGAATCCTAAGTTTTTTTTTCTCCTATGAAACGACATTGGATATTGTTTAACACTTGTTGATTTGTCAAAAATCAACACGTATTTTTCTCTTCAAAAATAAAGAGTTCTAGAGTCCACATAGTTTCTTCAGAGACGGAATCACCGTTTGATTATCCACACCTGTCTTCCTCCAGATTCATCAAATGCAGAAGTGATTTTGTACTTTTTGAGTTTCGTTGAAGATCCTGATGTAGTGAGAGAATCCGTTTTCTTATCGTCAGAAAAATAATTTCCTTTGGATTTATTCTTAGACACAATTACAAACACTTCGGGATTACTGGCTGAGTTGCTGGACACATCAGTCGAAGCGTCTCCATTATAATCAGCATGGACAGGGGGAGATAGCAGAACTTTTTGGGGCGATTGCGATAATTGCGATAATTGTGACAAAGCATCGCCATAGATTTCACTACCTCCGTTCGATGACGTCACATCTGGATCCTCAATCACTAACACTGATGGATAATTTTGCTCAGTTTGCTGCTGTGGGAAGTCCAGTAGTTGCCGAACAACACTATCCGCTATGTTCAAGGAGTCGATGGAGGCTGGTCTACGCACCTTCGAAGGAATACGCACAGCTTTTATTTGGAGATCAGAAGACATGGGTTTCTGGTTATAGTGACTATGGTGGTGATTGTTGTAGTGGTTATAGTGGTTATAGTGATCATTTACAAGCGCCGACAGCACTAGAGATGACGGAGCAGCAGACAGTGGTGGTAATAAGGATATGCTTGATGGTGGTAGATATCTGGATTGATGGGATGGATAAGGTCGATATGGATGTACCCCATAAGGAACTGTGGAGGCTCTTGAAGGTGCAGGTGATTGAAACATTCCTGGTGGAGGTGGAAGGTACTTTGCATGATGCCTCTGCGCAGCAGCTTTCATCGGGTCTTGGCGCATGAGATTCATGAGGGGCTTCAAAGGATTGAGTGAAAATTTTGACGTGCCTGCACGTCGAGGAACTTTTATTCGGTTCAGTTGGCCTTCTGCGGCAATGCAAAAGCATGTTATTAAAAGTAACAGTAGAACCTGCAAAAGAGAGGAAGCATTTTAGAGACAAAAATTTATATTAAAAAATCGATCAGTTTTTTTTTTGATTGAAGTCGTATTTAAAAGCAATTTTGTGTGGTTAGTAAGAAAACTAAACATTAAAGAAAATGTCATACTGTATTTTGAACGCTCTTAATTTTAACAGTTCAACTGTGGCATTAGTATGGGTATCTTTTATCAAAAATGGAAAACGTGTACGATAAGTTAGAAAATGTCTACTTCATAAAAATGAAATAAAAGAGTTAACTATAACCGTCAATGTTTTGTTACAAGTGAGAAAATCGATTACATCTATATTTTAGTCAGTAAATAAAGATATAATAATAACAATAATAAGAGATAAAATAAAATACTAATATTGACAAAAAAGAAAAATATAGTATAATTTGAATAAATGTACAGTGATCAAAATACCATGGTTATTACTAAGTGTTAAAGTCCTGTTTTTTTAATACACTAATATTTTTTGCGCACGAAACTGACTCGAACATCAGAACTTGAGCGTTTGAATTGCTCGAACTGGGTTTAGATTATGCAAGCAATACAAGGAGTTAAATTGAAATGCAATAAATAATTTTGCTACATATATGCATTTTCCGAAAAAAAGCTAAGTTTCTTTCGGAAAAGAAGTAAGAAATTTTTTCTGATTAGGGAACACAAGAATAGTGTAAAGATGAAAAAAATCTAAATGAGTAGCAATCGAAATAGCATAGTGAAACATGTTTTTTGATGCATAAATCGTTTGCCCTCGTCTTCCCGTTGTCGGAATATAAGAGCTTAAAGTTGGGCGGCATTTGGAGAAAAGTTGCCGTTTCTGGAAATAGTGATCAGATGGTCGATATCTTTGAATGTTGACAAAGCTACAACAACTCTTCAGTACAGTTCAAGCTAAACTTGGCGACTTTTAAAAAAATACCGCCAGACTGTAAGACCTTATATTTCGATAACTGTGGGATGAGGGCGAATGATTTTTGCGCCAGAAAACATTTCACTATGTTCGTTTGAATACTATTTATTTAAAAATATTTCATTATTACACTAATGTATGGTTTTCTGGTTAAATTATTTAAACGTATTTTTTACATTAATCCAGAAATAAGAAATTGGATAGAATGTTTCAAACGTAGATTTATGCTATTGTTGAAAAATACGTTTTTAGTTACATATACTTTTAGTCAATTTTTCGTAAAGCTAAGTAAAAAAAATAACAAAGAAAAAGCGTGAAAGAATATTAATTATAAAAAACTCGGTAAAAAAAGGGTCAAAAATATTTTAAGTATTTAAAAGAGAACTATTAGAAAGTAAGAACTTGAAAGTAGAATTTTGAGAAAAGGAATTGTGTGCACCGGTCCATTTGTCCTGTTGCCATAATGACTTCTGATAGAATCGTACGATTTGAACAAACCCCTTTCCTCTTCGAAAGATCTCGGCCGGGTTACCCCATTCCCATATTTATTTATTTTTTGTATGAATAATTTTTTTGTCCAAATTTGAACAGTTCAAAAAAGTATTTACAATTTCCCCGTAGGGCCAACTGTTAAGATTTTTTGAATTGTTTCGAATTTAAATCGGAATGAGGAATCGTGGCCGAGAACTTTCGCATATTTTTTTCTTTTCCTGAATCTGGCAATTCCTTCAAAAGTAATGCGGTGAGAGGGGAGGAAAGGGAGGGGGGGCAAGATCAGCGGACCGATAGACATACTGATGTACACTCATCTGCTTATATCATAACCCTATTTTCTATCTTGCTTTAAATTAAAAAAAAAATTTTTTTTTTCACTTTTTGTTTGTTTTTAGTAATATTTTTACGATACATTATTCCTTATCTCATATGTATGTGTTAACTTTCTAGGAAAGTAGACTAAATAAAATAATAGTTAAAAAAAAAAAAAAAAAAAAAACACGCTCTAGTCGAAATATGATCTAAAAAGTAAAAATTAATCATTGGATGTTAAGTATGAAAAAATGATTGACCAAACAATTAACTTTAATGTAACCGTGGGATGCTGTCTATTTACATTTTTGAAAAGACAACAAAGGGAGGAAATTAAAGATGACTGATATGAAGCCCCCCCCCCCCACGCTTTTTTTTACATTAAAGTTAATTTTTGGTCAGTTATTCTATCATACTTAACATACAAAGATTATTTTTACTTTTTAGTTCATATTACGACAAAAGCGTGTTTTTTTTTTTTTTAAATAGTTTTTGAACTATTATTTTATCCTACACATTTTTTTGTTTTACTTGTTTAACGAAAAAATATTTATTATAACATAATTCAAGATTTTCTACACTCATTAAATCCTCCTCCCTACAAATGACTGAAGGGCTCGGACTAAATTTGTAACGCGGATCTCTCGAACTCCAAAAATAATAATGATACTCCTTAAATAGTCGATCTCTAAAAATGTTCAACTGCTCCGATAAGTTCTCTGTCGAATAATTGTCGAATCCAGCTAATCCTCAACAGTCATCAACGTATCTGTGCGGAAATAATATTTATATTACTTTAAATTTTTGAGAAACATTTTAATAAATCAATAATGACCGTGATCAACGATGAAGTTTCATTTTAAAGCTTACCTTCATTTTTGCATGGAATTAGTTAAAAACGAACCGATTATAATTCGATGTTCCAATTGCCTTGGAACATTGGAACATATCTGATGCAGAAAAATCAGGCGCTTCTATCGATATTTAGATCTAATTGTTGCGAACATTTTTCGTCTTCGTATTAGTGCATTTATGTAAAATATTGATTAAAATTGGAATAAACGAATAATTAATAGTTAATTAATTAATTTGATTATAAAATATTGCATTGTCATTGGGTCTGAGGTCACATGCCAAATCCTATAGAAGGAAGTGGCCGAAGTTTGAGTTGTAAGATTCCGTTACAAGATACATACAGGTGAAGCTAATAAAAGCGTGCTAATAATAATACAAATAATTGATTCTTGCAAAACAAAAGTAGTGTTAGGACTATATTTCGTTAACTATTGTACTGTGACAAGATGATAAAGTACGTCAAGTTTAGTCATTAAAAACATTTTCAAAGCTATCTTCTCTATTTGCGCGAAAGGGTTCTTATTTCCGTGACGCTTCCCATTTCCGCGCAAATAATACCCTGTTCATGGCATCCCTTCTTTTTTCAGTAAAATTATCAATTAATACATTAATTAACTGCTGACTACTTGGCTCCATAACATTTGTTCAAAGTTCATTCTCCTATTACAAGTTCGTCTAATAGTTGTTTTAACGAAATATTTGTCTTTCATAATTCTCGCTTATACCTTAAAATTGTAGTAAAGGATATAAAATGCCAAAATTTCTTTTTTTTTTCACTGTTAACAAAATATATCACCTGCTTTTATTTTACAAGTTTAAACTTGAGCATGAAAACATATAAAGATCATTAAAAGTCAACAGCAGGTTTCGGGCGCTCAAACGAAAATGATCCCCATTTTCGCGCAAATGGGAATCTCGAAACTGGCACCAATCATTCAAGACCGTTGAAAAACAAAAGTAATCCTCATATATAATAGGGAGTTCACTGATCGAGTAACGCTCTGACGTCCTCAACAATGAAACTTGTGCCATAGCTTGATAATTTGATAATATTTTTTGGTAATGTTTACATGCAGGGGAATTCTTTATTTTGACGAAGCTGAACTGGATCCGTTCAATTAACTGTTTCACTGGTAAAGCTGTCGTTTTAGGAGAATGAAGAAACGAAAAAGTGGTCAACCATTGAGAAGAGATAAAATGGAAGGAGTGAAGACTTTCATTAATGAAACTAAGACCCCAAGTCACGTGATAGATTTTAAAGCAAAGCATTGGAAGAAATCAGGTTTCTTTCGCTTGTTTCATGCAAAACGTGCCAACCATTCATCGTTGTTGAGTCACGTGACTTGGGGTCTATGGGTCAGCTTTTGCTTTGCCAATGATTGGACTTGCTCTCTCCATTTTGATTCCTGCTCTAAGTGGTCAACAATGAACGCTACCTACCGGAGTTTAGGGCTAATCCACTGGAGTTAAGGTTAAAGTTTCAACTATCGAAATACTCTGGCCTCAAAAAGTCAAGGTACAATATGTTTTTCGAAGCTCACCATTAAGAAAATGGCAGTAACAACAAAATGCATAGTTTGCATGAATGATAATTTCAAACCATTAAAAAAAAAAAAACGATAGCTGGCACTTTTTTATATATATATATATATATAGAAAAGAATATATCTTTAAGAATGAGAAAAAAATATGCAAACAGCAAGCTTTCGTACTTTTGGGTGTAAGTTGTGTTAATTTTCAACTGTTGTTAGCAGTTTCGGTGACAATAGTCAATAGAGTTTAGAAAATGTCTCAGAGACGTCGTTTGCCGATTCGTTAAGGTGGCGGGCAGTTGGATGGATGGAAATCGGATTGTCTCAGACTGATGCTGCTAGACGTCTCAATGTATCTCGTAGTGTAGTTCGGCGACTTTGGGATCAATACCAATCCGAAAATTCTGTGTCTAGAAGACCTGTTCCAGGCCGAGTTTGAGATACAAGACTTGTAGAAGACGGTTTTCTAATTCTTTCGGCCCGAAGGAGATGAACCACTACTGTGCCGCAGCTCGCTGCAGACCACTTTGTAGCATCAGGAAGAAGAATCTCTGCTACAACGGTGCGAAGTCGTCTTCACAATGCAGATCTCTATGCAAGACGAGCAGTTGTGTGTGTTCCCCTCAACGGACCACAGCGAAGGATCCGCTTATGCTGGGCAAGAGAACATATTTCCTAGACCCAGCAGCAATGGGCTTCTGCGCTGTTCACAGACGAGTCCAGATTTACATTGGAGAGTGATTCAGGGCGTCTACTGATCTGGAGGGAACAGCGCACTAGATACCATCAATACAACATTGTAGAAAGGCGCAGTTATAGGAATGGTGAAGTCATGGTTTGGGCAGGGATCTCGCTCGGTGGTCACACTGACCTTCATGTGTTCCATGGTGGAACTTTGACTGGTCTGAGATATCGGCATGAGGTCCTTGATCCATATGTCCGCCCATATGCTGGTGTTATTGGTAATGACTTCATTCTGATGGATGGTAATGCACGACCTCACCGAGCTCGGATTGTGAGGAGTATCTTGAGGACCACGGTTTGGAACGAATGGAATGGCCAGCTAGATCTCCAGACCTGAATCCGATAGAAAATCTTTGGGACTTTCTTGGCAGACAGGTTGCTGCTTTAAATCCTCCTCCAAGGTCGTTACATGAGCTGGAACAAGGCTTACTCTGTGTTTGGTCTTAGCTTCCTTTTCCGGTATCCGACAACAGAATAATCAGCATGGAAAACCGATGCCGCCAATGCATTCAAGTTAGGGGGGACACATTCCTTATTGGAACCCGTTTTTGTATTGTTTCTATCACATTTTACTACATAAAACTGATGTTCTGTTTTCTTCAAGAATGGACTTTTCCTCAAATATTGCTTTTTTGTTTTAAATCGTTTTTGCAATACACTTATACAAATTTCTATGACGCATTCAGTATAAAACTATTTATTGCACATATCTTCCAAAATTTTTGTTTCTACGTTCATTCATTTGCAAATTAGACGCAAAAAACCGGTTGTACCTTAACTTTTTGAGGCCAGTGTATCACCCACCAAACAGGCAATTGCTTCGTTCAAATGTAGAAGCAATTTTCACCCGTCATACCTTGACGGGCGTTTTCTAGACAAGAAATTTTGTTCTACTGCCGAAGTTAATACTTTCTTTCAGTACTTGTGAACAAAGTACTAACCACACATTAGAACTGTCTACCTCAAACGATATCAATACAAGTTTACCGGGACATATGCACATAACCAGATGATTATTTCATCCGCCTCCTCATGAAGAATCCGCACCCCAAGTGCGCTATTTGAATCATTCCAGAAAATCACATTCTCCTGAAGTTGAGCTGCTGCCTACCTTTAAATATTTCAATGCAAGCTGTCCGGGGCATTTTCATATAACCAGACGATTATTTCATCCTCCTCCTCATGAAAAATCCGCACCCCAAGTGCGCTCTTTGACTTATTCCAGAATATCGCATATTCCTGAAATTGAGCTTCTGCCTACCTTTAAAGATTTCAATACAAACTGCCCGGGGCATTTGCACATAACCAGATGATTATTTCATCCGCCTCCTCGTGAAAAATCCGCATCCCAAGTGCGCTATTTGAATCATTCCAGAATATCGCATTCTCCTGAAGTTGAGCTGCTGCCTACCTTTAAATATTTCAATGCAAGCTGTCCGGGGCATTTTCATATAACCAGACGATTATTTCACCCGCCTCCTCATGAAAAATCCGCACCCCAAGTGCGCTCTTTGACTTATTCCAGAATATCGCATATTCCTGAAATTGAGCTTCTGCCTACCTTTAAATATTTCAATACAAACTGCCCGGGGCATTTGCACATAACCAGATGATTATTTCATCCGCCTCCTCGTGAAAAATTCGCATCCCAAGTGCGCCGTTTGAATTATTCCAGACTATCGCATACTTCTGAAATTGAGCTTAATCATTTTCATATTACGCAAGAAACAGATTATGCCGGCACACATGCAAGCGTTCACTGTTTTACGCCGAAAGCGTTTCCCTGGCGTTACATCACAAGTTTCTTCTGTCGTAAAGAAGTAAAAATAGGAGAAAATAGCGATTCATTGTGTTCTGCATGGATCCACGAATTAGACCTCAACCTCGAAAATCAGTCTAGCGGCGGATGAACGCCGGTTACTTTTCGAGGCCGCAACTCTTCCGTTACTAATGTCTCCGATTACCATTTCTCTCCTGCCCAAGAGATGGCAGAAAAAGGGCGGGATTATCGGAGAGAATTAGGAACAAATAGAAATATCTCTTCGAGGACTGATGAAGATCGTGATGTGATGTTACCGCGAGACTAAACACTCTTCCTTCTCTTTCTACGAGGAAAAAGTGGTTCGGGTAAATAAATTAGCTTTTGAAGCATTTTGGAAAACCTTCACTTACGTTTACTGTTCCATTTTCTCACGAGTTGTGGATGGAAATTGAGTAATTGATTGATGGGTGAGTTACTATTCTGGAGCAGCTGTGTAAACTATGTCTGGTAAAAATTTGTCGGACGCGTTCATATAGTATTACTAAGCTTAAAAGTCAGGCGCTTTCGATTTCTTTTATGATGAATACTTGCTTTTTGTGAGCTTCAAAATCTCATTAGCAGTTAAAATTTATCAAATTTAGGTTCCTATGGACACTCTGGATCATTTGATGTTATCTGTCCGATAACTTTGGAAGTCTTTAGATTGCCATTAAAATTTAATTTCCTTTAATCGTTTGATTCTCAGCCTTTTTTTGGAACAAAGTCACACCTTGTATTAAGATGAATTTCGCGGGGCAGAACGCATTCAAAATTTAGTGATATTTTTTTTCTAAATAACATAAACAAAACACGAAAAAGGAACAAAAATTGCAAATCAAGAATTGTTGTTATTACTACATGCTTATTGAACGCGAAGTTTTCTCCCATCTCTTAGAAACCAATTTCTGACCATTTGGCTCTGAATTTGCAACAATCATTCAATGTTGAATTAAGAAGATCGATTGTTTTGGAAACAGAACATAGTTAATATATTGAACACAAAAACGGGTCACATGAATGAGTCGCGCGGGCCTTATATCCTGTATAGAGTTTTGGCTGTAGGTTGATGGGCAACACTGCCATACTATTTCACAGTTAATGGTATACGGAGTGGTGTCCATCCCCCAACAGAGCAAGAGCTCACTGCCCTAAATATCATAAAGACCGCCCACAGCGAAAGCGCCCCCAAAACAAAAGAAAAAACCCCTCAAAACACCCCCCTCTAAAAATTTTAATGACGCAGTCTGCGCCATGACCCCCGGGCACCCCTGGTATACGTATAAAGCTACAAGTATGTCTACACTCACATTCTTTTCACCTTCCAATAGCAAAAAGAGAGATGAACGAAACGCATGAACACATGAACTACTGCATGACTTTTTAGAAGTTGAATTATCTGAATTTTTACTGTGCATCTCACAGCGCACGTGTTTTCATCACCAAAGGACACCCGAACTTACATCTTTGGGAGGAGGGAAATTCTCAATTTGCCGTATAGAACTCCAAATTTTGCCGAGTGATTAAATTAGGCACAATACACTGCCGCAAAAAAATCTTTACATGTGGTTGGAAATTAAAAACCTGAAATACGTCTCTTTTTCACTGAAATCCCCCGAAAGAAGTGAACATTGCTCAACTTATCAGAGTCACACTGTAATGCTACTTTTTGTCGTCAGTGGTTATTTTTATGAGAATAGTACGTACATTCATGTAGTATATGTTCCTATCAAAAAACAACAACAAGGTTCGTTTCTGTTTAAAATACACACGGATTTCAATCAAATGCTAAACCGTTTTCATGAAATTTGACAGACCACTTTAAAAATAACATTCTGACACGAACATTTGAAATGACAATTTTTTACAAATACAATATCTTTTTTTTACGAAAGTGCAAGCGTTATCAAAACTTTTTGTACATAATTAATTTTCTTATTGCATAAAGCTGTTCTTACAAAAAAAAATCTAGTGGACTGAAAAATCAGAATGATATCGTCGATAGAATGAGTTACATGTACTTCAGTATCTTTCAAAGAGAAAAGAAAAACAATAAAGGATTCATCAGTGGTGACAATATACAGGGTGATTCAAAAAGAATGGTAGGGTTTTAAACATGTATATTTCTAAGAGTAAAAATGATTTTAAAAAAAAATCAGATTTTTAAACCATTCTGAAGATGTTCGATGTGGCACCTGTTTTCAAACTCCTGTCACACCCGTTGTATAGCATGTTCACCGCCACAGAAGCAGGTGCTGCAGCGATCGATTTTTTAGTTTGTTGAGATTCGTAGGTAAGAAGCCACAAACACTATCTTTTGCATATCCATACAGGAAAAAAATACATGGTGCTAAGTCTGGTGACCGAGAGGAGTAATCATAAAATGCTAAGTCACATCTCCCTTAACAGTCAATCTGTTGAGGGAGTGTTGTGTTAAAAAAGATTAAATCCTCGACATGCCAATGAAGTAGCCTATTGAAACTTTACAACTGGCTCTTTTATTCAAGCTCCACTAGAGAGCTATCGGTTCAACTTAATATTTTCATGTGACTACACATACTGACTCCAGGATATTGTCTTTACTGTCAATTGTCATGTTTCTCAAAAAGGACTTTGCATTGGAATGAAAACCCTGCACGCTGTGAACAAAAAGCACAGAAACTTTTAAATAACTACAAAGATATGTTGGTATTCTGTTTCAATAAAAATGGATACAAAATTTTAAAAGAAGCAATCGACCATATGCTATGGTTTAAACGCATTGCAAACGTTTTTTACTGGGTGATTATAAAAAACGTTTTTTCAATAATTTGTTGCTGGTCCCTAGGGTTGTTCAAATTTTTTTTTCCGAGCTAAAATCCAGGACACCTCTTATTTTTTTAGACTTACTAATAGTATTATACTGTAAGAGTTTTAACTCTTACTCAAACTTTAAGGGGTGCTCAATGATCTTTTTATTTTAACATTATCCGTAGTATAGAAAATGCTACAACTTTAGAAAGATTTAATTTCCCCAGCTGTTTTTTACACCAATTTACATCCCTGAAACTCAAGTTCACGGAGGTGCCGAATAACCACACTAAGTTTTTAAAGCAATATCTATCTTCTTGTTACTTCCTTTTACAAAAAAGGAAGTATTGTATTCGCGAAAAAATTTTCACTCAAAAATCGCCCTTAATTTCCATTTTGCTCACCCCCAAATGAATGTTGAGTTTTTTTTTTCGATTCGACCACATGCGGAAAAGTGCCTAAGAATGTATAGACACGCGAAATATCCATTTTGACCATCACCGAGGTAATTACAACGACTTTTCTCGTGACGTCTGTATGTATGTGCGTATGTGTGTATGTGCGTATGTGCGTATGTATCTCGCATAACTCAAAAATGGTATGTCCTAGAAAGTTGAAATTTGGTACATAGACTCGTAGTGGGGTCTAGTTGTGCACCTCCCCTTTTGGTTGCTTTCGGATGTTCCTAAGGGGGTCTTTTGCACCTTTTTGGGGGAAATCATTGTTAATTTCGATGTAAACTCAAGTGGCGTTATAATTTGTCGGACACTTGGCGATATATCGCCAGTCTTTTTGTCGCCAAGTTTTGTCGCCAACTTGGCGACAAATTTGGCGGAGTTTTTTTTTTTTCGTTTCAATTTGGCCATTGTTGGTGATATTTAGAGAATAAATATTGAATCACATTAAAATAGCGAATAATGGGGAAATGACATTAAATTGGAGTAAAAGGAAGTCATGTGATGCACACATCAGCTCGTTTTTTTTCTACAAAAATATCACAACTTCAACTACGGCTGAAAGTAAACACTCCCTTGTATCATGGAAAATAAAATTTGATGTCATTACTGCCAAGTGTTAATGAGGAATGGCATTTTGTGTTTAGGTAACGGAGGTGAGAATTTATTGTGTGACATGACTCCTTGTCCTTAAAAAACGAACTAAAACACAATATTTAAAAATTAAATATACTTAAACAATTAGTATTTGAGACACTTGTGAAAGGAAGAATAAATAAATAAGTACATACTTTTAACTAAACAAGTTATTAAGCAACGTAAGCAGTCACACAAGGTGTGTGACATATCACGGAGGTGAGAATTCACATGTTGTGAACCAAAAATATACTAAAATAAAAATTGTAATTAAAAAATTGTTGGCAGATTTAAATAGATGTATTTTTGATGAAATTAAAAATTATTGTTAAATTAATTGTTCCTTAACGTTTTTACTGTAAAAGGCGTGTGACAGAAAAGTTACACTTTTTGAAGAATGACCTAAAAATATCATAAAATGTTATTATCACTATTTTGAATAAAGTACATAAAAATTGTTTTTACGCAAACAGGTAAAAATTCCCTAAGACCGAACAAATTTTCTTGCAGATGATATTTAATCTCGACCAGAGGTTGAAATTCTAGCTGCAATACATTGTGGGTGGGTTACGAGAATCAGTGCACCTTTCGTGAGTAAACGGATCGGTCACGAGAACCACAGGGTTTTGTTCATTGGTAGTGTGGCTCTGGTAAGTTGATGCTTGACCTCGGAGAAGCGCATTCATATCTGGGCCGAAAGCGGAGAAATTCATAGGTTGGTGTAATAATGATAATCGTAAAGTATCACGATTTGTTAGTCTTTTTGTTGCATGATATTTAGTAAAAGTGAAGCATCTGAAAAGATAGACTGAAATTTATCCAAATTAGTAACTTTAAGAGACAAGGAGTAATCGACATAGAAATCTGAAAAAAAAAAAAAAAAAAGAAATCACAAACCTGACTGCAATTTTCCATCTGTCAGAAACAAATTCAAGGCAAATTCTTTTGCATTTTATTGACTAATTTTTAACAGAAAAGTTAGCAGTCGTTGAATTGAGAGTGCTCAGACGCTCGGAAAAAGGGCTATTTTATATTACTATCATCAATGAAACATTTTTTTTAAAACAAATATATCACAATTATTTTGACTGTAAGTTTCATTTAATATACGTATTGTTGTTAAGCGTATTATTTTTGATGATTGATTCATGCATTATACGTTTAAATACGCCGGTTTATTAGTGATCTTGTGTTTGCTGTATGATATTTAGTAAAAATAAAGCATCCTGAAAGAAAGGCTGAAATGGTTTGCGAATTTACAATCAAGATCGCCAGCTTCGTGTTAGCATTTCCAATTTTGTGCCACAGCTTTTGCGCTACGTAGCGGCTGTCGAAGTACGAATAGAGCTTCGGTTTTTATTTACAGTGCAGTACAATCTTGTTGAAAGTGATCTCTGTTGTTGTTATTGTTGTTTTTTAAGTGATGACAAAAATTTAAATGTTCAATGCGGTATTTCACATTGTTTTTGTATTGTTTTTTTATAGTGTCTTGGGTGTCTTGTGTGAAACCAGGTCTGTGGAATCAGAGTCGAAAAATGGGGTAGTTTATTTCTGTCAAAAGTACTACTCTAGACCAGCAATTCCCAGCCTTTTTAGTTCTGTGGTCCATCAATTTTGTAGAGAACACCATTGAGGCCCACTAAAACCCTATACATTACTTGCGCAGCCAAAATTGACTTTCTGGGAGGGGGGGGGGGGCATCTGCTTATAAAAGCCTCTCGAGTGTCTCAACTCACTGGTTAGTCATGCCAGTTCAACAAAGGAGGAGCATTTTTAACTTGAAGCTAATACTAGTTTCTTCGGCAATTGTCTTTAAAGGAGTTTGATTCATTAGATTTCATCTTCAACTATAAGGAAAAGTTCCTAAAAAATATGAAAAATTCTAATTTTAAAGTTCTTTATTGACCATGAGCTAGGGAGAGCTTTTGAGTGACGGTTCATTTACAAAGCGAATTTCAGCATTAAAAAAAAAAAAAAAACGGAAATTCAAACCCAGGGATTTTTCTTGGTTCAGATTCTCGGTCAGTGTCCACGGCCCAGTAACACGTTTTTCGCGGCCCATGGGTTGGGAACCGCTGCTTTAGACACTAAAATTGATAGAATAAGCAGAAAAAACTTGGAATGGAAGAAAATTTTCTTTTTTTGAAGCGTTTAATTTTAAATTATTTGTTTAAAATGTCCTATTTTGGGAATAATTCGTGGTCTTTATGACGTCACAAGTAATGTACTTTGGCGTGCTACTCCACTGGCGCGCTGAAAGTTTACGCTTGCTGTCTACCACGTTTGCCTGCATGTTTTTATTAAGAAGCGAATGAAATATTTCGCTCTGCGCTAATAGCATTAGTGAATGGCATTTCATCACTTGTGATCTCATGTGCAGAAGCGTAAAAAATGAAATTGAATCTGAGCACCGATTAAAACAATTGCTAAAAAATATAAAAGTTTCTCAAATAATTTAAAAATAGTTAAACCCTACGTTCTTAAATATGCTATCTCAGAAAAAAAAATGCTCTTAAAATTTCGGAAACAACCCAATTCCTAAAGTCGGAGTCGGTCATTTTCGCTACGACTCCGCAGTCCTGATTAAAACAACTATTTCCACGTAATTTAAATTCCTGGAAAGCTTTAAATCGTATCTCTACATTATCGAAGGTTATATATAACCTGAACAGGCGATTGCACAAGTTGTTTCGTTTAAGTGCTATGTCAAAGTTATCTGAAAATGAGAGAAACGTGCTACAATTTTGTGCCACCAGTTTTCATAACGGAAACTGTATTACTTCAATCATTTTCGTTGTTTCCCCGTAAAATATATATACTCACGGCCCCTCTTAAACGAATACCGTCGGTTCCAAGAAATATTATTCGATTGAGCGGGGAAATTTTATTTACCTTTCCTGGTTGACAACTTTTGTCTTAAAATGTATTAATAAATCAGTGTCTAAGTCGGCGTTTCTTAATTTCTTTGATCAGTGGATCCCTTTTAAATGCTCACTTTTTTCGTGGAACCTTTAGTTTTTTGTCATTAGTTTGCAGTGGAGTAGCTAAGATTCTGTTTGAGAGGGAGCCCAGGTTCGTATCTCAAAGAGACTATCACATTAACTATTTATCGTTAAATTGATAATTAGACTTCATTATAAACCATGGTAATTATTGCTAACTGTTAGTTATTATTTATTGTTATAAAATACCAAAAAACTCCTTCTTTTGTTCACCTTTTTTTTGTTCCCTTATTTTGTCCCGCCTATTTGCATAGGCGGCTGGTGTCCCAAAAAAAGTAGAGGATCAAAGGAGGTGCGGGGAGGGGGGCAGGGATTGGTGGGCGACACACCCTTAAAGCTAAATTTTTTCTTCAAAAATGGGGTAATTGAATTTTTCGTCATAACTAATGAATTGACCTTCTTCCAAAAATTCGAGAAACGGACTCAAAAATAGGGACCAGATGGCCTCAGAAGATTCCCTTCTACAAAATCATTCCTTAAATACGTAAATAGATCATCACTGTCATTTTTTATTCGATCCTTAGTTTTGAACTTAGAAAAGTGGAGGGGCAAAGTCCCTTTACCGTTGAAAGTGGGAGGACAACTACCCCCTTGCCGTACGAGCCGCCTATGCCTATTTGTGATTCTGAGTATTTTTAAAAGGGATAAATAACCTCAGAATTCATGCATGAGTTAGGTGATTAAAATATTTTCTTAGATAGGAAATGAAATTTTAAAGTTATTTATAAATCAGACTTTGATGTCACTGTATGTTATGTTGACTTAAATTGATCCTCAGTCGTTAAATGTTAGAATTGTGCTTTCAACTGCTGTCATAGATACTGGGAGAGTGGCTGGTATTAAAAATAGAATATTTGAAATGTACGTCAAAAATCGTAATTTTAGGCAACATTTGCTAATGATGCAGGAAAGAGAATTTGGGGTGTCCTTCCATAAGTTTTTCAACGTTCAAGTCACTTTTAAATTATCTTGGGTAATATTAGGGGGTCAGTAGCTTCTTCCGGATTTTTTTTCGAAATTGAAGTGTTTAAAAGTGAGAAAGAGGTGCTTTATGACCGAATTTGGAAAAATTTCGAAGTTGAATCTAAAGGCACTATTTTAGACAAAAATAAAATTATTCCTATAGTGGCTAACCCTGATGGGTAAAAAAGCTCAGATTAGTGTACGAAAGTAAAAGTAATTTTTTTTTTTAATTTGGGAAAGCGATTTTATCGATTTTTTAAGTGACAAATTTAAAAGATGTGGAATGAAAACATTCAAGTCTCATGGAACCTCTGAGAGAGCTTCGTGGAACCCTGGGGTTCCGCGGAACACAATTTAAGAAACGCTGGTCTAAGTAATAAAAGAAATAATGATTTTGATAAAAAAAGAGAGCTTTAAATATGCTAAGTAATCAACAAAGTAGTATAATATAATAATTAAGTATATATAATACAAGTACGTATGAAAATTATAAATATGTAACTTATAACTTGAGGTATTAAATCTTTGTTTTGACAACTTTTTCAGTTCACATTTTTTGTAGAAAGTCCATAATAGTGGATTCCTTGCTCAAGGTATTTTGATAATACTTTTCTAACTTCAATTACCCTGTTTCACGCAATTAATATTTATTAATTTCTTACCGTCTGCAATGTTTATATTTCGTTGTGTTTTTTAATTTAATTATCAGCTGTCTGTTGGTAATGGCAACAATAAAAGAAACAAGACAGAATAGTGGAAATGCTTTGATAGAATATGAATGTTGTTTTTCCCGCCCGCGTTGTTTGCCGAAAAATACTATTTTAAATTTTTACGTCAATAATTGCTCTTATTTAATTTACGTTCAACGTATTCAAAATTTTTCTCCGCAAAAATATTTGCGAAATTGATCACTATTATTCGATTAACCGGGCAAAATATTCGATTGATCGGGGATCTCTAACATTACACCAATGGGGAAATATTCGGTTCCGGGAGATTTTATTGGTATGAGCGGGGTATTTTGTCCGTTACCCGATTAAGCGGGGCTAACAGTACCTACAGTGCTGGCCAAATTATTAGACTAAGAATGTTTTAAAAGCAAATTCTTTATTGATTACATAACTATAGTCACATTAACGAACAGTGAAATAATCATCTAATATTTAGTATGCATTCCCTTGTTCTTAATGAGCATTTTAAGTCTTTTTAGCATACTTTTCACAACGTTTACACCATTTCTTACCTTTTTAAAAAAAGTTAGGTAAAAAATTGTTTATACTCACTATTATATATATACTCACACATACATACTCACTAATTACCTAAAACTAACTTTAAATGTAACAGAACACACTAATAAAAAGAATTAGTGAACTATTTAAGCTGATTGAGGTTATGTTCCTGGTAGGTAGATAAATAAAGAATATAAACAAAGGAGACAGTGCTGCCATCTGCAAACATTAAATTATGCTAAAATAACGTAATAATTAGTGTACAGTATGTACTGTACTTTAACAGTAAAATAAATAGCATTTTAGTACAAATAGTTCACCAAAAAAAAAAACTCTTTAGTTTAATAATTTGGCAAGCACCAGTATTTTTTAGAACTTTTTACTTAGAATTTTTATTAGACCCTTTTCGAACATCAGGAAAAAAGAGAAAGATAGAGGACAACCATACCGGAACCGCACAATAACCATATGAGCCCCATCGAAAAATACTCGACGTTAAATCCCGGTTATCACAAATTTGCCATTTCAACTGCGCTTGCGCGCGGACTTAGCTGATTTCAAAAATCTTGCTAAAATTAATTACAAACATTTTTAATTTGGTAATAAATGTGAGATGGCAACAGATAAAAGTTTGAAAGTTCACAAAGTTTTCTCTGATTTAGTTTTTAGGCCTCGGTAAAGATTGAATTTTGCGTCTTAATTATTAATGGATTCGGTGTCTGATTTGTCTGTCCTTTTTCAACCAAATTTTTAATCTCAGAAGAGCGTACTAGAATTGCAGCATCACTTCTAATACAAAGCCGAACCCTCAATCTAAATAAAAATGTATAATACTAAGTTGTTTACGTTTAACGTAAAATATCCGCAAAAGACGGATTTCTGTACTAATATTCTAATTATTTTTGAAGTACACAACGTGTTTTACATTTATGTTAAATAAATATTTCCAAACTAATAAATATTGAAATGTCATTTTTCTCTTAAGATTATCAGTTATTTATATCCATAGTTTCATATAATATATCACGAAATCGCTGTGAAAATAGTCTAATCGCATTCATTAATTTGGTGGGACTCTCGCTCAGCCTAAATATAAACAAGCAACACGAAATCTTAAAACAGAAAGCCAAAAAGCTAAGTACGCGAGCAAGCGCAGTTGAAATGGCAAATTTGTGATAATTGGGATTTAATGTCTAGTTCGAAAAATTGGTAAAGCAGTGAAATCTGTATACAACAATACTGTCTATAACAATAAACTTGTAATATGTTCTTTGATATCGGCAAAATTTTCATTTACTGAATGTATTTTCAATCTCTCTATAGCCATAACCACATTTCTGATGCAACTGCCTATAACAATTATGTATGCATTTTTTCAAAAAACAAAAATTAGCGTATTTAATTATTACAGCTGTCTCTGAAACTACATCCTAAATAGGGGATGAAAACAGGTGGTAATAAAACACTAAGAAAATTTAGGAAAACGCTACACAGTTGATATCAGTAGCAGTTGATGCAAAAAAAAAAAAAAAAAAAAAAAGTGGAATTTTTTAATTAACCGTAGTCATTATTTTTTTTCATAAGGCACAATATCAAAATCGACCAAAAACTGAGCAAAAATCGTCTATAACGATAACTTGTCTATTACAACATTATTCTTAGCTCCCAACAATATCGTTATAGACAAATTTTACTGTAATTTATTTCTAAATTTTAAGTTACGAAGATATGAGTTATTTTTGTTTGTTTTTGTGTGTTGGTCTTTTAAAAATTTGTCTTCTGTTCGATTATTCCCTTTTATGGTTGAACTCCAAATGTTTAAGAGGGAAAATAAAGTTTATTTAAACTAATGGCTAAAAGTTTCAAGAAACTGTGTTAAGAAATTTAAAAATATGTACCACTCGAAGCTTGCTGCTTTCCCATTTTGTGAAAAGTTTCAACAGAAAGGTTGACACTCAATTTTTTTTTCTAGTCCACCAAAACTTAAGAAAAATATATTAAAAATAAATAAAAAATAATTTTTTTAAAACGCAGATTATAATCATGAAAAACTGTTTGCGACTATATTATAACAGGGCCAGCTTAAAATGTATTCTTAACGAGAAAAAGAGGGTGATGCAAAGGTTGACGTACCTCCAACTTTGTGCCAGACGAAAAAGATTTTGTCATTTCAGCTATTACTTTTCTGTAAAAGTAAAAGAAAGAAGAAAAGCGCAGAAAAGAAGTCTTAAAACATCTTAAAAGTGTCGCTAAAGAAAAAATAGTCAAAAATAAAATAAATAAACATTGAAAAATTAAAAATTAGGGGGCGAGGATGTGGCCTGGTAGATGGGGAAAATGTGGTCTGGCTGTCTTTCGGTTTGTTTCTTCTCCTCCCAAATAACTTTTGAGAGAATAGTACGATTTAAAGAAACTCTTTTTGTTCTAAAAAATCTCCGCAAGGACACCTCATCCTTTAGTTTTCTTTCTGATTCGAACCAATTTTTCATTCAATTTTGAACAGTTCAAAAAAAAAAAGTAACATTAGCGCCTACGGGAAATTTAAGGCAAATATAGCTCGCATGCTTTTCGGCGGATTTTTTCAAACGTTGTTGGAAAAAGCTTTTGATGAAGATCTTTTGATTTTTTTTGTTTTGTTTTTTGTTTAGCTGTTTTAAAGATATTTTTTGAACGATTTCAAAATTTTTAAGATTAAAATTTTGGCTTAAGGGATAATTTTAAACTTTTTTACCTAGAAATCCAAAACACTAAAAATTGTTTGTTGGTACCAAAAAATTGTGAGTTCTGTGTATATTCCGGATATGTTCTTAAATTTTTTGTTTCAAAAAATTTTCAAAAAAAAGTTAGTAATGAAAATATTGAAATACAATCTCTCGTGGCCTTAATATTAACTCAAGTTGGAGATAAATATGACTGAATCAAAATGAAATGAATTCAAAGTTCAAATGCTTTCAGTTTGAAATAAAGATTGTTGAGACAATTCGTTTTGATTTTAAGTTTTAATTTATTTCTTTTCCTTTTCTTTTTGAACGGAAAATAAAAGAAAATATGGAGAGTTTTATTTTTTTTTAAAGAAAGAAAAAGCTCCAAACGATTTCATTTTTGAAGAAAATAACTTGTTAAAGAAGTCTTTTTGCTTTATTTATTTCTTTTCTTAAGTTTTTTTTTCTATTTTTATTTTTGGAAACGGGGGGGGGGGGGAAATAAAATTCGAGGAGCTATATTTTTACCTAGAAGAAAGAGTTGCAAACGATATTTTTTTGGACAAATATATTTATTTTGAAGTATTTTTCATTTTTAAATGTTCCATTCTGCTTTTTTTTTTTTTTTTTGAATGATTAACAATTTTTTTTGTTCAAAAACTAATATATTAGTTTCTTTTCCAGTGTCTGAATGTGTTGCTGCTTTATTAGTTTGCTTATTTATTTTTGCGAATCTGTATCATCAGATTTTTTTTTCTAAAGGATAGAGGCATATTATGTTTTTAAAAACAGCTTTAAGTATTAAAAAGCTATTTTTGATAGAATTTGCGATCTTAGCTAATTATGAAAATATTGATCAGATGCTAGAAAAACTGTTTGTGTAAGAGAAAGTAGGCTCGTTTACTTCTGGGCGAAATTTCTCGTTAATTTTTTCAAATGTTTATCATGTTACAGATAATCTAAAAGGGATTTTAGTTTAAATAACACGAATCTTTTTGCGTTCTATTCTAGGCCGCCTGGTTATCTAATAAAAGAAATCATTGATTGAAAATTCATTTGATTTGCTTTCCCGCATAACTAACTGTACTCTTAAACTAGATATAGAGATTTCAAAAAAAAAAAAAAAAAAAAAAACCCTTAAAATCGGCCAACGAGAATGGTAGGATTTGGTTTGGGCAAGATTATTGGTGGCTTTATGAGACTAAAATCCAGTCTGTGATAAAAATAATGAGATTAATTTCTCAGATGTTCTTATATAGGCGTTTCCACGAAAAGGTTTCCATTTTGTCCCGCACGTGACAGCTTATTTACATCATAAAAATATTAATTTAAAAGAGCAATAAACAAAAGTCTTTTCTTAAGAAATCGTTCATACGTTTGTGATTTCTTAAGAAACAAAATTTTGTTCATTATTCTTTTGTATTAATATTTTTAATGATGCAAATCAACTGTCAGTTGAGGGACAAATTGTCAGTTTTTGCGGGGCCCATAAGCCCCTTTAAACTTCATTGCGTTTCATGTTTATTATCACATCCATGTTACACATAGGAAAATTTTACTTAAAAGTTCAAGCTTTTTCAAGAACAACTTTTCCAAACCAGCAACTCTTTCTGAGTAAATTTATTCCATCATACTTTTGGAAATTAGAAGAGAATATTAATTTTAAACGATGAAAAATTTCAAAATAAAAACTTTTTTTTAAATTTGATTATTATATAGACAGCGTTGAGAGAAATGTGACAGCTCTGCATTGTGCTGAAACAAAATGTGATCTTCCCCCTATCTTTTAAAGTAGATGTAGCAGCACTAAAGTTGAATAAGTTGATTTTATCAGCTTATTAAGCATTTGAATAACTCCAGAAAAGCTGCTGCATTTACTGGGCAAGCGAGGAAAAAAAATCACCCTTTATTTCAGCACAAATACAAAGCTGTCCTATTCTTTCCGATTATCTCCCCCCCCCCCCCCTGCGTATTTTTAAATTTTTCAGTTGTACAATTATTAATGAAAATGCAAAAGATCGAAGGGGAAAGATCTTATCTCTAGTGATTAAGTAGAGCTCGTTATGATTTAAGCTTGCAAAAAATTAGATGTAACGGCTAAAAGTTTGGGATGTTCTCAGGAGAAGTGCGATAATTATTACGAGAATGTGGTCGTTTCCGAAATTTTAAAAGTATTTTTTTCTGAAAGAGCATGTTTGAAAACATAGGATCCGACCGTAATAATTTTACAAAGTTAAATATTTTTTAAAAATTATTTTAATCGTTGCGAAAATTCAATTTCATTTTTTACGCTTCAGCCCAGGACATCACAAGTGATAAAATGCACTGATGCCATTAGCGCAAAAGCGCACACACAATATTTAATTCTCATCTTAACTCACATGTACTAGCAACGATATAGTTGATACCAAGCGTAGAACGCAGTATTTAATTCGCTTCTGAATTATCATAACGTGGAGCCGCAGTTGACAGCAAGCGAAAGCATTCAGCGTACCAGTGGATCTGCACCAAAGTACATCACTCGTGACGTCATAAAGACCACGCTTTGTTTGAAAAATCGGGAATTTAAAAAAAATTAATTACAAATTACATGTTGGAAAAATGAAAGTATTTTCTGGGTCCATGTTATTTATTTATTTATTTATTTTTTGCTCATTCTATCAGCTTCAGTGACTAAAAGTAATACTTTTGACTGATGGAAACAATCTCATTGTTAGCATTTGCACTAATAATCTTGTATCTTTTTCTTGTAATGCCCACCAAATTACTTATGGAATAAATTAAAGACCATTGCTTTTACAATTTCGGAAAAGATGGAAACGCCTTAGGGAAGCTGTTAAAATTTCATAAATGCCTATAGAAAATTTTTAACCTCTAAGCGTTTTTTCCCCAATATAGTTTGAGAGCTCTTGTCTTCCTATTTGCTTTTCCGGAAAAGTGCGACGACAACTGTTATTATTTGCTCTAATTATATTAACTTGCATCTTTTTTTAATAATGCCCGTTAAACTAATCATGCAATAAACTTAATACTGTTGCTTTTGCAATTTAGAAAAAAAAAGGGAAACGCGTTTGGGTAACTTATTTTTTTAAACTGAAAAAACATTAAAAAAATTAATAAAATAAAACGGTAAACAACTGATGCAGAGAACAATACAATATCAGATAACTGCTGATAACTTATGACTGATTGTTGATTTTCTTTTAAGACTTGAACATAGTTGAAAATAATTTTTGAAACATTGAAATGATAAACACGTGTACTCACGTGTACCGTGTGTGTGTAGTGAAATAATAAACACAACAGGAAAACAAAAACTGAGATTTTCTGGAATAAACAAACAATGCGGAATGAAGAATAAATGCGCAGGACTTGATTTACCATTCAGTCGTTGGGGCCCTGGCCTAGCACCCCCAAATATTAGGCAAAAAAGAGTAGTGGTTCTCAATCAGTGTTGCGAGTAACACTAGAGATTCGCAAAAAACTGTGATGGAAAATAGTTAATTACCAGAAAGTATTTAAAATTATGCCAATAACGCAAAACTTTATTTGTGACAAGTTTCATGTGATCCTATATTTAAACAAAAGTATGGTAGAATCTCGTTCATCCGGCCCCCGTTTATCCGAATTAAATTTGTAGTGTTGAAAAAGTTTTATCCTCATATAAATCATAATAGCCGATGATCGAGTAACCCGCGTGTTTCAATAATGAAACTCGCGCCACGGCATGATAATTTTATAATATGTTTTGACAATGTTTAACATGCAGGGAAAGGCTTTATTGTCACAACGCTGAACACGATCCGGTAACTTAACAGTTTTACTCGTAAGACTGTCATTTCAGGGGAATGAAGAAACGAAAGGATGGTCATCAATTAACGCTACCTACTGGAGCTTAGGGTTAATCCGCTGGAGTTAGGGTTACAATTTCAACTATCAAAATATCAGCAAACAGGCAATGGCTTCGTTTAAATGTAGAAGCAATTTTACCCCGTCATATCTTGACGGGCAACTTTCTAGTATTCCGAAAAATAATAATTTTCGATTATGGCAGATGGACTAAATCGCGCGCATGTAGGTGGAATGGTCGTAATTGAATTTCAACAGACAAACTTTAAACATTGCATTTTTAAAACAACACATTTTTTAAACTAGTAGTTCATCCTAAAGCTAAACGAGTCCAGTAGGTCATTTTCCCACAAACTCCACAGCCCCGGTAAAAACATTTGCGTTTTGAATTTATTTCATTTTGATTCAGTCATATCTATCTCTGACTTGCTTCAATGTGAAGTCTACGAAAATGGTATTTTAATTTTTATTGTTCCAACTTTTTCCTATTTCTTGAAACCAAAAACTGGGAATATATTTAGAATTTGAAAATTTTTTTCAATTTTTGGAGACAAAAAAAATTTTCGTGTTTCTGTTGGCGTTAAAATTTTTTGAATTGTTTAAAAATACCCTTAAAATAACTGAATCAAGACTATCTTCTCTATACATGTTCTCTATTCATGGTCAAGGCCTTCTTCCTTGTTTGTAGCAAATCTCCTCAAGTTCAGGATCTACTGTATTGGCCTTAAGTATCCCCGCAGGGCTAATGTTAAGGTTTTTCAAACTGTTCAAAACCGAAAGAAAAATTGTTCCAATCCAAGAAGATCTTTTCTATAAATTTTCTTCATTTTGAGCTTTTTCCAACCAAAATTGTTTGAATCGAATTTGAATTAAGTTCGTTATTTATATTTGCTTTAAGTTTCCTCGGATACGCTATTAATCAAATTTTTCAAGCTGTTCAAAATTGAGCAAAATATTTTTCAAATCGAAAAGTTAAATATGGGAATAAGGTGTCATCGCCGAGATGTTTGGAAAACAGAAATGTTTATTCGAATCGGACTATTCATTCATAAGTTACCGTGTGTAGGGGAGGGGAGGGGGGGGGGTAACAAATAGACCGACAGACACATTTTCCTACCTCAAAATCCAACTTTATAATTTTTAATTTTTCAATATCTATTTATTTATTTATTTTTTTTTAAAGCTATATTTTAAAGATGCATTAACCCTTCTTTCGTGCTTTTTCCTTCTTTTACTTTTACGGGAAGTAGGCCAAAAAACATTTTTTTTTTTAAATTATGGGTACACAATGTTAATTGCACCACAAAAGGGTAAGCTGCTTAAAAAAGTTGAGAACCCCTGATGTAAAGAATTCTCCCAAAATATGGCTTTAATTTGTTTGTTATGTTTAAAATCCAGTGCGATACACTAACGTATACAATTGCAATGTGTGAGTGCATATGCAATAACAATAAAATTATGCGATTGCACCTCTACAACACTTTCGTCGCTTGTACTATTCAGTGGAGCCCCGCAGATGAGCCTGGCTTAATGTTCTAAAAATTCTAAATTGGACACTGCAACTACGAAATCACAATGAATAAAATAAAACCATGCAAAAGAAGTATTTAAAAAAAAATCTGCATCCAGTATTTATTTGAATTATTACATCTTGAATTCAAATTATGTTTTTCATAATCACGATTTACGATGTTACACTACTCGTTGAGTTTCTTGTTTCTACAAATGAAATGGAAGGGAAATAGCCAAGAACTTTCCACCCTTCACATCATGACTGGTGATTTTCTAAACTAGGTAATACGAGGCACATCCATAAAGAAGAAATATTGATTAAGATGCAGTAATAAAGATAAAAATTTTATAGCCGATATCCACTAGTACTTTTATAATAAAGATTATTTACAGCGTACAACGTTATGTATTTTTCTTTCTTACTAGTGTTATCCGCACGGATTTGCCCGTAGTAGAAAATTAAAAGGTCATTTGGTTCGCCTGTATATTTACAAATAATGGATGATGAATTTCTCGCCAATTTGCTATGTTAAATGGCTCGCCCATGTTACGGTTCCGCGTTATGATAATTTCGTAATTTACTATTCCAAGTTGCAATAATTTGCTGGGTAAAATTTTCTTAATGTTGGAATAGAAAAAGAACAAATTCGAATTTTCGAAAAATCGCTTCGAGGTGTACACCCCCATGCTACAAACTAACTTCGTGCCAAATTTCATGAAAATCGACCGAACGGTCTAGGCGCTATGCGCGTCACAGAGATCCAGACAGATAGAGATCCAGATTTTCTGCTTTATTATTAGTAAAGCTAAATCTTGAATGCTGGGAATTAGTAACCTACAAATTTTGTATTTAGATGAAGTTTTGCTGTTTAAGTCTCTACATAGTATGAAACTAGCTGCGTTGCCCGGCTTTGCTCGGTTTACCTAGAAAATAAAAATTGTGTCAAGTGACGTATATTCAACTATCAGACTTAAATAAAAGAAACAAAAACAATCTTGCAAAATTTTCCTTCTAAACAATGACGACGATATTAAAATACTTTTAGGAAATCAAAATGAGAAAGATGGACTTTTAAAAAGCGTAACCATGGAAACACAAAATAAAAAAAGTCTAAGAAATTATATGAGAAAGATGGAAAGAATTAATGAATTCAAGAAGCGCAACCTTGGAAACGCGGAAATAAAATGGTTAACAACTTGAATGAAGATAAGAATTTTTCGAACTTGATTTAAAAAGTCTTGTAACTTTTTTTTCTTTAGAGATAGAAGCTTACTTTTTCGACCATAGTGTGAGACAGATCTTTAGTTAAAGATGTCACTTTTTCCAATGGTGTCAAAAAGAAAACTGTGGTTCACTTTTTACTGATAGATATAACGAAGAAGGTAGTGCCTAAATTTCAGACAAGCCTTACAAAAATCGAGCTAAAAATGCAAATAACTCCAGCCGTAATTCGCAATTCCAGAGCTCGAACACGCTATCTTGCGGTGATTAACAATACTAAAGAAAAAGGTAAAACATTCCATTCAACGTGTTTTCTTTGGGGTAAACTACAGACTTCAGACAGTTTGTGGTGTAATGTAATTTCAGAAGAGAAAATAAAACTTCCCACAAACACAATGCAAAATTACTGTCATTCACTAAGCGTCAGAGCAAGTTATAAGTTACGGCATTTGTTTGTTTTACCTTTATCATCCGTCATTAGACAGTGGCTGTAGCGCCCCTATAGTTTATTGGAGTTGCGAATTAAGTTAGAGCATTGTAACAAATTGCGTGGAACGCGGAAAATTCTACCCTTTCCAACGATATGTAATATTCATATGTGCAAGCAATTTTTCACCCCCAAATTTGGAAATTTATGTAAATTGGGCCTAAAGTGGAATAAAAAAGGAACTACTCGAAGAATTTTTTTCGAACCGATCTGCAAACCTTTCCGGTGCTAAAAGAAAGATACTGTGAAAATTTCAACAAAATTGGCCGGGTA
Source organism: Uloborus diversus (assembly GCF_026930045.1). Classification (NCBI taxonomy): domain Eukaryota; kingdom Metazoa; phylum Arthropoda; class Arachnida; order Araneae; family Uloboridae; genus Uloborus; species Uloborus diversus. The sequence continues at coordinate 103,593,065 of NC_072734.1, forward strand.
GCATAGGCGGATTTAGGCTGTGAATTCTGGGGGTGCAACAATATAGCAGTTTCGTAGGTAGGGAGGGGCAGAGAAGGTGGTTCGCCCGGGGCGGCGATTTAGAACTTTTGGTGTGAAAAAAAAATCAAGTAAGAAAATCATACTTGAAATCTAATACTGGGTGCAAAGTGGAAAAAAAAAACCCTTTGAAATGTAAGGTTTTGGTACGATTGAACGGTCATTTCAGTGTTCAAAGTTGAAATATTTCCGTCGTGAGCCCTTGAACCTTTCTCATTCACTTAATGTCTTTAAATTGTAAGTCCTTAAATTGTAATTCAACGCTTAAATTGTATTTAAGTGTTGAATTAATGCAGGGAAAACAAATTATTGGAACTTTGTTACGGAATAAAAGCTGACTCACTATTATCCCCAAAGGCTTAAACTGACTTCAGTTTTGATAAAGATTCGGTAGAGAACCTCATTCCCCCCAAAGTTACTTTTAACTGCAATTTTTGATGTAAATTCAGAATATTTCTCCGAGATAGTCGCCTGACCCCGCCCCCTTCATTTTTGTAGGAAGAATACGAATTAAATTAGTTTCCCTTTGCTACCTTAAATGAAGTTTTCTATTTTGAGCGATAATTTTCAATGCCTTAATGTATTATTAGATACATCTCAATGAAACGGTGGCAAATAGAGGAACCGCACCGGGCGACAGAAACTGTAGCTACGCCATTGCAATACAGGGGATGGGGGGGGGGTACAGCACTGCAGATGGCGACTAAAGCTGTTATTTTGACGGCAAAGGTGACTATTTTGATGACAAGAGAGCGAGTATTTTGCAATCAATTGTAAAATACAGCGACTATTTTAGTAAGTGTAACTAAAATTCGTAAAAAAGCTAGGTTTTTTTTTTTCTCGTAGAAGAAAAAAAATTAAAAAATCGCTTTTAAGTTTACCCTCTAGTTACCACGGAAAAAAAGGAAAAGTTTTACCGCGTTTAATTTTTGAAAACAATCGTTTTGAAAAGTGAGAAAATGAAATGTAATAAAACATTCTAGACCAGAAAAAATGTGAAGTTTATATCTTTGTATAAAAAGAGTTTCGTAAAATTTCGTCGCGATCGTAAGAGATCGCAATTTTCGTAACGGTATCGTTTTTGTGAGTGCGATTTTTGTAAAGGATTAGTTTTTGGAATCGCGATTTTTGTTTCTCAACTATTTCTTTCTTCTTTTTTTTTTTTACTGTTTTTTGGTTTTTAATTTCTTTTATTCGTACTATACATTCATTTTTTTTTCAAACGAGATTTGGAAAATATGTTTTAAAGTTTTCCTTTTTAAAGGTTGTTTAAAGAAAATTTACCCCACGTAGGTCTGTCCCTCTTCATGGCATTAAAATGATATAGATGCTTTTTTTTTAAATAGGAGACTAATTTATAAATTATTTTCTGTATCTGGTAACTATTTGGAGACTATTACTCATATTAAAGGCAACAAAAGCAACTAATTTTAGAAGCGGAACTCAGTGATAGCACTGCCCCTCAACCTTCATAAAATTTTGAAATTTTACAGTGGAAATGTTGTTTTCAGTTAATTTCAGTGTGTAAGGACTTTATATGGTTTTTGAAGAAGTATATCACAATAGCCATATTGTTTGACTTTATTAGCCATGGTTGTTTCCAAGAAAAAGAAAATTGTAATGTTATAAAAATACATACCCAATTACAGAGTATAAAGTTATTATATAATACAGCGCTGAAAAATAATTAAAGGAATGTTTTTATTTGATTTATGTAATTACTAGCAGTACCCGCACAACGATGCCAGTGCTAAAAATTGAATGGAAGTTCGTTGGAAAAAAAAAAATTCTGATGTGAAATGATCGTTTTTCTTTGTATAAAATGCGTACACACCTTTTCAAAAAAAAAAAAAAAAAAAAAACTATTTAAGTTTCTTTGGAATTTAAAACTTTTCGTCAAATCATTAAATTAGATTTGCAGTTGCTTTAAAACTCTATTTAGCGAGTGAAGCGGTTTTTACTGCAATTTAAAATATTTTGTCAAATAAACATGAAAAGACATTAAATAATATCTTTCAAATATAAAAATAATTCCGCAGCTCTATTGTTTATCGCTAAATTTGCCCAGCAACCACGCTATGATAATCCATCCGTCTAACGAAAAAAAAAAAAAAAAACATCCCGTGGAACATTCAAAAATCATCGTCAGAAAAAAAGAAGAAAATGTCGTACATTTCACTCGAATAAAAACAAATCAAAAGTTTCTTTTCTTTCAAAATAAATCGCCAAAACAATGAATTACATTAACGGTTGCCTTAAAACAATAATCCTAGACTGAACCTGCTCAGCGCCTAACATGCCAATCGACCACGCTACCGGAACCCAGCCCTTTTGCGAGTGAAGCGGGTGTTTTTTCTTTAGCAATAATAAATGTTACGCCAAACAAACAAAAAGGTATAAAATCACATTAACAGTAGCTTTCAAATCTTTATATATTAAGAGCTGCGTTGCCTGGCTTTACCCGGTCTACCTTGAGAACAAAAATTGTATCAAGTGACATATGTTCAACAATTAATTAAAAGAATAACTTAACAACTTAAAGAATAACTTAAATAAAAGAAAAAAAAAACACCATGCAAAATTACCCTTCCAAACAATGAAGACAGATATTAAAATACTTTTAAGAAATTAAAATGCAAAAGCTGGATTTTAAAAGCGTAACCATGGTAACATGAAATAAAATAAGTTTAAGAAATCAGATGCAAAATAAGGAAATAATCAATGTATTCAAAAAGCGTAACCATGGAAACGCGAAAATAAAATGGTTCACAACCTGAATCAAAATGACATATTTCGAAATTGATTTAAAAACGCTTGTAACTTTTTTTTTTTTTTTGAAGATAGAAGCTAATTTTTTCGACCAAAGGTCGAGAGAGATCTGGAGGTAAAAATCTCGCTTTTTCCAATGCTGTCAAAAAGAAAACTGTGGGACAATTCCTTCACTTTTTATTGATAGATTTAATGAAGAAAGTAGTGCCTAAATTTCAGCTAAGCCTAAAAAAGTTCGAGCTAAAAACGCAAATTACTCCCGCCGTAATTATGTTAGAGCATTGAAACAAATTGTTTAGAACGCGGAAAATTCTTCCCTTTTCAACGATACATAATATCAATGTGTGCAAGTAATTTTTCACCCCTTTAATAGCCAATAATAGGCAATTTGCGTGAAATTTGGGCCTAAATTTGAATAAAAAAAGAACTATTTATCGGATTTTTTCGAATTATAGCCTGTTACTCAGTAAGAAAGCACCTTTCATATAGTGAAAGAATTTTTCAAATAGGTGCAGTGGTCCCGGAGATTACCTCGAACATATAAACACACAAAAATCCGCCCTCTCTCTTTATAATATTAGTAAAGATTTATCATCTTTCTTTTTAAATGGAGAAATACTTCTTTTTAATTAATGTAGCACAATTTCTCTCGCACTGGCGATGTGTGGTGACCGGCTCACACTATAAGCTGCCTATTATTGTATTTTTGGGTTTGCTTTCAAGTAAATTAACTTGCATTTAGCTGTAGGAAAATATAAGTTGTTTTACAAAATTCTTGAGGAGATATATATATATTTTCCTGATAAAATATATTTCATTTAAATTTTCTTTGAAAATCCAACCAAAATTGTTGGGGGTGCGGCGCACCCCCTGGCACCCCCGTAAATCCGCCTATGCCGGGTTGTTCTCGAGTTTTGCGTGTTCCCACAAACAGACGCTTTTTGGAGACTTCTATACTTCTTTATACTATGTAGAGATGACTATTTCCCACATTTAAATTTCATTATCTTTACTAATAATAAAGATGTAAGTCTCTCTATCTCGATCTCTCTCTAGATATCTCTCTGGATGTCTGTATCTCTGTGACGCCCATAGCGCCTGACTGTTCAGCCGATTTTCATGAAACTTGGCATAAACTTAGTTTATAGCATGGCGGTGTGCACCTCAAAGCGATTTTTCGAATATTCAATTTTGTTCTTCTGTTCCAATTTTAAGAACATTTTACCGAGCGAATTACCATAACATGGACGAGCAAATTACCGTAACGTGGAAGAACAAATTACCATAACATTACCGTAACATTTGTAAATATACAGACGAATCAAATGACCTTTTAATTTCTACTACGGGCAAAACCGTGCGGGTACCACTAGTTTTAAATCCAACAATATCGAGGAACGATGTTTCCCCAACTATAACACTGCATACAGGAGCAAATAAGCTACTGCTTTTCACTGGAAATTTTCAACAAAGAAAGTTTTTAGAAAATACTACAAGCAATAACAGCGAATCTGCCGACTCGTTATCTACCAATCACAATACAAATTAAAATTTTGAAAAACGTTTCTCTTCACCGGGTGAAGAAAAAAGCCCTGTCCTGACATTTGTTAGTTCTTTTAAAGCAAATTAAATATTGGTACAATCTTCGGATTTTATTTAGTAACCCGGTAGCAGAAATTGTTTCAGCAGTCTGCGCCGCAGATCAAAAATAAAAAAATAGTCTGCAACATAAACCGTCATCAGCTTAGTAGAAAAACTTAAATTGGCACTAAGAAATGCTAAAAAATAAGATGCTGATACAAGTATGTACTACCTGTGGATCATATCCTCAAAAATACGAAACGAATCTTCATAAACTGAAATTTAAGACTTTTTTGTTTTTAATTTTAGACCTTTTTTTAAATCCCCGACTAAAAAATAGTCTGCAGACTTTCTAAAGAACCTGCGACGCACGTCGCACCGTTTCTGCTACCAGGTTTAGTAACAGTAACGTATTATAGTTGTAAGGCTCCGTTTTTGATTATTTTCAAGCGAATGGAAAGATTCACTCTACCGAATATTCATGCACTTGCATTTTTTACCACTTTCAAGTGTTGTTGAAATTTGTAACCCAGATCTTATTTTTAAACTCCAGTGATCTCGAGCGGTTAAATAAATCTTGTGAGAGTTTCGGCCGCGGACATCCGTGAAGATGGTCAGCGTGACGAAAAGGGGGTTATTTGGTAGTCATGCAACATCACGCAAAACGACGGCTCTTCAAAGGGCCTGATTACAGATAAATGGACATGCTCGCCCGAAAATGACAAATTTCGATTGCTCCAGAAACCTCGTTTAATCGAAATTATGCGACACATACCATGATCATTAACTTCCCCATAAAGTATACTTATCGATGAAAATATTCCTCATAGGAAAATAATGAAATATGTTTTTCTTTTCTGGTAAACTGTTATGAAAAAACATGCAATCGGTTCTAAATTGCTGGCTGAGTTTCCTATTCTAATGGAGTTCTTCACTAGGTCCGACGAGAGGCCATGTTAGCCAAGTCAGAAACTAGGAGCCCGGACCTGGGAGGGGGGGGGGGAAGGCGGCTAATCTGACGCAAAAGAAAAGGATAGAAAAGACAAGAAAAAAAAAAGAAAGGAGGAAAGGAAAAGGGGGAAAACTCCGAACAAGAGGAAACGTAAAGATTATGAAAAATTTACTCTGCGGCACTTAAAATAGAGTTAATTATTTCCTAGTAAGCAGTTTTGATCTTTTTCTCCCATTTTTCTTCTTCCTCCCTCTTTTCTGAACCCCCTTTTCTTTCCCCCATTTTCTTTGGGAGGCGAGAGGGGCCCGGTGACATAACTGACAGGGGGCCCACCTTGACTCTCTGTGGCCTTGTTGTTCACTAACTATTAAAACTGCGGGGTTGTACATGTGGCACCTTTTAGGGTGAAATATTGTTGCACCAGCTGCATCTTGAAAAGGTGCTTATTGACTCTTTATGGCACGCTTATGTGGCCCTTAAAGGGGTCATTTTGTTATTTTGTTCCGTGTGGCACCATTCAGCACCTCTTAGGGTGCCATTTTTGTTCCTGTCGTACCTTTAAGGGGTGACGCTATTGCTACAACGTTTCACATTTATAGGTGCAAAATGTAACCCGCAGTTTTAACAGTGTAGGTATTTGTGCAACATTTTGAAACGAGGCACACGTGTTGACCGCTCCCCTCCAAATCTCCTCAATAAGGAGACTTCTTTCATATTCCACCCTCCCCAGCAGTTTTTTAAAATATTTTTTTGAGCAATGAGGACTGCTTACTTATCTCCCCTCAGCCCGATAAACACGTTTTATCGACCGTTTTTGAAATTGGTAGATACTAACATCATGATTCTTTTTAATTTAAATGAAAAACTTTTAAAAAGCAATCACACATCCTTGAACATTTAAACATCAAAAATTATGCAATAGTTCAAAACATTTTCAAAAATTCAATCTATCAATACATCCAAATTTTAAGAAAATATCTGGATCTTATGCAGAAGACAAAAAGGATTACAGAGTACAAAAAGAATTTTTCTCACATACAGAGACATAAAGGATTTTACACAGGACAAAAAAACAGAGGACAGCTTAGAAACTGAAACTCGACTATCTGACTGGAATTCGATAATCAACCTCAGAACACTAAGAAGAATGCGTGCCATCTTGAATATTATTGAAGAAACATCTTGTCGCTTATTTAATAGTTTTTAGTTAAAAGAAATTATTTTGGTGAAGCTAACTATTCTTCAATGTGAGTTAAATATTACCTTTGTGCTGAAAATTAAAATTGGAAATAACAACGTCGAAAAGCACAATTGCAGATTGCTGCAGACACGTGTTTCGGCGTTACAATCAACGCCTTTTTCAATGCAAAGGAAATAAGCTTATGGATGAAATGACATCATTCATAAACTCAGTTTTTTTTAAAAAAAGGCGTTCCTTGTAACGCCGAAACACGTGTCAGCAGTAATCTGCAATTTGTGCTTTTTGATGTTGTTATTTCTTTTTTTATTCTTCAATAAAATCATAATGCATAAGACGAAATGTTTTTATGTATTTCAGAAGTTTTGTCTTTTATCTCAGGGTTCCAATGGGGTTGTTTCCATCAGTCAAAAGTGCTACTTATAGTCACTGCAGTTGATAGAATGAGCAAAAAAATAATATGGAGCGAAAAAAATCTTTTATTTTCAAATCGTATAATTTTAAATATTTTTTTTAAATGTCCGATTTTACAAACAAGGCTTGGTTTTATGAGGGGGAGGGACGAACCCCTCCCCCCCTCCGAGTCCAATGGAGTCGACGCTAGTACATGAGAGCTCTGTATTTCATTTCAAAACACGTAATAGACAACATTTTTCTTACCCAAGAAACCACACGTGTAGGTGGACATAACAAAAATGTTTGCACATTACATTGTTTGTTCATTAGCAGTTCATTGGTTTGTTCATTACAAAAAAAAAAAAAAAACTTTTGAAACGAAATACAGAGCTGTCGCGTGCAAAACAAAATGTCTGGTTTTATGGGGAATGTCCCACAGTTTCTTTCTTTTTAAAGCTAACACTAAAAAGTTATCAGTGGGAAAGCAAAGTACAGTAGAACCTCGTTTATCTGCCCCCTGTTTATCCGAACCTCCCGTGAATCCGAATCAAATTTGTAGGACTACAAAAAAAAAAAAAAAAAGTTACATTCACTAAAATAATAATTTTAAATTATGATCGCCAAATATGCACATTGTTTTTATTATTTTTACAACTCCAGCATAGGTCGTTCAATAAATTATAGCAATTTAACAAACAACATCGCGTACTGTGGAACGTCAGGATGACACCGCTGCACAAGGACGGATACAAGGAAGGAACGAGGGGGGCGATCGCCCCCTCCTTGAGTCGAAATACAAGAACTTTCCCTCGGTATATTTTTCATACTGTACTAAAAGGCACTCCCTCGGATTTTTTTTTCTTTTTTTTTAGAATTGTAGGCTTGAAGTCGCAATATTAGCATAACTCTCAACAAATTGTAACTTTATATAGGAAGTTTTTCGAAGTTCCAAAAATTCAAATATTTTTTTTTAACGATCTTAGATGATCTTAGATTAGATTTGGGTGTTCTCCCCTTAATAGTTTTTACATTGAAGCCCGAAAAAAAGAAAAAAAGCAATAATAAGGCACCTTAGATGACTTTAAAGTAAAAAATGGGGTTCCGTTCGCTACTCCGGAATTTTTGAAAGTGCGAGTTCAAAAAAAAAAAACATAATTTGAGACGATTTTTCATCATGTTTGGAGACGGAGGTTTGGGAATTTATAAAAAGGTAAGTATCTGAAATCGATCGCCCCCTCCTTGACTACTTTCTGCATTTGTCCTTGTCGCTGCAGGTTAACTATAAATGATCAAGCGCTTACGAGGAGCAATTTTTTGCAGTTTTGATGTAAAACATTGTTTTTTTTTTTCGGTAATAAAAGATAAGTCGGCTCATTTTTAAGAATGTTTCATTTATTACTCATATTACCTGGATTATCTGGACGTCTTTTGGTCCAAGTTAGCACTGATTAACGAAATTGTACTGTATGTTCTAAAAAATGCTACAGAACAGGTTTAGTATATTTAGCTAGAATTAGAAGTCTAAAACGGATGTCCAAAAGTGTATCCTGTACGTGACTAGTAAACTTCATAAAAAATTGCAGATTAGAATTCTTTTTATTTTGCTTAACGAATCATAAGGGTTCAAAAATATGATATTTTCGAAGAATATCGAAAATATCCAATATTTCGATATATATCGGATATTTTGATACATATCCAATATTTCCAATCTGCACAAAATAATGTCTGCACTCTTCAAAATAGTAAATGCATCCTCAAATCACTCTTTATTTTATTACATTACTAGTGGTACCCGCACGGCTTTGCCCGTAGTTGAAAATTAAAAGGTCATTCGATTCGCCTGTACAGTTACAGATAATGGTTGACGAATTTCTCGCCAATTGGCTATGTTCATTCGCTCTCCCATTCCACGTCATGATAATTTCGTAATTTACTCGTCCGTCTTATGATAATTTTGCTCCGGAAAATGCTCTTAAAATTGAAATAGAAAAAGAACAAAACCGAATTTGCGAAAAATCGCTTCAAGTTGCCATTTCCATGCTACAAACTAACTTTGTACCAAATTTCATGAAAATCGGTCGAACGGTCTAGGCGCTATGCACGTCATAGAGATCCAGACATCCTACAAACATCCTCCAGACAGAGAGACTTTGAGCTTTATTATTAGTAAAGATTATTACAATATGTAGACTTAAAATTAACGTTTATTCTCATTATTTATATATAATATTTCATTTTACATTTATGTCAATTTTTATGAAGTTAATTTAGAATTAGCTGTTACACTCATTTTTCTTCTGTTAGCTACTTCTACATAGTTATGATTCAGAAATAAAAAATACGCATTAGTAGCTGCACAATCATAAGACTTTTTTTTTCCTAATCAATGTTAAATATTTAACTAGGCACTTTTAGTATGACTTAAAATTGTTGTATTACTATTAATAAAAATGAATGTAAAATAAAAAAGACATATTATATTACTTTGCTGTATTAATGAGGTATTAATGAATCATAAATGTATAGTGCATAATTTTTTGGTTATTTTTAATAATAAATGAACAATATTACTATAATATTATATAATTAATTAATAATATTACTATTATTAATGTAATTTTTGTATTGAAAAGACCGTAATTGAAAAAATAAATATCGGAAATATCATGATATTTTCAAAATATATATGGGATATATTTCGTGATATAATCATGATATATATCGACTGATATATATATATATATATATATATATATATATATATATATATATATATATATATATATATATATATATATATATATATATATATATTGGCGAACCCTTCAAATCACATAAGCAAAGCGATTTCTCTAGATCAGGAATAGTGCTCAATAATGCGACTTATCTCGTCTCACTTCTATTATTCTACCAAGGAGATCATTGTGTTAGCGTTAGTTTTCAGGGGAAAGTGTTTTTCTGGATGAAAAGCGAAACTTTTTCTCACGTAATGTATGATTTTAATCCAAAATATAAACTAATCAAAAATAAATAACTATTAAATGTTATTAGTGAATAAAATTTTAGCTAAAAATCTCTAGTTTGAAGAGAATAAAAATTTGGAAAAGAGGCATAGTTTCAACTAAGTTTAATTTTTGTCTGTTAGGTTGTAGAACATATAATACAAATCAAAAATGTTCTTCCACTTCTTTGGAAAATTAGTTGATCACTCAATGCAATGAACAACTTCATAAAAGGAAAACATATAAAGATATACAGTGAAACCTCTCCGAGCGGCCACTTGTCTTAAGCGGCCACTCCTCTTAACGGCCACTTTTATGCGGCTCGGATTTTTTAGCCCATAGACTTAATGTTAAAAACACCTTAAGCATCGGCCTCCCACCCCTTCTGAACGGCCACCGAGTGGATGCGTCAATTCCATTTTTCAGGAAAATCTATTCACTTTCTGTTTTTAATCTGCAGCTTTTCAGTTCAAAGAGGAGATTTCTTATCGGCCTTTAACGAATTCCGATAATTTTGGATTAAAAATGTCACACATGTTTATTTTATTAGTTGGTCAGTCTGTATGTGTAATCTGGGTTGCAAAAAATACTGTCAGATCATTTTATGAATCTCGAACAACGTATATTGAAATTCTGAACAATATGAATGCGGAAAATCGGAGAGAGAATTAATAGATAACGATTTCGAATTATTTCCAGCATGAAATAGCAATGGAGAGCTTTGATAATTACATTGCCGACTGAGAAAAATATTTTCTGGCTGATGAGTCAGGGAAAATAAGCGTTTTTCAATCATATCTATTAGTTTGGGATTGATTTAAAACAGCTAATCAGTTCGTTGTGTGTATTTTTAACGTCTTTTGAGCAAATACATTTTTATACCTTTCAAGCATTAATTCAGCCTCTGACAATCAATTTACTAATACGTTTTATAATCATGAGCAATCTAAACTTTCAGCTGAAGTGATTTTGGGGATAATAAAAAAAACACCGGAAATTTAGATGCAATGACAAATAAATTGGTTAGAGCAATGTATTTGTCCTTTTGAATTGAATAACATTTTGAATTTCAACAAGCAACATTTTGAATTCGATTTTGAAAACAATTGTTGGAGAAGATTAAAAACTTAAGTCCCAAATTGTATCTTTTCTTAGAAAAATGCAAACAATTACTTAAATAATATACTGTTTCCCTTTTAGAACGATCTCAAACTTCATTCTACGTATTAGATTTGCTTATATTGTGTATTACAGAATTATATTGCAACTGTAACGAAAACCCTTTAAAGCGGCCACCCCCTCTCAACGGCCGAAATTTTGCAATTACGGAGGGGTCGCCGCTCAGAGAGGTTTCACTGTAACACGAATGAGTAATCACGCTACCATAGAAGCTTAATTGCGAAATTTTAACTGTTTATAGAAAACATCTAAACGAGCAAGAAACATAAAGGAATATAATCGTCGCAAACACAATGCTGAAGCCCACTACATGCACACCAAATCAGAAAATAACGAATGCAAAGTAGGTCATAAATTTGTTGCACAAAGATGACTTTAAACATAACTTTAGCTTTTGAAAAGGTCTAAGGCAGCTAAGGAAGCTTTTGGCCTGCATGTGTCGCAATGACAACGCAACGACGAGCCACTCTGACAAGTTTTCACGAAAAAATCGCTGCGCTGTCGGCGAGGCTCGTGTATAACAGGCACACGAAACAACCGCTATAAACTTTTCTTTAAAAACTAAAATCTGGTGTAAAATCAACTTTGTGTAATAAGTTGGAACAGCTTCCTATCTGTCAGTTTCTTGTCGCTTCATCATTGTGTTTGAGAACTTATGTCCAGTATGATTCTTGTCTTTTAAAATGTTTTCTATCAACCCTTTAATTTTTGTGCGCGTGTTTCCTTTTATCCTTCCTGACCATAATATAGTTTTAAATAAATTACCTCAAAGTCTCATCTTAATCTTGGTGGAAAAGATTTTACCAATTACTCGATGCCAGTTGCACACTTTAAGGTCATTTAGAGGACTTATGTTTTGAAATAGCGATAGGACGGCCATTGACAGATTATTTTCCATTCGCCATTTTTTCATTTAGTCGCCCTGTGGGCGGTGGCGACCGCTAATTTTGCCCTTTACTAGTTTCATGTGAATTTCTATTGTGAAATAGCGCCTAAAAGCGAGCGATATTTTGAAAAGTTTCGGTAAAGTCTCAGACAAATGATCAGAAAACTCAATTGCCTTTCAGTTTAAAAATATTTTTAAAAAAATGACATCTAATATCCTCTATATTTGACTTCTAATATTCGCACGAAATCTTGTAAGGATTACAGGGGAAAATACATCATTAAAAGTCTTTAGCAAATTGCTTTTAATAAAATGAGTTCTTTGTAGTCCTAAAAACAAAACATAGGAAGATCGAATAACGTATTTTAATTATTTATGAAGTAAAGCTTTTATTTAGAAAGATTTTATGCAAATCGCATGCTTTAGTTACTTGACCTTAATGTTTTGTTCTTTCACTTACAACGTTACGTGAAATTTTGCCATGAAAGGAACTATAAATAGGTATTTGAACTGGTTGATTAAATTTTACGAGCGACTCATATATAATGAAAACGTAATTGCTTTTGTTTCGCGCTCTAAGTTCTAGTTCATTTATTTCATTACAAGACAAAAGATTGATAACTGCAACGTTTTTGAAATTAAAAGCTAAAAGTTCTCATTGTAATGCATAATTTAATCCGAACTGTATTCATTTGTTCTAATTTAAAATATGTCAATTGCAAGGAATTTAAGCATATATTCTACTATAACAATGGCTTTTTTATGCGTGTAATTCCACAAGACATAATTTTAAAATCAATGCAAGATTGGTTGATTGGTTTCATTGGTGTTTAAAAGTATACAAACCTATATAGACTATATACTAAGCAAAACATTATTTCCAAGGAAGAGCAAAACCAAATTAACGGCAATAGAATTGTAAAAAGGAGTTCAGGAAAAAAAGGGCACACAGTTTCCAGAATTTTCATAGCTTGCCAATACGCCATTTTAAATTTTGAAAATCTAAATGAATGAATCAACTAAAGGACAATTTTGTATAACTAAGAGAGCACGCATGAAAAATAAATCCAAGACGATAGAAAGCAAAAACTTTTGCAGAACACTAAATCAGACAAGGAAGAATACATTTTGAGTTGAATTTTATGAGAGTAGACACTTTTTTTTGATGAGGTTGTTATACTAAAAGTTGAGAAGCATTAAACGTGTCTTAAATTTTTCGGAACGCAATGATGTATCAGGTTCACGAAATCAAATAAACTAAATGTTTTAATACAGGGGTTCTCAAACATTTTCGATTCGCGGCACCTTTCGGAGAATTGAAATTTTCTCACGGCACCTTGGTCCATCTCTATTATTTGAGGTAAGTAAGTGCGCCAAACTTCACTCCCCTAAGGTTCAAAACCTAATATCAATCCAGCTTTTGAATATTCATCAGATGACGCATAAAAACAAAGCAAAAAAGTAAACCGAGTGGGAATTTGAGTTTCAATTATGTTTTTCAGCAGTTTTAGCAAAGAAAAGCCTTATTAAAAACATGAGCCCTAATAAGGAACACTCTAGGCTAAGATTACTTCACGCAGAGTTGGAACCAAAAACGCCCCAAAGTACTATTAAACTAAAACAAATGGGGTCGTTTCCAAAATTGTAAAAGTTTTTTTTTTTTTTTTGTGAAAGAGCATGCTTAAAAACATAGTATCTGACCATTTTTTAAATAATTTGTTCAAGTTTAATATTTTTAAAAAATTACTTAAATCGGTGAGCTTTCTTTGTTTATATTTCTTGCCGATGACATCACAAATGATGAAATGCCATTCAGTGTTGCCATTCACGAACCAAAATATTTAATTCGCATCTTTACTCACGTGTATTGGCAACGATATGGTTGATAGCAAGCGTAGAGCGTAATTTTAATTCGCTTCTTGATTACCATAACGTGGAAACGCGGCACAAAGATGCGCCAAAATGCATCATTTGTGACGTCATCAAGACCACGCCTTGTTTGAAAAATCGGACATTTTAAAAAACTAATTAAAAAATAACTGTTGGGAAAATAAAAGAATTTTCCAAATCCATGTTTTTTTTTTTTTTTTTTTGCTTATTCTATCAATTTCAGTGACTAAAAGTAGTACTTTTGACTGAAGGAAACAACTCCATTGAAAGATAATTTAATATCAACCACAAATAATATTAAATCATATTTGATAACCTGGGGTGGTCTTATTGGTTTAACTAAATAACCTTATTTGGTAAACCAATCTAACATATATACTGATAACATGAACACTTCGCGACACCCCTCACTTCTTCTTACGGCACCCCAAGGTGCTGTGGCACCCAGTTTGAGAACCCCTGTATTTAATACATTGTAGCTGCAACATCCACAAAAATGAGTCATATGAATCTAAGTAAACAACCACATGGAGTTATTTATACAATAAAATTTTCTCATTTAGATTGTGAGCATTCATTTTTCTAGAAAAATAACAAACCGTCTGAAAAGCATTTGTTCAAAAAAAAAATTTTGCCCCAAAATTGTCGGACTATTGTTCAATACAGCTAGTGATATCATTAACAGAACAATACAAAGATAATGTGAAGTATTGATTAAACATTTTTGCTTGAGACACACTCGGAGAAATCATTTTTGATTCTTAAGAGAAAATCGTGTGCATGCTGAATAACAGTACGAACTAATGTAAGTATTGCATGAAAAACCGATTTAAAAAAAAAAAAAAAAAAAAAAAAAAAAAAAAAACGCCTTCTATACTGAAAAGGTAAAACAACACAGTTAAAAAAAGCAATCTTTTTTAAAAATGTCATCACGTGTTTCAGGATTGGTTTTCTTACCAACTGTTATTCATTAAGGAAGATATTTTTTTCTCATTTCGGGCAATTCGGTTTATTTTTTTGCGAGGAAACTGTAGACAAGTGCACTTTAAGAAAGGGAATTGAAATGCACTTACACAATACATACACGCGAAAAAAAAATGTCAGGATTAAATGGTGCATCTCACAAAAATTAGTACTTTTCGTCGAAGTAATCGTATCAATTATAGAAAACGCTCTAAGGCAAAAACTTAAAAAAAAAAGGATGTTAAAGTTAAATGGTAACCCAAAATCGCAAAATTTATTTTTCGCCGAATGAGTTGCATCGAACACGAAAAAAAAAAGAAAAGAAATACACATAACAAACACTCACCAAAAAAAAAAAAAAAAAAAAAAAAAAAAAAAAAAAATCAAAATTAAGTGGTACTCTTTCATCCCATTATTAATTTTTCGTTAAAGTGATTGCACCGAACACACGCACAAAACATTGGTTTTCTTCTTCGAATTTTCTGCAAAGAAAATAAATTTAAATTTTTTCATCTCCGTTCTCTCTTTTTCTCTAGAGCATAGCTTTTTCAAGTAATGTTGGGAAAATCAAATAAATAAATGACAACAACAGTAGAAATAAATTAAGCATCTGTTTTGAAAAGAGAACTTTGGATGAAATCGTTTTGTGTAAAATTATAGTTTTGAGGGGAAAAAAGGAGAAAGTAAAAAGAAATTTTAATAATGCACTATCTACATCTCACCTAACGTACACCTGAATAAAATAAACTGATTACCCGAAGATAATGTGTGTGAGGGAGTGGGGTGGGGGGGGGGGGGACATCATTAACAATTCATCTCACTATTCACCATTATTTTATACAGTTTTCAAGTAATGTTCTGTTTTTGCTTTGAAAAATTTATATTATTCACTCTAGATTTTGTACCTCTCAAATGATACATATTACCCTAAAAAAAAAAAGGTTTTTATTGGTATTGAAAAAATTACCAAAATAAGTTAATAGTAACATTTCCCTTGCGGTTTACTTCCAACGTTATTCAGCTACTAGCGGCACCCGCACGGCTTTGTACGTAATAGAAAATTTAAAGGTCTTTTGGTTTGCCTGTATATTTACAAATAATGTACGATGAATTTCTCGCCAATTGGCTTGCTCATGTTACGGTTCCACGTTATGATAACTTGGTAATTTACTCGTCCATCTTATGACAATTTTGCTCGGGAAAATGTTCTTAAAATTGGAATAGAAAAAGAACAAAATCGAATTTTCGAAAAATCGCTTCGAGGTGCACACCCTCCAGCTACAAACAAATTCTGTGCCAAATTTCATGAAAATCGGCCGAACGGTCTAGGCGCTATGCGCGTCATAGAGATCCTGACAGACAGAGATCCGGACAGAGAGACTTTCAGCTTTATTATTAATAAAGATGAAGATTTAGACGAGCATTTATTTAACGTATTGTTTATACGTTAGTAGTTAAATCTTTAGGAAAATCAGAGTAATGTTAAGAATGATAACGAAATTCAGTCCAGTTGAGAAAGAAAAAAAAGGACGTTTTTGGAAACAAATTCTTGACGCTAAAACTACGGTTTTACAATAACAATATCGCGCATAATTTTATCTTTTTTTTTTTTTAATCAGAGAAATTACTTCAATGAAAAAAGATAAACATTTGAGGACGGGTTGTATAATCCTTAATTCATTTGACAGAGTGAGGAAAAAAAACCATTTCATGTGCTAAAAAACAAACGAATACTGAAAAACGCTTTTGTAATAAAAAAACGGAAGCCCATAGGAGCAACCCCAAAACCAGTGCAACTCCACACCCAAAGTGACTATAGCTGTTTTGCACCAATTACCAATTCATTTTAACTTCAAGGCATGTCCCATGTTAAAAATTAAGTCTAAAATTAAATTGTTTTTGACTGAATGCTTTTTAAGGGGATTAAAATAAAATGCTTTTATAGAATTAATTTCATCTCATGCGAAACGGATGAAATTAAATCTAAATGTTCACATACTTAGAATTATCCGAATCCGGTATCATCGTTCAAACGAATCGGAAAATCTGTTGTTGACCTAATTTCTTGATGTCTGTCCTTGAGGATTCAGAGGAAATATTAAATAAAGAAAAAATCGGCCCAAACAACTTTCCGTTTTGAAATTTGATTAAGTTACGTCATTTTTATCTGAGCTGTTTTCTGTTAAGCATACCTTCCAGAAAATCCTTTTTATCTTAAATTATCAGTGAATTATATTTGTTTGTGCAAAAGGATAAGAGTTGCTAGGTGTTTCTATAAAACGTGCATTCTTGTTTTATATTCATTTGAATTGATTTTAATCAATTGGTTAACATGAATTTCATAAGAGAAACTATTTTACTCTGGAATTTTATTGAAGTATTAAATTACGTAACAATCGCTTTTACGAAAATGTAGACTAGAAAAAACAAACAAATAAATAATAGAAAGTTCGTGTATCAATCAATAACAAATAACAGTTGATTCTGAGTATTCTTATATTTGAGGTACCAAATTTTAGTTTCGATGGCGTGGAGCCAGAGGTTCAGAATCCTTTCTCTTCTGGGGACCACTTGGTACCCTTCCGGATCATTTTCACAACAATTATATTAGGTGAAATAATACGAAGATGTGAGCAACAAAGATAGGCATAGGCACTAGTTTTCATTCCCCAGATCCAGAAGGTTAATTTACACTAGCTGTTCGCGAACCACAGGTCAAGAATATATGTCCTTGAATTATTGCGATAAGGTTTTCGTAAGAGATCTGTGGCAGCTGATGTGGCTACAATTGCAAATTTTTGAAATTGGGCTCCAACTTTGAGCTCTATTACTTAGAGAACGATGTGCTTTATAGCATTTTATTAGGGGTTAAAAATAATTTCAAAAAGGAATATTTTGCGTCAAAGCCAGATCTTGCGTACCCGCAGATCACGCAGTGCAGGGGGGGGGGGGCACGTCCTTAAGGAACCCAACGGCCCAAAAAATTGTTGTTTTCTGGGAGCGGCCCACCAGATTTTGTTGCAAGGGGGGGGGGGGGGCAAAATGTATAAATCCGGGCCTGTTTTGCGTAGTTTCAAGTTGTACAGTAGATTTTCATTTATGTTAGCTCTTAAGGAGCAACTATCAGACAGTTCACAAAATGTAAATGATCAAAAACATACTGATTTTACACACCTTCCAGTAACATCGCTTGTATTACAGTTTGCTTTTAAATTACATACTAAATTATCGTTTTTACTTCACATGTTGCATAATTTTTTAACGAGTTAGTAAATGGATATCGACAGTAATTACTTGCAACATTTTAAAAGTTGCAGTTTTAATCTCTCTAAAAAATTAGGCAGCGTTTTGAGTTTTAAAAATAAACTTTTTGTGCTCATGTTTAGTTGTTTCGACACACGCACATTCGTATGCAACAGTTTTTGCTTTTTGGTTTTCTGAATTGACGTAGAAATCACTCTTACCAACGAAAAATATCCAATAAGAGAAAGTTATACCGTTAAAATACATATTGAAATAGCAGTCGTTAATGTGTTAAACATGCAGTTACGTTGGAAACAAAAAGAAGTTTTAATGTTACTCATATCTTGGAATATGCAAGAATGTTTTCTTAACTTCACATGACCATGTCTTTTCAATAAGTACGTCAGAAATAGCAATTTATGATTTATGAACAATTACAACTATGTACAATGTTAGGGCGGCATGGTTCCAGGCACTTAGAATTGTCAATAAAAATTATCTTTCAAGATTCAAAATAAAGTTTGCAAGATAATATATTGATTGCGATACATTATTTATCACCACGTTTGCAAAGAAATTCGCATCTTTTGAAGGTGAATTTTTACGCCATAACTATATTTTAACTGGCTTCAGACTTAGATTTTTATCGTCATTCGTCAGATAGAATCCCATAAATCTATCAATACATTGACAATAGCAGTAAAAACTGTGAAAAAATTTACAACATTAATTACATTTGTTTCTGCTTTTATTTTGCGCATTCAACTAAAGCATTCAATCTTGTTTTCAATTTTTTATATTGCACTGTTGAAAAAGTCATACATAGTAGTTTTAAATTTATTGCCGAGGTTTTAAATCTAACATAACTCTCCATAAGTGTCACATACTTACGTTTTGCGTTAATTGTATCCGGCTGAATAGAGAATGTAAAGGACATGCAAAATTGTACCAAAAATTTGTATTTCAGAATGTGAGTAAAATTATACACAAATAACTCAATAACTTCTTTTTCAAACTTTGCGGTTTTATATAACTAAATCTAACTAAATCCAAAATATTAATTAAATTAAATCCAATGTTTTCAAATAAATTTTTAAGCTTTCAAATAAATATTTTTAGTGAAAACACTTTAGGTAACATTTAGCGTTTATGTCTTCAAAATCCTTCTTTGTCCAACGCGCTCTTTTAAAAACAGAACGTGTTTTCTCCTTTTTAAATATCGTTTGAGTTTTCTCTTTCTCATATGGGCAAATTATCAGTTTGAAAAAAAAAAAAAGTTTTTTTTTTAATTTTTGTAATTTTTCAAAAAAATGTTTTCAAAATTACAAGTGTAACACTTATTCAAATCTTTTTTTTTTTTTTTGCGCAGATTTTAAGTTAAAAAAAATTAAAAAAAAAAACATAATTTTTTTATTTCTCATTTGCTACAGACAGCATACAGTTGTAAAGCAAAAATGTAATGCAAAAATGTTCGCACTTGTAGCTACTTGTGTTACTCCTTCCAAGATTTAAATAGAACTCATTTTGCCATAAAATACAACTTTCAGCATAATCCATGTGAACCGTAATGTTTGCAAGCAAGCAAAGTTAATTTGCTTTCTTAAATTTAATTTCGATATAAAGGCACAACTTTTATAAAGATTTGGAATGACAGTGCTTTTAAAAAGTTATAAATAAAATACTTAGTTTAATACTCAATATAACGCAGCTCACGTCTAATTACTTTTGATTCATGACTAATTAACAACAAATGATCCATCTATTCCGTAAAAAAACCAAGCAAATAATAATCATTTGTATATAAATTACTAAAAAATCGACTGTTTCCTTTTTCCGGTAAATAATATTGTCAAAAAAAAAGTTTTAATTGTCAATGAAGCGAAGTGAAGAACTCTTACCTGCGAGTCCGCCCCGAAACGCATCCCACACATGACGGAGCTACGTCGGAAAGAGGTGACAAAAAACGCGTCTTTGGGGAATCTCATGAGCAACAAAATCGTCGTGTTCTTTCGAAGAACGTGGCTTTTATTTTTGGAAAAGCTTTGCCATCGTCGACAGAGACCTCTGGATAGAGTCGAGAAGTGGGGCTCCACTCAACCGAAACTCCAAGCCAAACGATAGACAATGATGCTTAGCTTTGGTCTCGACCCAATTCCTATGATGGCGGATCTTACAGCTTATCAAAACGGAATAGCTCTTCAGCTCAGGTGAAATCGAACTTTTTTGCGGGGGAACGGCCCCAGTAGAGACAAATGGCAATAATATTGAGTTTATGATTGTGAGAGTGGTGGCTGATGTCTTGGAATTTAATTCAATCACCAAGTCGGGCACTTTTGCTGCTTTTGTATTCGATGAACTCTGTGAGACTTAACAGCACAAGAGCTTGTGGTCAATGGCCGGCTAAGAATCCAAACGTTTAAATTTTTGTTCCTAGTGTTTTTACAGCAAAGTCATTGGTTTGAACAAAAAAATTAATTTGAATTTTTAAGTCTTGAATTCAAATTATGTTTTTCGCAATCGCCAGTGTGTATGTAGGCGTGTGTGTGTGTGTGGGGTAGGTGTGTTTGTGTGTAGGGGGTATGTGTTTGTGTCTGAGTGCAGGTATGAATGTGTGGGTAGTTGTGTGTATGAGTGTTTGTGTGTGGGGGGGGGATGTGTATGTGTGTGTAGGCATATGTGTCTGTGTCCAGGCATGAGTGTGTGGGTAGTTGTGTGTAGGCGTGTGTGTATGTATGCGTGTTTGTGTGTATGTGTTTGAGTGTGTGTATGTATGTGGGTGTATGTATGTGTATGTGTGTGGGTGTGTGTATGTGTTTGTGTGTGTGTACGTGCGTGTATGTATGCGTGTAAGTGTAGGATATTGACGCAACCTGGAGACGGTTTTCGCTAGAGGAGCAGCATCGTGAGGAGCCGGTCGACGGTGATGCTGCAGAGGGTGCTAACGGGGAAAATAAAATAGCACATCAAAACAGTCAAATGAAAGCAATAAGCAATCGTGATTGCTCAAAAAAACATAAGTTTCTTTTATGCGCTCTCAGAAAGCAGGTAATATGAAATAAGTTCTTCCCTACTCCACAAATCAATAATTCTAATCCGATGTAAAGGGGTCTGATAAGAGTTAAAATCATTGAGAGGGAATATTAATGGAGGGAGCCATAGCAAATGTCTCCGTGAAATAAGCTTGTTACCCAATATTTCCCAGGTCAGGTGACTTGTTTGGCTGAGAAGTTGTCGCGTTTTGGCACGCAATCGCTCTTTTGGCATGAAATATTTTTCAGACGACGCGACGGCGCTTATTATGAAGTCGGGGCTACAAATCGGAGCAACTCTGGCTCCAACTCCTTTACCACATAATAATAAATAAATAAATAAATAACGGATACAAATACAGGCCTATCATTCAAACTCCCTCTCCCCAATTCTTTCCGGATTTTAAAATATAATGTAACTGCATTTTTCATGTATTTTGATGCTTATTTCCTGAAATGACGGACATGTACAAATAGTTTAAAGTGTTCTGTTATTGACTGAAAATTAATGGATTCATATGTATTGTAATCAATGTTTTGAAATGATTTCATACGCAGGCATACTAGTATTTCAACTGAAGTATAAAAATAGCAAATCTTTATTCTCGCGCATCTGCTGTTCACAGGATCTTGGCGAGAAGCTACTCGCGAACAAAGCAAATGCACACAAAATGCTTAAGAGCCGTTAAAATAATTACTAGTTAAGTAAAAAGTGTTTTTATGGAACTAAAATGTTATTTGCACTCAAGATATACAATGTTTTATAACTTTTAGAGGCAAAATAAGTACAAAAATTTAAAAATTATAGGCAACTGTGGAATATGTACTCGTTGAATGCATATAAAAGTTATTTTTTCTTTACTTAGAAGTAAAAAAACCTTCGTGCATGCTAGGAAAAAGTTACTGGAATTCCTAGTGTGGCTTTTTCCTCACAGTTTACAATGCTGGAATACTGCACTATTACTATAAATCTAATTTTTCCCTTCTACAGTTAAAGGTTGTTATCAAGCATGGCTTCAGCTAATGAAAACTTCTTCAGCGGTTACGGTCAACTCGAAATTGCTCCCCAGGTCACATGGTACTGTTGCCGTATCGGGATAGTAGGGTTGCACTCTCTCCAGCTATTCCTTCTCAATGGCTAAAATGCCGGACAATAGGGAGATAAGAAAAAGTCGTTTTATACATGAAGCCTAGCAGTGCTCTACAGGGAAAAAAATGTAAAGAATGAACAGGAAAAAATTTAATTAGGGTTAGGGAACTGTATAAAGTGAAGTACGTATTCTTAAGTCGTTTTACACATAAAGCCTAACATTGATTTACGACAAAAAACGTAAAGAACTCACAAGAAAAAATTCAATTAGGGTTAGGGGACTGTATAAAGTGAAGTATTTTCGAAAAGGGAAGTTCTATGATAACTAAGGTTCATCCATGTCAAATCATCCAGGCCATGCCACCTACCATCTCTGATTTTATTCAAACTTGATGTACTTGTAGACTTTTTGATGCTGATTATAAAAATATATTTCATTTTGAGATTTGTAAAAGGGTTGAAAAGTTATGAGCCTTTACATGTATTCCAAGATACTTTTTTGCCGCGACTTTGATGGACGCAAAGACGGGTACAAATGAGATAAATAAATACCTTTGTGCTGAATAGTAAAGTCAGACCAAACAACGTAAGTAGAAGCACAAATTACAAATGGCTACGACTTATTAACAAATTATCACAGAGCTTTGAACTTTTTTTTATTTTGTTCAGTATGAACTTGAATTTAATTTAGGTTTAACTTGTCTCTTTTACACTTTTTTCTGTGAAGGTTTATTTTTAACTTTTTGACTCGAAAACGGATTAACTTTGACAGAATATTACTCAAAGTATATCCCCTTCGATTTTAACCAAATTTTGTACACATATACCTCTAAGTGCGTTAAGACATCTGATAAAAAAAAATAATCTCGGTAGGCCATACACAGGCAATCGTTGAAAACACAATTTTTTATTTTCAGTCAAAAAATGAAACTCCTTTCAAAAATAAAGTTTATTAAACTGTGTTTCCCCTAAAATGAAAGCCGACTTGTGTAAAAGAAGCCACAACATGAGAATTTCGGTGTGTACAAAATAAATACAAACATCAGAATAAGTTAAGATTATTTATCAGTAAAGTTATTTACTGCTTTGTCTTACAGTACACACCGAAAGCATTAAATTTGAATCCGAAGCAATTATAAGTATGTAATAAAATATCTATGAATTATCTTATTAATAAATAAACTACAAATGAATAATAACATGAAATATTACTCCATGTATTTGGACTTACCTCAGCTGAAGTATTTGCGATTCGATGATTTTTGCATTAATTCTATCCTGTGTGAAGTGTAAGATATTATTTGCGAATATTATTTTCTTGCACTATATTTTATAAAGTGATCAATATCTTTTCAAGTTACTTTATTGTTACAAAGTTTTAAATTAGTTATCGCAGATTATATGTATTATATAAAAAGCTGCAGCAATTTATAACTTTTTGATCCTTAAGTATAGACTACTTTCCAAAATTAGTCTTCCACTTTTAGAAGCATATTTTATCCTCACAGAGCACACTAAAACTTTAGACTAATTGTTAAATGTGTATTTAACAATTTTATTAAATACACATTTTTTAAATTTTCAATCAGAAAAAAAAAGAAACTCCTTTTAAAAAGTCATGTTTATTATACTGTGTTTCTCACAAAATGAAAGTCAATACTTATAAAATGAGACACAGCATGACAGTTTAGGTGTCTTGCAAAATAAATCAAAACACAAGTATAAGTAGTTATGGTTATCAGTCGGCAAAAGTATTTACAGTTTACATTTTTTCCTGTAAGTTGTTTGCATCTTTTAACAAAAATTGGTGTGGACAATTATCTTTGAGTGCATTTTAACACCTGGTGATAAAATTTTGATGGTCGATTATTGGTATTTTTTCAATTCAAAAATTTTTAATGTTTCAAAAATTGTTTTTAATTTATTAGTGATGTGTAAGAAAACTTAAAAGATAAGAATTACCAAAAGAGAGATATTTCTTTGCATCCAATTGTGTTAAGATCATTCGATAGGAAACATTGACTGATGACTGAGTGTTGAGCAGTCATATTTAAATTATTTTCTGGAAGACTAATTTCTGACCAGTCACATACATTCCTCAATTTGACAGATTTTTAAATGATATAATTCTCTGTATTGCGAAGAAAGGTAGATTTTACGTACAATTGAACACAAAAATCCTTGTGAGTGATGAGTATTAGACCTCTATTGAAGAAAAAGAATATTATTCCAGAAATCTACTTCGAAGAAAGTGATGCAACAACTTTTCTGTATCGTCCATCACCTTCTTACTTTGGGCCAGAATATGTGACTGCTTTTACTTACTCTTTGTACTGATGATTTCGATGCAACAACACAGGCCATATAGAATTGGTGGTAGGTCTAAAGTTTTAGTGCTTCTAAAGTTATGCTTCTAAAAGTGGAAAATTCTAATTTTGGAAACTAGTCTATACATAAAGGAACAAAAATTCATAAATTACTGCAGTTTTTTTTTAATATGATAAATATAATCTGCTATCACTATTTTAAAATTTTGTAACAATGAAGAAACTCAAAAATGTATTGCTCACTTTATAAAATATAGTGCAAGAAAATAATATTTGAAATCATTATCCTACGCTTCACACGAAACAGGGTTTATGCAACACTCGTCGATATTTACCCTTATCGAATTGCAAGTACATCAGCTGTGGTAGGTCTAAATACATGGAGTAATATTCCATGTTATTATTCATTTGAAGTTTATTTATTAATAGGATTATTCATAGATATTTTATAACATATGTATAACAGTTTCAGATTCAAATATAATGTTTTCGGTGTGTACTCTAAGGCAAAGTAGTAAATACCTTTACTAGTAGATAATTGAGCAATCACGATTGCTTATTGTTCTCACTTGACCGTTTTTGGCGTCCGTGCCTTTTTCAGCTTGGACCAGGCCTGCAGCACCACCGTCCACCGGCGGCGGCGCGGCTGGTCCTGAGCACTGTCCCCCGAAATCCACTTTTGCTGGGCGGTGGGGTCCATGTCCCACACACACGAACGCCTACACACACACGCACGTACACAACACTCACTCACACGCATGCATACATACACTTACGCACCCACGCACCCACACACATGCGCCTACACAAACACACACGCTCGTGATTGCGAAAAACATAATTTGAATTCAAGATGCCAAAAATTCAAATTAATTTTTTTTTCTTAACTTATTCTGATGTTGGAATTTATTTTATACACACCTAAATTTTCATATTGCGGCTTCTTTTACAAGTGTTGGCTTTCATTCTAGCAAAAACACAGTTTGATAAACTTTATTTTTGAAAGGAGTTTAATTTTTATTTTTTGACTGAAAGTAAAAAAATGTTTTTAACTATTTCCTGTGAATGGCCAACCGAGATTTTTTACTTTCTTCTATATCTAATATATAGAAGAAAGTATTGGATTCGTGCAAATTTTCGAATTTCGAATTTTGACGGATTCGAACGTTTTGGGGTGTGCTGAGTCCATTTCGACCATTTTTGGAAAATGTCTGTCTGTCTGTATGTGTGTGTGTATGTGTGTGTGTATGTGTGTCACGTCTGTGTGTGACCAGTTTTTTGTGGCCGCTCTACAACAAAAACTACCGCATGAAATCGAACGAAATTTGGTACACATATGTGCCCCTATGGGAACTTGTGCCCATTAGTTTTTGGCGCGAATTCCTCCAAGGGGGGTGGAGCAATGGGACGTTTTTCGAGTTACGCGTGCTTGCTATTACTCAGGAAGTAACTGACGGAATCAAACAAAATTTGGTCCATATGTTGGTATTAACAGGAACAGGTGCTGATTCAATTTTGGTGTCAATAACGCAAACGGGGGTTGAGCTATAGAACGTTTTTTGTCGTCAATTGTGACTGTTGTATCTCAAGAAATAATGAACGGAATGAAAGAAAAATTTATCGGCAAGTAGCCCTTAGTGGGTATAAGAACTGATTTTATTTTTGTGTCAACAGCTAAAAAGGGGGTAGCGCAATCACCCGTTCTTTTTTTCCATTTTGAGTGTCCTATCTCAAGAAGTAATGCTACGTTCTGGTTGAAATTTGGAATATATGTGAATCCATGTGTAAACAGGCTTTGGTTCAATTTTGACGCCGATCGCTCCAAGAGGTGTTGATTTTTTTTTTTTTTTTTTTTTTTGCGAATAAAAATATTTTTATTAATGCAACAATAAGAAAGATAAATCGTTATAGATTGTCGTCTGCGTATTTCTCGTGATTTTAATTGTATGGAAATGATAGGAAATATTATCTCAATGATTTAAAATTTTTAACTGTTGCCATCTTATGTTTGTTAACAAATAAAATATTTGTAATTAATTCAAGCAAGGCTTTTAAAAAAACTTTCAATTTTCGCTCTTTGCTTTGCTTTTGCAATAATTCAGACATTGGGATAGTCGTCAAGTTTTTGCATGTGTAATTTTGTTTTTGTTGGGAATATTGCTTCCTCGTCAAGCATGGGGAGGGATCAGAAAAAAAAAAAGAAAAATATAGAAGAAAGTTTCGTGATGGCCACAACATACTAGTTTACCAAATGTTTTAACACACTTAGAGGTATCTGTGCACAAAATTTGGTTTAAATCGAAGAGGGTATTCTTTGAGTAAATTTCTGTCTGAGTTACTCCGTTTTCTAGTCAAAAATTTAAAAGTAAACCCTCACAGAAGAAATGTAAAAGAGTTATTTAAGTTAAACCCAGCTTAAATTCAAGTTTACATCATACTGAACAAAATGACAAACAATTCAAAGCTCTGTGATAATTTGTTAATGAGTCGTAGCCATTTATACCCGTCTTTGTGCCTATCAAAATCGCGGAAAAAAATAATCTTGGCATATGTTTAAAGGCCGGTAACTTTTCAACCCCTTCATAAATCCCAATATAATTCATGTTTTCATAATCAGCATCAAAAAGTCTACAAATGCACCAAATTTGAATGAAATCGGAGATGGTGGATGGCATTTTCAAAAACTCCTGGATGATTTGACATGGAATGACCTCTAAGGAAGTTTTGATTCCAACTTCCTGTTTTTGTTTTAGGTTGATGTTTTCTTGGTTTAAGTTGGGCAGTACGAAATAAGCGGTGTAAAGTTTACTTGTATTTAAAAATTGATACATATTTCACAGATGCTGAAAAGTTATTTCAATATTCAACTGCGACTAAGCAATAATAACGTGCAATTCAGTTTTTTTTTTTTTTCTATTTAGTTGCTATTACCATCTAAAAATCAACGATAACTTTCAACAAAAATCTGTTTTTAATTTTCAATGACTAATTTCTCTATGGCTCAAGCAAACAAGGGTCAAAAACCAACGTAGATTTTATAAGTTAGATATTGCACTAATTTTAAAAGAGTTAGGAGAGTATTTATATGTACGCCCTGACTAATTTCTCAAATAACTTTTTGAAGCGCGTTAAAAAAATTATGAGTGTTATCTAAATTCTTTTCAGGAAAGTTAATATAAGGTTGAAAAACGCTATCGCAAGTTTAAAATGCTCCACTAATTGCCTCAAATGCCAAATCGACTAAGTCCATGAAACAAAAATTAAAGAAAAGTTATGAAGAAGATGGCGTTATCCATAGGAGTAAATAGGACCTCATGATACATTTTCTGGTAATCAGTTTTTTGCCATCACATGGTCAGAAATGTACTGAACCAAAGCTCTATTAAAGCAGAAATGAGGATTTTTTTTTAAAAGTGGAGTTAATCGATTTGGCAACTGAGCCATCCAATTAATAGTTTTCTTTTCTGGGATGAACTTTTGATAAATCGTGACAAATATATTCATCAAAGACGAGCAGTCGTGTACAAGTCTTAGATTAGATTAAGAAAGATTTCGTTTACAGAATTGACCGAAGATATAATGAGATGTCCTCTTTTAATGAAAAAGGTAGTTTTGACACATCGTGATCTTTTTGGATAAAAGTGCCTGTGAAAAGGAGCGGGAAAATTATAGGACGAAATGGACAAAAATATCCTATAAAACTTGAACGAGAGCTTGAAATATCGAAGGGATCAATTTTAACCATCCTGAGGAAGGACCTATGGTACAAAGCTAATGGAAAAGCAAAACTCACGGAGCTTCATACTCTACTACGATGAAAACTAAGCAGAGGGTGGAAGAAAAACTTTCTTGGTACGCTTGGAGTGAGTTCCTCTTTTCAGCAGAGAAAATATTCATTTTACAGCATTAACACAAAATTATCGTAAAAACCTTTCATTTATTAATATTCTTTCTAAATTTGTACATTTGAAGCAAAATGTGCCGATACAATTATTTAATTTTGGTGTCGTCTCACTAAAAGAGAAATGTACATTTAAAGAACAGTAGATCTCTGATAAGTTAAAGTGGGAACTCTTCAATTAAAAAATATTTATTTTCAGCGGAAACAGAAATGCCCGGTATTTTACCTCAGCAAATACTGGTATTACGAAATTGTAAAATAGCTAATTCGAGATACCGGTGTACCGAACATTACAATCAATAATTGGGCACGCTACAAAATGCGATGGACGCACGGTTTTGGAACTCCTGGATTTACGTGACACTTTATTTCAATGGCTTCTCATTTTCTTGTTGGTAGATGCTCGTTGTCTTCCCCCAGAATGGTTCTCATTAACAGGCTTAACAGTCTTAAAAATGTCCCAATACCAAATGTATCTCAAAGTAAATAACAAAAAGAAAACCTACTAACAACAGTAGATAAATAAATAGCTGCCTAAGATGATAATGCCGTAAAAAAAAAAATGTTTCAAATGAGCAGAATCTTTATAATGTTGAATGAAAAACTAGAATGATAGTTTACTTCCATTATTCGTAAATTATTTATATTATCATTTTTAGCCTACTTTTCTGTAAAAGTAAAAAAAAAAAAGCATAAAGAAGAAGGCCTAATGCAAATCAAAAATATCATTAAAAAAGACAAAGATAAGTAAAACAATTGAATAAATATTGTAAAATAAAGAAATTAAAAGTAGAGTTTTGATATGGGGAAAATGCTTGAATGAAGTTTTGTTTATCTGCCTGCCCCCTCCCCTCTAATAACTTTTGAGGGAATAATCCGAGTCAAACAAACTTTTTTTGTTCGAAAGATCTCGAAAGGAACACCTCTTTCCCATATTTCACTTTTTGATTTGAATATTTTTTCGTTCTGTTTTGAACAGCTCAAAAAAAAAAAAAAACTTAACATTAGCAACTGCGGATAAATTTTAGGCAAATATAGATTTCGAACTTAATCATGGATTTGCTTCAAACATATTTGTTGAAAAAAGCTCTTACATGCGTAGAAAATATTTTTTTTGTTTGCCCAATTAAAGGTTTTTTTTTCTGAACAGTTCAAAATGTTTTAACATTAGCGCCCAGTGGTGGTGGTTGTGGGGGGGGGGGTCAAATCTTTTCATCTTAAAGACCAACAAAATAAAAAAAAATCTTGGTAACAAAAATTAAAAGAATTGTGCAGATTCTGAATTTTTCAATTTTTGGTGTTATGCAATCGAAAAAAAATATAAATAAAAAATCGAACTTACTATTACTCGCAGATAAGTCAGTGGCAAAAACTATTGACTGATTGGCTGAATCAAAATGAAGCGAAAATGATTTATAGTGAAATAATGATTGATGAGAAGTTTTGTTTTTAAATTTTAATTCCAAATATTTAATTTATTATATTTTTATTTTTGGCAGCGAGAAATAAAAGGAAGCCATGGTTTGATTTATTTTTTTGTCTGAAAGAAAGAGTTACAGACGGTTTCATTTGTGATGAAAATTACTTATCTAAGTCAACTTTAATAATTTATTCTTGTTTAGAATATTTGTTTATTTATGATTGTTCAGACGTTTTTTCTTTTTTATTTCTAAAGATTTTATTAATTTTGTTTTTATTTTTGGCAACAGAAAATAAAAATAAATTTATGTTATTTTTTACCCGAAAGAAAAAGCTACAAATGGTTTTATTTTTGATGAAAGTTATTTATTTTTGTTTTGTTCCTAATGTTTGTTTATTTATTTTTATTTTTCGGACACGGGGAAAAATAAATTTGAGAATCTTTACTTTTTACCAAAAAGAAGTAGCTGCAAACGATGTTGACTTCATGAAAAAATATTTATTTTTATGTTTTATATTTTTCTTCCTTTCTTCCTCCTACCTTTATTTTCGCAAAGTACTGATTTTTTTTTTTTTAAATGAAAAACCTGCCTTTGTATTGTTTAAAATTATTGTTGCTACTTTCTTTTATTATTTCCCCTATTCACATTTAAAATTTTATGTTGGGGGAATTTTTTTTGTAATTTTATTCTTCAATTTTCCGTTTGTAAAATTGTACGCTAAAATGTTAGAGAAAGGGATTAAACTTAACGGGATCTTAATAGAACGAGCATCACCGGTTTAATAAACTGAAAAATAAAACCAAACAGTTTGAAAGAATGAATTTTATATAAATTCTAAATCATCAAATAGCTTTTTTTTTTCATGAGAGAGACACATTTTCTTTTTAGAAATCGGTTTTAAATGCTAAAAAGGATAGGTTTTCATAATTCGCAATCTTAGCTAATTAAGAGAAATGTGATCCGTTGCTAGAAAATCTGTGTTATTACACGAGAAAGTTGACTCGTTAAAATCTAGAAGGCGGAACTTCTTGTTTATTACTCCATAGGGGTTCAATGCAACTATTTATGTTTAATACTGCCGAATATGCTGTTCCAATTGACATGTCGATGTTTAGTTTAAACGTACAAAATAATAAAAAAAAAAAAAAAGGTTAACTGATTGAACTTATAAAACGACTACGTCACTTAACCACGTCAGAAAAAACATAATTCCTTTCCACACCCCCGTTTATTATTGTTCTTTCTGCGCGATGTTAAGAATAAATAAAAATTTGAAAAGGTTAACTGAATTTTTGTATTTCTTGCAGTTCTTGATTGCAAACACTTTCATTTCTTCGAAAAATGTTTGCGTTTTTTTTTCTTTCTTTTGCTCGCTCTTTAGATTTTTTTTTCTTTTAGACCCTTACTTGGACGAGACTGTCCAAAGTCGGATTTCTTCTTCCATCTTCGGTTTCAGTTTCTTAGAAGCTAATAAGAACAATGAATATATAGGTATGAGAAAGTCATATTTCTTGTTTATTACTGATATCTAAAAATGACAAACGTTGGTTTATTTGAATTACATTAACGATTTGAGGTAGGCGATAACCCTAAATATTATTTTCTTCAATATCCATTGCAGCTTTCTAAAACTTTATACGAATATTAAATATGGCATAAATAACACATTTTGACTACTTATTTGTTGAAAAAAAATTCTAAAGTTTTTTTAAAGCAAAAAAATACATTTTTTTTAAAGTAAAAAACTACTATTTCCTTAACACTTCCAGTGCATCCACTTTTTCAATTTTTAAATTTTTTGTGTCTTTCTCTTTGTTAAACACGAGAAAGTGATATGACACTCCAATTTGAAAATTATTAACTAAAAACTGGTTTTATGGGTAAAAGATTGAAAAATTCCTCCGAAAAACGCGTCCTTTGCCCCCCAACTTTAATTGGTAATTATTTCATTGCATGTACATTAGCTTTTCGAGATTTATATCAATTACCATTTTTGCAAAGTTTCAAATGTATAGAGTTAATACTTTTTTCGCTAAAGCTGTTGGCGTCAATAAAAACTTCGAAAACATGGTTGTGAGAAAATCAAGAAAGAAGTAAATTTCAATTATAAGTAGTAAATTTAAGCGCAGTAAACTTCTTCTAGTTTTCTCAGTAATTCATCGATTAAAAAAAAAATATGGATTTCGCAAGAAGAGCATTGGGGCTCTTTAAATTTCTTAAAGCCTTAAAATCGACTTTTTTCGAAAATTAGGGTGATCGCCTATCTTAACTGTTTCTATGCTGATCTGTTTCGTGAATGTCAATGATCTCTCGTGGGGAACAATGTACTCTCAGAAGCATGAAATTTATGCGCTTATTATTCGAAACAATGCGATTCGAAATTAATGATTTTATTGATTCTTGTGAATCTGACATGTACTATTAAGAAAATAAAGCAGCTAGGGGACTTATGGTCAGTGAGCACTTAAGTTGCTCTGAACATGCGCGCATACATGCCGACAAATGTGATTCCCATACATAAAAGTCTAAAATGAATTATATTTACTCGGTTCATAAAAGTAATAGGTTTCGTAGCGAAAATGCACTGTTCTTGGTTATAAATGGAGCCTTACTACATGCACAGTAAAGTCTCCAAATTATAAATCTAAATGTGTACAAAAATTTTCCAAAAATATTTCCTGAAAATTGAAAAAAATGCACTTAATTGTTTTTAAATTCATACAAAAAATTTTTTCACATCTGAATAAAAGCACAAATGGTCTATCTGTTCTTGCATTCTTTATTTTTTTGAAATAAAATTTAATTTTTTATGATAACGTCCACAAAAAATTTTTAGTGCATTAATGGTGTGCATGGGCGCCCATATGCAAAATTGTAAGGGGGGGGGGAGTCAGATATTTTAACCATGGTTTAGCATGAAATCATTGTTAATTTCGATGTAAACTCAAGTGGTGTAATAATTTGGCGGACACTTTGCGATACATCGCCAGTCTTTTGGCCGCCAAGTTTTGTCGCCAACTCGGCGATTTTTTTTCTTTTTTTGATTTTTTTTTTAAATCTGGTTTCAATTTGGCCACTGTTGGTGACATTTAGAAAGTAAACTATTAAATCACATTAAAACTGCCAATAATGCGAAAATGACATTAAATTGGAGTAAAAGGAAGTCATGTGATGCACACATCAGCTCGTTTTTAATGCCTTTTTTGCCATCTATTGTACTTTAGTTTCTTGTACAAGCTTGCTTATTTGGTTACCGCTGAAAATAAACAATGAAAAAAGCGTCCAATTCCAACCTTTCCCTATAGTTAGTACGCTTCAAAAATCTCAAAATCTCATTTCCCTCAATACTATCCTTTTCCTTCCCACTGCAGTATATGCATTACGTCCAAAGAAGCTAAAATATGCAATTGCATATGGACAAACACATCATGCATTTGCATGTAATTCGAGCTCTATAGTTATAAGTTTTGCTACCACACTGATAGACTGCAGGGTAGCTTGGAATAGCTTTCTCTATTAGATAACTTATCCATCCTTATTCAACTAAAGGGTGCTTTTTTTTAGAGGTATAGAACTTTAAGTTGGCAACACTGTTTGATATGTGTGCCATTTCAATAGCTATCACTTGTTTTGTGTTCATTTCGGTTTGCCATTTCATCATGAATAGACAACAAGGCGGTGCAACATGCCACACAGCGCGCGTCAAAATTGATTTATTGAAAGAAACGTTCGGTGAACGAATAATTTCGCGTAAAGGACCCGTGAATTGGCCTGCAAGATCATTCGATTTAACAGTGCTGGACTAATTTTTGTGATGCTATGTGGAGTCTCTAGTCTGCACCGATAAGCCGCAGACGATTGACGCCTTGGAAGAGAACATTCGCCACCTTATTACTGACACACGGCCTCTATTGCTGCAAAAAGTGAGAAAATTGGACTTTCTCCGAGCCAGCCGAGGTGATCATATGCCAGAAATCATATTTGAATAAAAATGGCAAAGAATCATCTTTCGAATAAAGCAACATTTATGGCAATTAACAACATTTAACTGTGTTTTATTTGAACCTAAAGTTCTCTACCTCTAAAAAAACACCCTTTAGTAGCTACAGTATTAACGGTTTCCTCAAAGAAGATACAGTATAGTACCTACTTATAACGAGCACGAAGGGACCGCGATAATTACTCGTTATATCCAAGTGGTCGTTAAAAAAGTTTTCGTGAAAAAAAAGACCTAAAATTCCTTTATTTGTTTCTTAGCAAACTTTCCTGTTAGAGAAAAGAAAATGATTAAAAACATGAAACGCAGCTTAATACATCGCAAAGTAGAAGAAAAAGTCAAAAGGAAATAAAATAAATAAATATCGAAAAATTAAAGATTGAAAAGTTGGGTTTTGAGATGGTCAAAATGTGTATTTGTCAGTCTATCGGTCTGTCTGCCCCCCCTCCCTGATAATGTTTGAACGAATAGAGCGAATTAATAATTAATAGTAATATTAATTCGAACAAACTTTTTTTTTTGCTCAAAAGATCTCGGCAAGGACACACCATTCCCATGTTTCACTTTTTGTTTGAACAATTTTTCGTTCAATCTCGAACAGTGCAAAAAACTAAACATAAGCACTACGGAGAAAATTAAGGCAAATAATTATCCCGAACTTAACGGCAAATTTGCTTCAAATAAACTTCGTTGGAAATAGCTCTAGATGAGGAACATGTATAGAGCAGGTGTTTTGATTTAACAATTTTAAGGGTATTTTTTTTAATAATTCTAAAATTAGAAAGCAAGGTATGGAGATGGGGAAGAATGGGTGTCTGTCTGTGCGTCCAAATAACTTTTGAGTGAGTACAAACATACAAAGTTTACAAATTTTCAAAAGTATCTACAATTTTAATTCCTACTGTACGTTAAAAAACAACACAGTATAGTTTTGGGTTCAAAGCAACTTGATAAAAACAACCTTATTGTAGCCCAAGCACTGCAAATTATTGCGGACAGAATTTTTGGATTATAAGAAACCCAATTTCAATTTGTTTTCCATGAAAAAGATGTAAGCTTATGAATTAAAGAACAACCGGCAAAAGATTGAACACTTGTGTTATTTGCCCTTTCTTCCATGAGCTCACGTGTTCTGCATTGAAAAAAAAAAAAAAAAGAGTTCCTTTCCTTGCAAACCTAAACACGAGTATCCCATCATAATTTGCAATTTTTGTACTTCATTAGCGTTTTTTATCTACTTATATAATCAATTCTACATTCTTTAAAAAACATGGAGATGATTCAATACAGTAGACCTTCGTTTTACGCGGGGGTTACGTTCTACGGAAATGCTGCGTAAATCAAAACCGCGTAAATTAAGACTTAATAGTAGTGTTTATATAGGGGATAGTTTCTATAGATGAAAAAAAGAACTGCATTGTAGTGATAGATAATTATTTATAATAAGTTTAATGTGCATTTATTCGGATACATATTCACAACGTGTATACAGAAAACACAAATTATCAGTGTTTATAAAAAAAGAGCTGGTTATGATATTTTTTGGTAGCCATTTATTATTTTTCCATGTAGTTCTTTGTGGGCATTAATGCTTCCATGATCGCTCCCACCATTTCCATGACTAGATCTTCCTTCCCTAACAAATCAAAAAAAAAAAAAAAAATTGTCATTGTCAAGGAATGGCTCAAAATTTTCAGTGTGAAAGCTTTTGGTTGTGTGTCATCGATGTAGGTATCCCCGTTGGTTTAGTTCTCTTCAGTCACTTCTGAAAGCTTTTCTTCCAGTGAACTCTGCATTGCGTGAGTTTAATAACTTTACTCCTGGAAAGAGTTCTACAGTCCATCGCAAAAAATGTCTTCGGTCGTCCAAACTCGCATATTAGCACTCGAAATCCATCTTATTGCGTGTTATATGCAACCTCAGGAGTCTGGGTTTTGAAAGAGTTTGCTATTGTTTTAATCTGTTTTCAATGCTGCATCCGCGTAAAATCAAAACTTATCCACTTAAAATAAAATAATGGTGTCAAATCTTAAATCTTCAAATCCGCGTAAAACAAACCCGCGCAAAACAAGGGTCTATTATATATCTATTAAATTAAGTCAGGACTTTTAGGCTTATCTAGCAGCATAGTCTTGTCATGGCAGCAACCGAGGGGGGGGGGGGTGGCAAACTTGTTTTTTCTTTCTTGAAACTCGACGTAAAAATCCAAAGGAAAATTGACAAGGATTGGCAATTTCAAGATTAATCTCGGCTCGAAAAAATCAAAGATCTGGAAATGAAGATATTAATTTATTTGGAAAGGGTTCAAAGGAAGACTCCTAGGTTAATAATTATACTGGGTTCATGATTATTTAAAAAAAATTTAAAAAGTCACATTAAAAAAAAAATTAAATCGGATTTTTTTGTGATTTTTTTTTTTAAATTTCAAAAATTTGTAGATATTGATTACTTTACATTTATAAACATAGTATATTTCATAAAATAGATGAATCCATTCAGCTTACTTTTAAAATTAAGATAAGAGCTCTAACTATTCAATAAATTTTTAAGATTTATCAATACGTTATAATGCTTAAATAAGATGTAACTTTGTTTTATGCTTTGCTTAAAGCTAAGGTTTCCCTCATCGCGTATGTTTTTAGTGTAAAATAATATGTTGAACAATTACTTTTCTAAACTATATTAGTCATGATGTACAAGAAAAACTGTGAATTTTTATTTTGTTCTGAACTGATTTCGGAGTAAAAGCAATGTTGCAAGAGTGAAAACCTGTTAGAAAGAGGGATCGATGTAGTTTTGCCTGTTGAAGTTAAGGTAATGCAGTGTAGTTATATTTAGAGCAACACATTCTGAAACTGCAAAATTAATTTACAAAAATAAAATTAATTGATTATAAGCAATAATTTCAATTTAAAAAATCACTTGATTCAAATCAATTGATTTAAATTAATGATTAAAAAAAAAACTCTTTATTAAAGTCACGATTTTAATCATAATTTAAATCATCCAGAACCAGGACCCAATCAAATTATGGAGCCTTGCGTTCATGTGGGTTCTCCCTTTCCTGCTTGTTTTATTTATTTATTTTTTTTTTTGTTTTTACGCACCAAATACCACTACCTTACTACAATGCACGACGGTGATAACTGAAGCAGTTTTTCTGCTTTAGTAAGAATGATAACAAGGTGTCTATTGATCTGGTAATTTAGGTAATTTAAAAATGGAAAGTTTTTCCCTCCTTGGCGATATTTTACAAATTTATGGCAACTTTAGCATTTGTCGCCATGTTTGGTCACAGTTCCACAGAAACCACTTATTAGCGATACCATTTATTATTTTATAATTTTAATGGACTTTTAAACAAAACAAGTCATTTAACAAGATTGAAAACCCATTAAAAGTTAAAATAGTTGGCCAAATAAATAAATTTAGACCTTTAAAATGATTGGAATGTAAACTAATACCCCAAATAAATAAAAGAAGCCACTAAATAGCTTTAAAAGTTCTATTAAAATGTAAATTAATCTGCCAACTAAAGTAAAAAATGTTAAAAACTCCATTAAAATGAGAAATACTCTGCTAAATAAATCTAACAGTTCATTTAACGCATTAGAAGATTCGTTAGAATGCAATAAAATAAAGAGCAAACATGGCGGCAACATAAATGATATTTTCCTGTTTTCCCAGAGATAGAAAGTAATAAAGTCTTAAAAGCCGCCAATGTATCTCTATTTTACACTTCTTTCTCTTCTTTGAAAAAATAATATCACTAATATATTTAACATTGCGAGGAATCAACTTCACACTACATCAGATATATCTTATTATTCACACACTATTTTCTCCAGAATAGTAGTTAAAATTTTCAAAAAGACTTACCAAATATTTTAGATCTTTTAAGCACAACTGGAAATATACACAATCAAATTCACAACACTCTTGCAGAAGAATATAAAATATTTTTGTCGTTTATCCATAGTTTAGCAAGATTTCGTTCTCTTTCATGTTTTTCATGATGCATAATACTTTTAACTTTAAAGTCAGAATCAGTGCGTGTAAAGAAATTACATTCGGTCTTGAGTATAGAAACGGCATAGTTTCGTAGGAATTCCATTTCACCAGTCTTTTTTTTTTCATCGATTTTAATTTAACTTTTTTTGTAACAAATTTCATATGATGAAACGCATAGATGAATGTTGGAACATCCTAAAAACTTGTTTTTCCCAATTACTTTTTTTTTCTTCAGGGAAAACAATAACAAAAGAACTTTGCTATCATAAATATCCTTAATAACTTTTGTGTTCTCAACGACCAGTCACATAAAAATGGCTTCCCCAGATCTAACGTAACAGACGTCTTCAAAAACACACAAACCGTTCGCTTTTATTAATATAACACGTAATACGGTTTTTAGAAACATCTATAAAAACAAGCATCTTGTGTATCGAGCTTTATCGGGAACGCGGTTGTGTTTGAGTCGGATTCGACTGGATTTATTGAAAGATAATGGGTTATAGAACTTCTAAGAGATTTTCCCTATCTACTGTTGCTATATCGAATACTAATTCAGGATTTCAATGTCATTAGAATTCTACTGTGATATATTTATTGACTCCGATTTGACTATCTCTACTAGCAACAAATGAAGCATTCAGTACAAATTCAGCTCAATCCATTTTTTATTTCCTTTTACAAAAAAGGAAGTATTCTATTCGCGAAAAAATTTTCACTCAAAAATCGACCTTAATTTCCATTTTACTCACCCTCGAATGAATATTGAGTTTTTTTTTCCGACTCGACCATACATGGATAAGTGCCTAAGAATGTATAGACACGCGAAATATCCATAATAAGGATTCCAGAGTTAATTACAACGAATTTTCTCGTGACGTCTGTATATACGTATGTATGTATGTGCGTATGTATGTCGCATAACTCAAGAACGGTAAGTCCTGGAAAGTTGAAATTTGGTACGTAGACTTCTAGTGGGGTCTAGTTGTGCACCTCCCCTTTTGGTTGGAATCTGGTGTTTCTAAAGGGGGCTTTTGCCCCTTTTTGGAGGGAAATCATTGTTAATTTCGATGTAAACTCAAGTGGTGTTACAATTTGGCGGACACTTGGCGATAGATCGCCAGTCTTTTGGTCGCCAAGTTTTGTCGCCAACTTGGCGATAAATTTGTCGATTTCTTTTTTTAAAAATCTGGTTTCAATTTGGCCACTGCTAGTGATATTTAGAGAGTAAACTATTGAATCACATTAAAATTGCCAATAATGGGGAAATAACATTAAGTTGGTATAAAAAGAAGTCATGTGATGCACACATCAGCTCGTTTTATTTTTAATTACAGGGGAGATGAGAAACACTTCTCGCTCTGTAATTTTTCCAAATGACTTTTTTTTTCGTTTGAAAAATATAAGTGGTACGACTTAACTTTTGTTTTCTTCTTAAGTTAGTAGTATTGTCTAATTATTTGTCGATAAAAATAATTTTGATTGAGTTTGCTTTTGAAATAAATCGGCCTTTTTTAATTTTTATTTAATTATTTTTTGTTCAAATTCCGATTTAATTCACGTAGTTTATCACTTTTATGCCATGTGCTATCTCGCACAAAAAAGCTTTATTTCTTCTCTGTCAAATTAAAAATTTCTCAGTCAAGAATTGCAATCAGTTTATTACTCTTAATTTTAAATTTTATAATCTGCATAAATTTCAGTTTCCTTTTTCAGAATTTTTACTCATACTAGGGTAACAGTACCAGTACAGAAGGGTCCAGTAATAGACAGTCGTATGTGTGGATTTAAATAATAAGAATTTTAGGCGGATAAAACTGATATTGTTGCGACCCATGAATACGTTGAAACCATCTAATGTTATCAGAGTGAATTTTATGAGCCAGTTGGTATTTACAAGGTAGTGGTGGAGGGTTATGAACAGCGACCACGAGGTTCGCAGGTGTTTTGTGTTCATTTGAATTTAAGAAGGTTTTAGGTCTAGAAATAAAAGAACTTCGTTACATTTTGAAGGGAAAAGTGACATATGTCTATTACTCATCCTTTCCTCATCCTATCTGTTACTGGGTATCATCAGAATTGTCGGTGTCTGTTACTAGACGGCCGGACTTTTTTTCAAAATTGAGCAAATAAAAATAGAATTAACTAACTCAGAGGATCCAGAAGCAGCCAAATGTTAGATGAGATGTAGTTGCATGAAAGAAAAAGAGTTTTAAATGTCTAAATATATTAAAAGGCTCAGAAAATTGAGTTAACCAGAGAGCGATGTCTTAAGCATGTCTGTTACTGGTGCCGTTACCCTACATATCAAATCAAAAAGAACACAAATAAGCAAAAATGTGGCACTGCATGATTTACTCGCCACTGGCGAGTGTTTTTTCTGGCTTGGCGAGTGTGCATTTTAAGTTAATCAGTCATGCATATATGTACACAGTCAATTCTTGATCCCAAGGGACCGTCAAAAACGTTTGAATAATAGGTACTTCGAGTTATTCGAAGTTCCCCTCTCAGCCTTCTCAAGAATAATTTAATTTTCTTTTTCACAGAAATAGTGCATATATGGACTATAACGCTGATGGTTTGGACAAAATTAATTATTATTCCTTCATTTTCAACATCTTTATAGAAAATGTTAATATACTTGGAAAAGGAAGTTATTTTTGACTGATTACATTTTTTTACCGCATCT
Source organism: Uloborus diversus (assembly GCF_026930045.1). Classification (NCBI taxonomy): domain Eukaryota; kingdom Metazoa; phylum Arthropoda; class Arachnida; order Araneae; family Uloboridae; genus Uloborus; species Uloborus diversus. Next base: position 103,633,649 of record NC_072734.1, read on the forward strand.
TAAGTTTGTAAACATCCATTAAGTTTGTAACCACAATTCAACGGTAATGGGTCAAAACTTCGCGGCTGAAACTTCTACAGACAAAACTTTGCGGACGAAACTTCGTGTGTGGAAAACTTAATACGGACGAAATTTTGTGCGAAAAAAATTTTGAATACTTGAAACATCAAAATTGTTTAGTAATCAAAAAACATTTCGCATTTAGTGAGCTATAGAACTTTCAAACTATTATAATATAACCAATAAAATTTTCTTTTCTTCTATCGTTTTCGGAAAAGTAATCAATAAATTTTATTTTAATCTTAATTAAATTTATATCAATTTATTATTTAAGTAACTTGATATGCTTTAGTTCATTAAAGAATCAATTTGCTATGAATTTATTCATTATTAAAAATTAGTTGTTCATACGGTATGTGTCTAATGTTTTCCTGAAAATCATCAAACAATAACACTCCCCCCCCCAGAAAAAAACACCTATTCACTTGATTGCTATTATGGAAAATTCCATATTGTAAATATTTTTCCATATTGTAAATATGGAAAAAATCTGGACTAGATAAGTTTTGCACCTGCAAAGTTATGAATACGCAAAGTTTTACCCACGCAAAGTTATGAATAGGCGAAGTTCTGACCGTTTGAAGTACTTTCCAGGCGAAGCTTTGACCGTGCGAAGTACTTTCCAGGCGAATCTTTGACAGCGCGGAGTTTTGTCCACGTGAAGTTTAGCCCGCGAAGTTTTGTCCACGTGAAGTTTAGCCCGCGAAGTTTTGTCCACGCGAAGTTTAGCCAGCGAAGTTTTGTCTGACGCAGTTTTGTCCGCAAAGTTTTGACCCCAAACCAATTCAACGTATCCAAGTTTTCAGAATCTTCCAGATACTGCATTAAATTATTTTTTGCAGAATCCGATACTTTTAGTCGGAGATGGTAAAGATTTTTCATCAGAATCTGCACACGCAGATTCTTTAATAACTGCTTGTACAACCGCTTTGTATAGCAAGGACTAAAACCTTGTTACATTTTCTTCAATATTCAAGGAGTATTTTACTTACGCTCTGTCCACATCAAGAAAGATTTCAAAATGATTCCATTTGTCGGTCACTTAAGCTTCGTTATCATTGATGTTTATGAAACCACTGCTTTTAAAACAGTTTCTAAAAACTGCTTCCGTCTTAGGCCCCCCCAACTTATTTTTTCTTGACTTCAATCCAACTTCTTTTTGTCCTAAAAGCACGATTATTTGAGGCATCCAGAAAATAAAAGCTACTTTTTTTTCAATTTCTGCAAAAATTATAAATTTCCCAAAGATTAGGTAGCTGCTCCTTAATGAAATTTTTGATCGTTATCCACGGCAAAAAAGTAGCTCATTCGGCTACTTTTCACGCCATCTTTCAACACTGTGCACATTAGGGAGCACTAAGAAATTATCCTAAAACAAGCTGATAAGTAAAGTAATGTGTTAAAGGAAAAATAAACTTTTTTCCCCGTTTTTGACTAAATTATTTCATAAAATGAAACTTTCGTAAAAACTTCGACTTGAAAAGAATACATTCGAGATATAGAGACACTTTGTACTTGAAACACTTATTTATTTTAGGACATAATTAAAGCTTGAAGGTAAAGGAGCATTTGAGTTATAAGGCTTCGAGTTATCGAGGCAAAATTTCACGTACGTTCATAGCAGACCATGTGATTTCGATTTCTACAATTAAAAAAAATATACGAAAATTTGCCATCAGGAGGAATTTTGGCACTGCATGAATACGGAAGAATTAAGGCCAAATAATGCAGCACACATCAATTTTATTAACTACTAATTAACTACAAAAGATTGTTGCTTACAAAGATTTTATTTACCACACAAGACTGTTGCATTCAAACAAGGCTTAATAAACCAACATTGACTTTCTGGCTTTGAATTCGTTTTCAGCATGCTAAAAATACTTCAAAAACATTCAAAGAGGCAACAACATCAGCGCAGGCTAGGGTTATTAACAAATCTGTGAAAGAGGAGAATAAATATTGGAGGAAACAAATATAGGAAAAGTTGTAAATAGGGCACCATCTTTTGTTTTTGAATTAAAGTTACTTTTAATTCAAACAATTCTCGATTTTTGGTCTTTCAATAACAGTTATAACAAGAATACTAAATGCGAGAGTGCAAAGTAACGATTAATACTAATGGTTTCATTTCAAAAACGACTATTTTCAAAAAGCTTTTTAAAAAGCCTCAGAAAAAATGAGGTGAAAATATGGGTCCATTTCAAAAATGTCACAAAAAATAATTTAAAAACCGGATAAAACTATAAAATGGTAGAGAATTTATTACATGAGAGAAAAAATATTTACAGAAATCGGAAAAATTGCTGGCTCTTTCAGCCCTGGCACAATTTAAGTGTGCCCACATACATTTGGCACATAATACACTTCACCCACACCTATCCCCAAGTGTCTTCAGAGAAAATTCCATCACGAAAGATGCAAGTTGCGTTACTTGATTACTTGGGAAATATTTTTTGTTGCATAAAAAAAGAGGTGGTATAATTTAGGCGACCTTTACATGGGAGCCCGTATTTGCACCAATTACATCTAAGAAAGACGGCCACTACCACATGTAACGTATAAGCCTGTTTGAATAAAGATGTGCTTCAAAAAGTAGCTTAAGACCCCTGCTTTCCGGATATCACTGTGAAATTATTTTTAACTAAACGTAAGAACATGAAAATAAAACGATTTCACATATCTCTTAAAAGTTTGCAGTCCAGAAAAACACAAATTTGCAAAATAACTCACTCTGCATCCATACTAACTTGAAATAATGTTTCCAACTGCTCTCTGCTATCTAATATTACTAAATGGTACCACATACAGTCCTTGCCGACAGTCTTCAGTGCCTATCCTTAGCCACTAGAGAGGGGTGCCTATATTTGTACCTGTGCCCGTTTTCAATCTTGTTCCTGTACTCGAAGAGTGCGGACACCCATACCTTAACTGTTTTATAATTGTTTATAATGCAAAGTAAATTATCACTTTAATCTGTTGAAGTTATTACACTGTTGTATGCGTCACTATGAAGTAATCATAAAGTTTTTCAATTGTTTGAAATATGCTGCTATTGTTACCTTTTTTTTCCTACATTTTATATCTCAAAATTGTGATGAAAACGGAATGTTTACGGTAAATTTTCAACTTGCGGATAACTAATGTACCTGAAGTTTATTCAACTCAACTTAACCCGATTGATACATCAAGTTTACAAAAATCAAAAACATCTACTTTCACAGCACCAAATCTTAAACGCTATATCGCCATTTAGCGTCCCTTTTAATGTTATAGGTTTTATTATTCTTTTCAAGGTCGAGGATTTAATGGCATATGTTTTTTCTCATCGTTTCTCATGCAACCAGAAACATCCACTTTAGCTTTCAACCTTTCTCCAATTGCCGTTTGATGCAACCTGAAAACCTTTTTGCTTTTATCCCTAAAATATCACTCTTCATTCACGATATTCATGTTACAAACAAACAATGTACACGCAATGTTACTTCAAAACAGACCATTTCCCTATCAACTCAATAAAAGGGGGAAATATCGTAAAAACTTGGAATAAAAGTCTGTATTTATCTTATCATAGCTTGATGGGAAATATCCAACGAGCCAACGCAGAGAATACCGAAAGTGCGTTTGCCTTAGGCACCGCCTTACTCTACTGACCCCATCCTTTAACAGCTGGAGAGCACCGAAGCATGGAGAAAGTCTTTAAGCTTTTCTTCAGGACCAGTAATCATCTTTCTGAAGGAATCGCAGCCAGAAAATGAGAGTTCACAGATGAATATTACGAATTAAAACGATTCGCTTTTGATACTCAACTTGTGTACTGCATGAACTCCACCTGAAGTGCAGTGAATCCCCAATTTTACGTATCTCAAGAGACAGGATTGAATAAATGTAGATCACGGCAAAAACGTAACATACGAGAAATGCATAGAAAGCAAAAATTAAATAGAAAAAATTAAAAGTAGTAAATATAGCTCATTTAGAAAGTATAATATCTATATTTTGCAAAAAAAATTTTTGTACACACTATTTTAGATCATTTTAAGACAGTTAGTTGCGAATCCGGTCGTTTAGGTAAAGAATAATAGTGAATTGTTTTTTAGTTATTGAATTTAAAGTAAATGTAGCACCTTCCAGGGTTGAAATACTTTTTTATACGAAAGTTTCCCCCTGGTCTTTATAAGAAAGAAAATAGTCTGTTATTTGCAAGGTCTTCAAAGCAATAATAAAAGTAATTTTAAGAAAGGACGGGCTGTGCTTCCGGTTCTTCTTGTTCATTTTTATTGGTGGAAGAAAAGCCCATAAGGTCGGCTGCGGATGGAGCAGTGGCATTTTTGTTTTCATAGATTAAATTTCAACAGCTTGGTTTGGCTTTAAAAAAGTGCAGAAGGGTACATATTGCTTATTTTAGAGCATTCTTTTTTATTTTTTTACTTCCCAGGGATATAGAATGCGGGAGATTCAGACATATAGCAAATTTTCCATCCGGGTTAAATTAACATTATTGGTATGCGGAAAAACTGGGATCTGGTGGGAAAAACTTGAAATGCGGGAAAAGCGTAGATTCGGAATGCGTACAATCGGGGTTTCACTACATTGGGTCCCATATTCTTGAGAAGACTGTGGGAGCTTCTCAACTCGAACTACCAATAATTCCAAGGTTTTTGCCGGTCCCTTGGGACTTCGAGTTGTTGAGAGTTGACTCGTCGTGCACACTAGTCATATAGTAATAATACAATTACGGTTGTTTTGCGCTTCTATGCACTTCGCCAGAAGTATTTCATAAAAATATCCACTTTGCTCAGAAATGACACTTGTAAAATATGATTTTTAATGGTGAGATGAAAACATATTTCCTAAATCTTCCATTTCCGATTAGATGGCAAATTAGATATTGTTAAGAAATAATAAGTGGCAACACAGTTGATTTTTGAAACAGGTGATTTTGAAATGTATACCTAGGCTTTCAAACTGTTTTTCATCTTCATAGAATATCTGAAAAACATGCAGTGCATCTGATAATGTCAACAGGTTTTTATCCGTCTTTTTGATGCTAAGTAACTGATAACTGCATATCTTTTTAAGGGAAAAACAGGGTAGTTTTAAGTAGCATTCAACTTATTTTTCAGGTTGAATTTGTTATTAAGCAAGGTTTTGGTGTTATAAACTCCTTGAAATGGTTTACAAAATGATGAGATAACTTACGCGCTGTTGACAAACTGAGGATGTAAATTGATTATTTGATAAAACTTTTGGAGCAATGAACAGTTTAAAATGAAAATATTTTGAGCAAAACTTTGTGCTAAGTATTTTAGTAATTTATGTAACCTGTTTGTATTGAGTGTTTTACGTTTCCGGTTTTAAAAGTTATTTATATTTGAAATGGTTACCTTGGCTGTTTACATAGATAAACTCAGTTTTGTCGCAAAGTGTTAATGAAACGTCATACCTTTGTTTATTAGTTGCAAGATGTTAAAAAAAAAAAAGGATCTGTTTCTGACAAATTAGTCTTCGAGATTTCTATATTAGTTGATTACTCTGCTTCCAAAAGTTATAATTTCAGGCGCCCAACATGATAAATTACGCATTAGAGATTTTCCATGCTCTTTTTAACCATTTTACAAATTAATTTTTAGGTAAAATAACTCAGAGTAATAAAACTAAAAATGCAAATAAATAAATAAACAATATGTATGAAAAAGGCCTGTCAAAAAATAAGCCGGAACACGGAGTAAAATTTACACAAGAAGAAAATAAATTTTTAAAAATCCTATATAACGCAAGCAAAATACTAGTATTAAGCGCGGATCCTCGGGAAAGGATCACGGGAGGTCTTTTTAAGTGACCAAAGATGGCCAATAGTTGCGCTTTGAGGACTTATATTTCAAAAAATTAGCACTAGATATCTATTTACACCCAAAAATGACACTTATGACACCCAGCTCTTCCGGAAATGACCGCCTATAACACCAGAAGCTGGATCCGCCCTTGTTTAGTACATGGGTTTAGTGAAATAATTAAAAAAAATATTCCAATTACCAACAGATACAGTGCAAAATGTTGAACACTTTTATTGAAGTAACCTCGTTTTACGGGACTCACCGAAATTAAAAAGGGGTTACAAGACTATTCAGAGCACCAACCCCAAAACGGATGTCGAAATCAAGAAATCGGCTGATGTGATCGGCTTTGGTCGAGTTAGATCTATAAGCAGTCTTCATGATTACTCCAAAAACTATATCAATAAATTAAGAAGAAATAAACAAGTGAAACAGCGTGAGTTATTCCGAAACATTTGATCAAATTCAGAAAATATATTTTCTTAAATTAAAAACCTATTTGAAAAGGAGCTTCACACTTCTGAATCCACTGATTTAATATGCTGTGAGAAATAAAGTTGGAACATATATTCTAAAAGTAAAAATACCATTTTGTTGACTTTCTAAAATATAAGATGAAGAATATATTGTCTATGCGCACGATTTTTTTTCCAAGATTAAAAACCCTATTTTAATAGGGCTACACAGGTCTCTTGTGCCTACCAAAGCGGTGACTTAGTCGGTTGGATGAGGCCGTCTTAAAAACGGATCTGTTTTTACTTTAGACCAGGAGCCAGCCCTGTAGAGCTATAGAACTGGAATAGGATGGCTTTGTGACCGCGACAGATTTAATGTGCACTGCACATGTCACCATTAGCACACACCGAGGATCTTCGAACCGGCAAGTGTCGAACCTATGACACTCCAACAACAATCTCGGTGCATTACCGAACGAGCCACTTAAACCCTTTTAGTAGGGGCTATGGCTTGCCTGTCTGAGAGTTACGTTGAGATTCTGTTAGGGGTGGATTCTATTAAGTTATTAATGAGAGAGTAGGTCCCTCCCCCAATAGTTCTTTTCATGCTTAGAACCTTTTATGGGGTGACAACATTTCGGGGTTAGCATGCCTTCTCTACGATTCCAATCCGAATATTCTCTCTTAGAATCAGAAAAAAGCTTTACAAATACCTATCACTTTATTCATTGTTACGTGACGAATCTTGGCGTGATATCTAATTTCCGATCATTGGATGTTTTTAGTTTAATTAGGTTAAAGTGAGTTGAATAAAGAATTTCTTGCCAAAAGATGCGATGAATTTCTTTTGAGTATGGGAATTCTACGGGTCCAAGGAATGTCCAGTGACAATAACATAAAAACCGGTTTCATGTTGGCGTCCGAAATAGCAACCCTTTACTTTCTATACAAGGTGTCTGCATTATGGGTTATATGACAAACCGCTTATCTAGTTGGCATTTTTCTGTGTAAAATAAGGAACCTGTATAGATCGTTACAGAATTTCTAATATTAATGAAAATACTTAGCCTCTGTCCGTTGGAGATTGTTATGAAAGTTAAATTGTGTGAGGTTGTACAAACAGTCGATTCATTTCCGACTGTTACACAAATAGTTGACTCGTTTTCGACTGTTGCCAGTTTCGTTCCTGCTAGAGCCCATAAGTCTGGAATAGTGAATGACCGAGTTAGAGCCAGATATCATCTCATTGAAGCTGAGAGCTTCAACAAACTGGTAAGTAAAGTAAATTTATCTCACCCATGAGTGTCCGCAGCCGAGTATTTAGCAGTAAGTTAACTTACTGCTAAATACCCAAGCTTTGCCTTTAATTGGTGAGTTGAACCGCACCATGCTATGGACACTTGCTGTCGCCGGTGAGATAAACTTACTTTATCATCCAGTTTGTTGGCGCTCGCAGCTTCAACGAGATGACATCTGCCTCCAGCTCGTTTATTCACTATCCCAGACTGATGAGTTCTAACAGGAATGAAATTGGATGAAAGTCTCTGGGTGTGATAACCGGGCTGTCTGGTAAATTGCAAGTAGTACTGGCCTTATCTTTGGCTTATTTACTGCTAAAAAGGTCATTCATTGTTTGCTGTTGCACAAAGAGTTCATTCAGTTTATTACACAAAGAGTTCATACACCTTTTGTCTCTTTCACATGGAAATATTACGTAGTCGCTAATGCATTTCGTCCGATCTAACTTTTAAAGAAGATTAAGTCGAGAAAAGCAAACCAACATCTACCTTCCAGCATTAACCCTGCTGAAATAATACATCTGCTGAAAAAACACCATTTCTGACCGATTTGTCTTGGGATTTCTATTTAAACTAATACTTAACTTTCAACCTTTTTTCCATCCTGCAAGAAACCTCTTTGCACTTTTTAATTAATGTCCCCAATTTCGCCCGTTTGATGATGGAAACCTAGATTAAGCGGCAGAAGACTCAACTCGGAACATTACACTGATTGTTCCGTTGATCTGCTGCAACACTAATCCGATAAATGTTGAAGTTTCCGAATTTTTAAAACAAATTGTCTTAGAGAACAAGGAATGCAGTTGTCTCAGAACCGCACCAAGTGCAGTCAGGTGTTTCATTGCTATTTTCGTTCCTCCTCAGACTTTTCATACTGATAAAAATATGTCTCTTTTGTTTTAAGTGAAATAATAAATCTAGATCAGTGTAAAAGTACGGCAATGTCTACGGAAATATTTCATGTTCCGTGCAATCTCTTTCTTTATTGCTTAAAATGTCTCAAAGCTGCTTATTACCTACTATTTCCGTAAGAGGTTAATTATTCAGTAAAAGGAATTTCATATTTTAAGTTCTGCATTCTATGTAGTTAGTATATTTACGAAAGTAATTAACTCGGTTACAGTTTGACTATAAAAGACGAGTTTCCATAACAGACGGATTAAAAGATTCCTTTTTTTGAAATAGGGACAGCGCTATCTGATGTACAGGGTGTCCGAAAAGTTCTTAACACATTTTAAAAATTAATCGGAAAGTCACAAACTCTCGTACCAGTTTGTGATTTATGCCATAATACCTCACAGGTTCAAGATTTTTTTGACATCTTAAAAAAAAGGGGAGGGGGGCGTGGGGATATAGTTATAAGTAAAGAAAGTGGCGCCTAGCCTATGAACCGCCAAGCTGATTCGTGTGGCCCGTTGTTCAAAGTTAAAAATCGAAAATCACCGTTGATGATAGTTACACAATTATGGATCCAAATAATCAGAATTTGGGTTCTGAAAAACAAATGCATGTAATGAAAGAAACATAACAGAATAAAAGAAGGAGAACAACAATTAATGTTTTTTTAATTTTCTTTTCGTTTTCATCTTTTTCCATGTTATTTATTTAGTTATTTTTTTTTAATATTTTGAAGTTTTATGTGTTCTGACCCGCGAAGATTGTTTTAATAAGAGGTGTGATCTTCGGGTAGACATTGAAGGGACACCACTGGCATAGAAAATAACATAATGAAATTTACAATTGACGATTAAAAATTTCTGGAAAAGGTTGAAATAGATCTGAGTTAATTTGCAATTGATTAAAATAGTACAGGAGTAACACTGTTATGTAAATTTGTTGCGTGGTATTTTTGCATTGATAAAAAAAAAAAAAAAAAAAAAAAAAAAAAAACTGAAGTAGGCGTCTAATATGGTGGGTCATAAATATGATGATATTTGAGATTTTGGGACAGTTATCGTTTAGCTAGATCGACAAGGCAAAAAAAAAAAAAAAAAAAAAAATATTGCTCAGAAAATATTATAATTATTAGCATACTATTAAGTCTGCACCTGTTAGGTGAAAGTTTAATAGTATGATTATAATAATATATGTTTATAATGTTGAACAGTTTGAAGTTGTAAAACTTCGTTTATTCGGACTTACAGGAACCAATGGCAACCCGGATAAACGAAAACTGGATAATCCAAGCAATATTCAAACCACATTCTAAAATAAGCAGACTTATATTTTATAACAGCAAAAAACAATGCTTTGTAACAAAACTGCATAAAGCCGTTTCTCGCAAATACTTTATCATTGATATTTCAGCTGCAGTGGTGTCGGACTGATGCTCTACGTGCGCCATACTGTTTTTTTAGTTAGTACTATACTTGATTGTACGTTCTATGCAGGAGCTGTATGTTGAATCAAAACAAAAACCGAATATTTGGCGTATTTATAGTTCCATTCCAGCTGTCGTAATTTAAAATTATTCTTTAAGATTTTTTTAAAACCTCTACATAATTGATCTGGATAAACAGGAGATCCGGATAAACGGGGGCCGGAAAAGCGAGGCTGTACTGCAAATGGTAAATCGCCTGAAGGGACCGTAACAATTGGATGAGCTCGAATCGCAAAACGATCCAAATGGAACTACTTGCAGTTTCCGAGGGTTGTTGGGAGATAAGCAAACTAAAAAAAAAAATAAAAAATTGATGCGCGTGTTCCACTCATTTGAATGAGACGCGGGTTAATTTAGAAGCTAACATACAGGTAGTTATCAAAATAATGGAAACACCAGTGAATAAAAGTGACATTTTTGAATGTGCTTCATACGTAATAAAGAATAACACTAGATATCTTTTTTTTATTTATTTTTTTTTAAATAACAATGTACATATTCCAGTAGTATATGGTGGATTGACTGAAGTTCTGGACGTCTTGGATTTTTTCCAAGCTCGTGAAATATCAGAACTCTCAAATTTTAAAAGAAGCCAAATTGTTGGAGCGCGTCTAGTCGAAGCAAGTGTAACTGAAACATCTCAACTTTTTGGTGTTTCTAGAGGTACAGTATCTAAAGTCATGACAGCATACACGACAAGCTCGGCAAAGCAAAATAGTGGACGGAAAGAGAAACTTAGTGAAAGAACCGACGGTATTAAAGGGGATTGTAATGTCTAAAAAGCGAACAATATCAGCAAAAATGACCAGAGAACTCGATCACCATCTGGATTCATCAGTGTGAGTGATTAGAGTCAGAAGGCACCTTTGTCAAAAGAACATTTAATGGCCGAGTAGCGATTCCCAACACACTTGTCACAGAGTGTCTCCATTATTTTGATAATTACCTGTACATGTGCAAAATCTGATACCCCTGAAAACTAATAGATAAGTCCATTTCCGCCTTTAAATCGGATGTTTGCTTTTCCATGCAATCCGTGGTCAGACAGTACTAATAATAAAGCTGAAAATCTGTATGTCTGCATCTCTGGATGTCTGTTGCGCGCATAACGCTTAGACCGTTTGGCCGATTTTCATGAAATTTGGCACAAAATTAGTTCGTAGCATAAGAGGGAAAATCCCAAAGGATTTTTTCAAAAAATCGATTTTGTTCTTTTTCTATTCTAATTTTAAGTCCATTTTACCGAGCAAACTATTATAACATGGACGAGCAAATTTCCATAACGTGGAAGAGCAAATTATTATAACATGGGCGAGCAAACGAAATTCATTATCTATTATTTGTAAACATACAGGCGAACCAAATGACCTTTTAATTTTCTACTACGGGCAAAGCTGTGCGGGTATCGCTAATAATAAATAAAAAGAAACACGCATATAGACCATTATTGTGACACAATTCACACATTCAATGTCGTTCTACCACTAATCTCTCTAAATAGAATAATTCGTAAAGTAAATCTTCACTATATGGAAGACAGACTAAACTGCTCACAAACCTTCTTTCTAACGCAAAAAGCTATTTGCATTTTTCAAAATCTTGTTTATTTGTTATGTTGACTGCGTAGTCGAAGAAAATTGAATGACCAGTCTTTGAAAAGTTAATTTCACCGATTTACGTGAGGTTTACCGATCGAAATTATTCCGCCAGGAAGAAAACATGGAGTTCTTTTAAATGGTCGAATGAATCTGTGAGTGACATTGAAATGCTTTCTTGACAAGAAATGGTAGCATGGCGTGTGTATTCCGGAACGAAAAACCACGCGTCTCTACAAGAGAAATCCAATCCTCCAGAAATCTTCTAAATGATGCTTTTCACCGTGACAGAATGGCAACTGGGAATAGAGTGTTCTAGATTTTATGATTTGCTTGTTTTGACAACTGCAGCGAATAAGTGATGCTTATGGTAAATCAGTGAAATTAAAATTGCACATTTTGTGTTTTCATGCAAAATGCTTGATGACTTTGTTTTGAACGAATCTTGAAAACTATAACTCAATCATTTCACAACGGAAATTATTTATTTATTTGCTTGTTTGCACTCTTTCAGGAAATTTGAACGATCCATTATTGTGCTGCATACAAAATAAGAAATTAACAGAGATTCAATTTAAAAGTTCCATACAAATATATCTTTATACATAAATGGCTACTTCTGTATGTAAGAATGTCCGGGGTAAACTTCAAAACTACTGGACAGATTTTAACCATTTTTTCACCACAGATCGCTACATTATCAGGAAGTAACATAGGCTATAATTTATATCTAAAAACTTAGTTTCAAAAAGTTATGATGGAAAACAGTAAATTTTATGTAATTTCCCCATTTAATGATTAAATATAAAACCCATTGTTACGAAAATTCAATGCCTTACAACATCAATATTAATAGTAATAATATTGAAAGTTTTGAATCAAGGCTTCTCCTGAGCAAACATGAGTTTAAAATCATTTAAACATTTGGAAAGTCTACTTTTTGGACACTTAGAGAAACATAGTAGAGATTTTTTCCCCTTTTTGTATGTGTGTACTATTTAATTAAATAAAGCGAACGGGTTTTTTTTAGTGATCTTTGTTTTTGTTAGTTCATATTTTGGAAGTTCTTCAAATTTTTATATGCTTCAATTCGTGCTCTCGTGTCTAAATGAATACTCGTTCGTTCTTTATACTTATTGCTATTTTACTTTTATGGGTAAGGAAGAAGCTCGATTTTTAATCATGTCAAAGCGGTGTGTTTTGAGTTCTTTCAATTAAAACAGAAAACGAAAGAAAGTAGCGATTGTTTCTCACAATTATTTTTGACCCAGGCAACGCCGAGTATTTTTACTAGTTTTCACATAAATAAAGTTTAGTGAAAAATAAAATAATAGTTTAAAAATCTAATAAAAAACACGCTTTCGTAGCAAAATGAACTAAAAAGTGAAAAATAATCTTTGGATGGTAGTAGTTGACCAATCACTTAATTTTAATGTAATACAAAAAAGCGGGGGGTGCTGTCTATTTACATTTTTACTTGGACAACAAATGGAAGAAATTCAAGACAACTGATTAGAAGCCCCCCACGCTTTTTTGTATTACATTAAAATTAAGTGATTGGTCAACTACTATCATCCAAACATTTTTTTTCACATTTTAGTTCATTTTGCTACGAAAGCGTGTTTTTTAGTTTTTTAAACTATTATTTTATTTTTCTGCTTCTTAGTCTTATGTTGGAAAATTATCAGGCGACGAAATGATTTATAAAACGAGTGCGAGATAATATCTTAAAGTTAAGACAAGGGCACCCCGATAAGAAGCTACTCTGAATCGTCGATGTATGTTTGCAGAAATTATATTTATACTAGCTGCGTCGCCCGGCTTTGCACGGTCCACCTCAAAAATAAAAGTTATGTCAAGTGACGCGAGTTCAACACTCAGGCTTGAACCAAAAAAAAAAAAAAAGTCAGTGTAGTTTTGCGGCAGATTGCGGAAAACCCCCCAAAAAAGTAAACAATTTAAATCCCCTGATTACAGGAAAAGCCTCAAAACAAAAACAAGAATTTTACCTGTTCACATTCGAGAAAAAGAAATGGCAACAAATCTTTCATCTCAATGATTTTCTTCACCCGATATACATTTTAATAAAAGCGTTGTTGCGGAAAGTTGAGATGAAGCACTGAATAATAATTTGAATGGAGGAAAGCCTTCGAAAAATAGGGATTTGATTTTGTAATCTAAGAGTCATAATTAATAGTTTTTAATTGATATCTCCGCTAATTATTATCGGAGGATTATGTTAAATAGCCAAACATGAAGACGGGAAGATGACGAATCCATCGATACCTGGTTCGATGGTCAGTTCACTGTCGTTCGGGAGAAGAAGCTTGGACATAGATAGATAGATACTCAGATTTTATATGTATAAGACTAGCTGCGTGCCCGGCGTTGCACGGGCTACCTAAAAAAAGGTAAGAGCAGTCCAGTTGATGCTTTTGTAGTACACTGACACTAGTTTCTAACGCGTTAAGGAATAAATAAATGCGCGTAAAGCAAGGTTTAACTAAGGTTAGGTAACTAAAAATAAACTGCATGTAAATCACTCATTTACTTTACGACGTGCACGGTCCACCTCGAAAATGAAAGTTATGTCATGTGACGCGTATTTAACAATCAGGCTTGAACAAAAAAAAAACAGCAAAATTTTGCTGCAGATTACGGCAAAATAATCGAAAAGTAAACAACTTAAACACCCTGATTACAGGAAAAGCCTTAAAACAAAAGCCTAATTTTATTTCTTTATATTCGAGAAAAAGAAATGGCAACAGATCTTTCATCTCAATGATTTTCTTCACGCTGTAAATTTTAATAAAAGCGTTCATCCGGAAAGTTGAGTTGAAGCACTGAAAAATAATTTGAATGGAGGAAAGCCTTCAAAAAATATGGATTTTATTTTGAAATCTAAGAGTCATAATTAATAATTTTTAATTGATATCTCCGCTAATTATTATCGGAGAATTATGTTAAATAGCCAAACATGAAGACGGGAGGATGACGAATCCATCGATACCTGGTTCGATGGTCAGTTCACTGTCGTTCGGGAGAAGAAGCTTGGACATAGATAGATAGATAGATAGATACTCAGATTTTATATGTATAAGATTACTTTGAAAATTTGAGATGCATTTGAATAAAAGTTTTGTTCAACAATGGTCTGATTAGCAATGAATTTCCAATTGAAGGCTCACCTAGATTTTGGCATGAAATTTGTTAAAAACAATTATATTTCATGTTCTAATTACCTTGGAACATTGGAACAAAATTTGTCTGATGCAGAAAATTTAAAGGTTTTAATAGATATTTTTAAATAATTTTTCCAAGCGTTTTTTAATGTATTTTTTTTAAAATTTTTCCTTTTTCACACTGTTGGATTTATGCCAAAATATTGATTAAAATTGGAGGAAACTAATTAATTCGATTATATAATATTGCATTGTCATCGGGTCTGAGGTCGCGTGCCAAATTTCAAAAGAATCCGATCGCAGGAAGTGGGCGAAATTTGAGCTGCAAGATTCCGTTACAAAATACATATATACATACATACATACAGGTGAAGCTAATAAAAGCGTGTTAATAATATTTGACCATATTACTACAACTACAATCATTTTGCTATTTGATATAGATGTAATAGCAAAAAAAATACATTAGTACCTCTATCAAAGTACATCTCTACGTTATGTATAAATCACCTGTGTTATTATTTGCATTGCTTCTCGGAAATAGTAATCGCGCTTTCGCTTTACAAGAAAAACGTTCGATTGCGCCACGTCCATGTGAAGACCTCCAAGTGATTGGAGCCTTTAAATTAAGCTGCATCTGTTCTGATCAGGGCTCCTAAAATGACCAAACATGTAAATTCATCAAAATTCGAAAATAAAAGATTTAAAGGAATTCAATTTATTTTTTAGGGATCCTTTGAGCTTAGAAGAAAGCAAAAACATCAACCTGAGTAAATATACTGCTGCCTTTTTACACAAAATTTTCAGTGCTATAAAAATTTAAAAATTAAATTTCAGTAAAATTAAGTACAAAAAATTTCACATAATAATAAGATAAGGAGTTTAAATAATTATAATATTCCTTGTAAACCACCTGCTGTAATAAAGCCGAGAAAATCGATTTGTATACCGTTTTTCGTACTTAAAAGCAAACAAATACAATGTGCATTGATTTGCTAGGACCTCGTTAGGTTAATTCGAATAAAATATCGGAACCAGATTTTTTAATTATGTTTGACCTATTTTTAATCCTCATATGGGGGAAAAAGGAGCACAATGTGAACAATTTTTTTCATTTCCTTATTTTTCAAAAAATATTATTCATTTCTCAACGCAAAAGTGTCCCCGTGATTGAATACACATTTCTTTGTGTCATGGATTTTTTTTTTTTTTTGGATTTTTTTAAAAAATATTTTTTTACCTTATGGTATTTTTAAAAATTGTCTGCAGTTGTTCACATGTGCCCCTAAAGGGGCACACTTTCCCATTTCCCTTGCACCTTTCCCATTTGTTGTTCACATGTGCCCCTAAAGGGGCACATGTGAACAACAAATGGGAAAGGCTGTATTGTTACACTAGGCTGAACTCGATCCAGTAACTTGGCTGCTTTACTGGTAAGACTGTGTCATTTGAGGAGAATGAAGAAACGAAAAAAGGGTCAACGTTATCTACTGGATTTTAAGGTAAATCCACTGGAGTTAAGGTTACAATTTCAATTATCAAAATAGCACCAAACAGACAATTGTCTCGTTTAGATGTAGAAGCAATTTTTACCCAACCCATCTCTTGACGGGCGATTTTCTAGTAATTGAATAACATTTTAAAATGTATGTTCTTGTCATAGTAGAGCTGAATACTTTAATCGTATTTGATGCACTAACAAAAGGACGATACTTTGTGGTTTGAACATATGAATTAATCATAGGGTGTAAGATATACCCTGCTCACTTCCTGTGATTGGATTCTTTTGAAATTTTGTCTGAGACCTTTGACCTGATGACAATATGCAAAACTCTTTACTCAAATTGATAAATTAACTTTTAAAGTTTATTCCAATTTTAACCAACATTTTTGTATAAATCGTCTAATATGAGGACGAAAAAATACTCTCACAGATTAGAATTAAATAGAACCCCTGATTTCTCTGCATCAGATAAAATTTGTTCCAATGTTCTAAACTAATTAGAACGTGAATTATAATTGGTTTAACTAATTTCATGCTGAAATGAAGGTAAGCCTTCGAGTAAAAGATCATTGCTGATCACGGTCATTGTTGAACAATGCATTCATTAGAATGTATCTCAAATTTTTAAAACAATATAAATATTAGGTCCTATGGTGAAAAAAAGTTACTGATTTTTATCGGGTACAGCATAAAAAAGGTGCCAAATGATGTTTTAGGGGTAAATATTATTTTTATTTACTTCATAATCGTAATTATGTCATATGTATATACATATTTTTTTTAATGTAACCTTTGTTAATAATAAAGCTAAAAGTCGGGATCTCTGGATGTCTGGATCTATGCTACGCGCACAGCGCCTAGAACGTTCGGCCGATTTTCATGAAATTTGGCACAGAACTAGTTCGTAGCATAAAAGGGAGCACCTTGAAGCGATTTTTCGAAAATTTGATTTTATCCTTCTATTCCACTTTTAAGCCCATTTTACCGAGCGAATCACCATAACATGGACGAGTAAATTATCATAACATGGACGAGTAAATTATCATAACATGAACAAGTAAATTATCATAACATGGACGAGCAAATTACCAAGCATATTGGCGAGAAAATCTTCATCCATTATTTGTAAATATACAGGCGAACCAAATGGTCTTTTAATTTTATACTTCGGGCAAAGCCGTGCGGGTACAGCTAGTTCTTTTATAAAAAGTAACTTAAACATTTTTTTTTTGTTGACCTAAGTAGGAATTGAGTTACATTATTTTTTCCAAATATTAATCTCGATTTTTTTCTTTTGTAAAATTAAACATTTAAAAAAACGAGAAATGTTTTCACTAACTGTTACCCGTGTGTGTGTGTGTGTGTGTGTGTGCAAAAAAAAAAAAAAAAAAAAAAAAAAAACGCTGCCTTACAGACGGAGTGTATTAAACAAAAGAGCTTCAGTATATGCGATCACTTACTAAAGTCCTTTAAAGTATAAACCACTTTGACAGCCAAAATAACATCGAACTCTATTATATCTTCCACGCATATGTCACGAAACTAGGTTGATGTTTTATTTTACTTGGTATAATGAAGGAAAGCTGTTAAACAAGCTTATTATTGTATTATTATGCATATGCGATGTTTGGACTGTGAGCCGATTCCTTCTTAGCTTGTTGGTATGGCATTCGAGTAATGTATTAACAGCATATGACATTGAAGAGGATTTTGTAGAAGAATTTTTATGAGTATTCATCAAAATTGACTTAACAGCGAAAGAGTCAACTTTCCTTTGATTTTATTGAAGCGTATCGGTACACATTTATAAGGAAATGAAAAATATACATTCATTTTATTGCGTGGATTTACTTTTACATTTTGCTTCGCCACACATTTTAAGTGCATTCTCCTTTTTTTTTTTTTTCATGCCAGTTTCGTTAAGTTCCCTTTTTTTTCCACTCGAACACATTTCTTCTTAAAAAGCAGAATATAATTATTTTGCTGAAACGCATCGCTCCAATAAAAAGGAAAAAGAAATATTACCGCATTTATTTATATATATATCTTTTAGTTCAGTTAATTTTTATTGTCGCAAAAAAGAATTTAGAATAGAGACTAATTAAATTAAGGTAGATGAGCAAAAGGTGCCCATTGTTCTTCAAGTACACTTTTAAAACAACAATTTCAAAAATGACGAAAAAGTACTCAAACTAGAACACATCGCGAGTGAAAATGGCTCCGACAACGTGGTATTCAAATTCGAAACATTCAAATACTCGTCAAATACTCAAATCAACATGTATGCTTACTTTTGAGATATTTATGCTCATTTTTGAAAGTTCATTTTTCTCAGTGTAGACCACCCCTTAAAAGCAGAATTTAAATTACTTTTTTTTAAATAACAAAATGGCGGTACTGCATAGTAAAACATGTATTTGCAGAACAAATGGCTGAACTTCACCGCCATTGTAGGCAGTAATTTCACTTTTGAGAAGAAACAGTTCCAATTCTCAGGTAAGAATGTATATTTAACTTACGTGTGTTTAAATTCTTCGAACTTTGAACTAAATTACGTGTTTTGAAAGATTATTTCTTTTATTTTATCCAAACTCACTTTAGTACGCTTTATGTGTAATAAATTTAAAATATTAATTATTTTACGTCGTTCAAATGGCGACCACATGCATGTTTCCAAGGTTATGGCCCTTTTCAAAAAAGAAAAAGTAAGCTAATGCAGAAACGTAATTTTTAGGGTTTCACTGTTTTTTATTATTTGAAATTTACATTGTTAATTGAAATTCAACATTATTCAGCTATCTTTTTTTTCTTTTAATTTCCAGAACAAGAGAAATCATGACAGTGCAGGATCAAAAAAATGGTAACTGTAATATTTTTCGTTGAAATTATCATTTTTTTCTTTAAATTGAACGTCGCAATACTATTCTAAAGGTAAAAATAGTTTTCCGACACATTTTTCACACTTTAAAAAGTGATTTTAACACATGGGTCACTTTTGGAGCACTACGCTCCAAATGTAGACCATAAGCTACAAGTTTGAAATTGCATTATAAAAACAGCTAAAATTTTATTTTTCAAAAACAAAAAGCATTTTATATGTGTTGCTGATAAGTCTAAAATTCGAAATAAAGCCTAGCAACAAAATGAGGAAGACTCATCAAATATTTATTATGAAAACCTTTATTTCACCTATTTTATAAGTTACTAGTGATACCCGCACTGCTTCGCCCGTAATAGAAAAATTAAAGGTCTTTTGGTTCGCCTGTATATTTACAAATAATGTATGGTGAAATTTCACGCCAATTGGCTTGTGCCCATGTTACGGTTCCACGTTATGATAATTTCGTAATTTATGATAGTTTTTTTCTTAAAATTGGAATAAAAAAAGAACCACATCGAACTTTCGAAAAATCGCTTCGAGTTGCACACCCCCAAGCTACATACTAACTTTGTGCCAAATTTCATGAAAATCGGCCGAACGGTTTAGGCGCTATGCGCGTCACAGACATCCTACAGACATTCTACAGACATCCTAGAGACATCCAGACATCCTCCGGACAGAGAGACTTTCTGCTTTATTATTAGTAAAGATTACAAAATTTTATGACTTCGTACTATGAAAACATTTTTAGAGAAAGTTCACGATGTGCAAACGTTGTTAATCAAGTCATTTAGAATGGGGTGGTTTCCTTCAGTTAAAAGTATTACTTTTATTCATTGAAATGGATAGAATGAGCAAAAAAAAAAAAAAAATAAATAACATGGACTCAGAAAATACTTTCATTTTCCCAACAGTTTTTTTTTTAAATTATTTTTTTTAATGTCCAATTTTTCAAACAAGGCATGGTCTTGATGACATCACAAATGATGCACTTAGCCGCATCTTTCTACTACGTTTCCACGTTATGATAATCAAGCAGCGAATTAAAATTGTGCTCTACGCTTGCTATCAACCATATCGTTGCCAATACACGTGAGTAAAGATGCGAATTAAATATTTTGCACTGTGAATGGCAATACTGAATGGCATTTCATCATTTGTGATGTCATCGACGGAAGCCGTAAACAATGAAAGCTCTCCGATTTAAGTAATTTTTTAAAAATATTAAACGTAAACAAATCAAAAAATGGTCAGATCCTATGTTTTTAAGCATGCTCCTTCAGAAAAAAATACTTTTAAAATTTTGGAAACGACCCCATTATAAAACAAATATTTTGAGTTTTTTGACGCGTTAAGAAAGTTTGTGTAATGTAGAAATGTTCTTAAGATTTAAAATATACTTGAAAACTACTTTTAAAATTTAAAAGACTTCTGATGGAACATTAATCTAAAAAGAAAATGAATGCGTTTGGTACTTGTTTAGTTATAAATTCAGCAATATCACCATTTCATCATTAGTTTATTCAAAAACATTATTTATTATTTGAAAAGATACATATGAGAAGATTTAATAGCAGAAAAAGTTGCCGAGAGGATTGAACATAATGTTCTAAATTGAAAATTTTTCATACTAATCTAAACTAATTTAATGGCTTGAAACTATTATCAAAGTTGCAAAAATAAACGAGAGCTTTTGGGACTCTTTTCGGGTGGAGGCCCCTCGTAATGTCAGCATTAACAACATGGTAAAGTCGCCGCTGATTTTTTAACATTTTAGAGACTTAAAAGTTCAATTTTCGTGTTTCTTGTAGGTTTTCTCAAAATTAAATAGGTTCTCTTCCTGAAAATATGAATATTTCCTGAGTTTTCTTTAACCTTGTTAAGCATAGCAATAACAGAGGAAAGAAAAAATTTAACTATTGAAACATTTCAAAAATGGCAACAATCTATAGGTCATATTAAGGAAATCCAATAAACAACAGCAAGCATGCTTTTGCTGAAAGATTTATCTAATTTTCATGAATACTCAAAGAATCATTCTTATACTATCGTAAACAAAGTCACGTTTTTTCAAACTATGGAAATACTTTTGAATATTTTCAATGGAATAGCGTCTGCGATATCGAGAGGATAAAAGGAAAGTATTTCGCAACATAGCATTCCAAAAATTTTCCCAGGGAAAAATGAACACAACTTCGTCTGCAGACGGATGACAGATCTCCTTCAGAATGAGAAAATGCGATACAACAATGAATTAACTGATTACGCATTACGCCATTCGTATCAACTTAAAGCGTATATCCTATCAGCGTTTCAAGTGCTTTGCGATAGAAATGATGAGTATTAAGAAATTAAGAAACGTTTTAACATGATCATTTGATTGCCTGTTCTGGGTCGAAATTAACGAGTAATTATTTTTTAAAATTCGTTAAAAAACGCTTAAAAAAAAAAAAAAAACTCGCCGGCACTGCTTTAAAATGTTGTTACTCAAGTTTTATGGGAACTGCAGTGTTGTGTAAAGCTCATATTTAAAAAGAAAACTGCATGCATTAATTTAATATGTGACTAAAATACTTTTCTATAAATAAAGTTGGTTCACAAAATTTTAAAAGTCAAAACTTTTTGAGATAGTGTTTTAACTTTTTAAAAAATATGTGAATGAATGCATAGGTAAGCTAATCCATTTTTTTTTGTAGATACTACATTTACTTGTGTATAATAAAGTATCAATGGTTTGTGCCTTAGGAATTTACGGAGGATTCTTAAATATTTTGACCACTTTTTTGTAACAAAAAGCAAATAACAGAATGAACAAATGAGGCTTTAAAAAATCCTTCTAACTAGCCATCACAAACATAAAATGTAGGAATGATTCTAAAACTGTTATTCTGTCTGTTTTTTTTTTTTTTTTTTGCTGATTAGTAAATGTAACACAGATAACAAATTAGCTTAAATTTCAGAAAATAAGAATCAGGCTCTGAATGTTTGTTGACAAAAGAATTAAAAGTCGTTATCTAAACATAAAATTATTAAATATATTCCCTGACTCAATGTAATTGTTTATTTTGTTTTAGAAATCTCTATAACAAAATAGACTACGCGAGACATGGAGAATTTTTCAACATTAATTTAAAAAAAAAAAAATTAACAAATCAGGGTTTTTTTTTTCCTACAAGTTATGCTGTAACTTTGTTTTTACATGAAATATATGATATGACTGATAATTTATACTAGTGTTCGCCCAGTGGTCGAAATTCAACCATATTCATAAATGAATATTAGAGAAAACTTGTATGAATTTAACTATTTCCAACATTTTTTATTTCTACTCTTACTCATGTTTACTGCATATCTGAAAAGATACAATTTTTATACGGATACACAATACCACAGTAATAATTTATTCCAATTTTATTTTTACCTATAATCTCAAAATAAATGGATGAAAGGATATATTTCGGTAATGGGGTCGTTTCCGAAATTTTCAAAGTATTTTTTACTGAAAGAGGATGCTAAAAAACAAAGGTTTTAACCATTTTTTAAATAATTTGAAAACAAATAATATTTTTTAACAACTATTTTAATTGGTGCGCGGGTTGAAATTAATTTTTTTTTTTTGGCTTCAAAAGCGATAAGATGCCACTCATTGATGCCATTATTGGACAGCGCAAATTATCAAAACCCGAAAATGCGGTTGAGAGCACACCGTAAATATTTAGCGCGGCAATGAAGTCGCGCGCGAAAGTACATCACTTATAACGTCATAAAGACCACGGCCTTATTTCTAAAATCGGACATTCAAAAAAGTTTTTTAAAAAACAACTGTTGATAAAATAAAAGTTTTTTCTGGCTCAACATTTTTTTTTCTTATCCTATCTATTTCAGTGACTAAAAGTAGTACTTTTAATCGAAGGAAATAACCCCATTGAGAAATTGGTGTGATCGACAAATTGCTGGCTTGAATAATTTTATTTTGGATATCATGTTGCTTTGTGCTAACCCTACGCAAATAAATGTTTCCCTACTCTTTGTTAACGTATGCTAAGGAAAAAAAATTTTCGCGCTGGCATTGGAAACAAAAAAATTGACGCAAATGGATAAAAATCACCAATTATCCAATTTTCGAAAATTTCCCGTATAAAAGTGAAGCATCAAAACTCAATTTATACGTAAAACTTCTGTGTGAACAATGTTACTTATAAAACGTCTACTATTACTGAGTAAGTTGCTTCCTCGTCTTTAGAAATATAAATTTCTAAGTATCAAATGAACGAACTCGACTCGTGTCGACATCTAACTGTCCATTCAAAAACACTGGGAGTTGTAATAATAGTACATTTTTTTTTTAAAAGGTCGACTTTGTGATTTGTTTATGGTTAAAGGCGGTGCATAACTGATGTCATACTTTTCAACATTTTTGACTTTATCCCCCCTTTGTCGCAATGTTTTGCACTTCACTATACCTCCTCTTCCTTTTGTCACATGTCATGCTGTTTTTCATAAACGTTCCTATTAAAAAAAAAGGCTTGTTGTCACGTTCACCCCATTTTGTGCCATTCTTGTCATGTCTTTCCTCTCCTTTGTCACAAACTGTTACTATTTCGTGACCCCACCTTAAACCGGGACTTCATTTGTGGACAGCCCCTATTTTGTGGCAACTGTATGCAAATATACATTTACCTACTCTTTGTTTTCGTATGCAAAGTAAAAACATTTCTCGAGCTGCAATTGGTGCCAAAAATTTGATGCCAATAGATGAAGAGCGGCCGCCAATTTAACAATTGTCGAAATCTTTCCAAATGAAATGATCCTGAAAAACTCAGATTATACGCAAAACTTCTGCATGAACAATGCTTCTTTTAATAAGTTTAATATTACTGAGTAAGTTGCCTTGCCCTCTACCGTTAGAATTATTAAATTCCAAACAGTCAAATGAACGAATCCTACTTGCTACGTTAAAAATTGTCCATTCAAAAACACTGGACGTCGCAATAATGGTGTTATTATTTTAAAAACCGTGTTTGTGATTTGTTTACGGTTTAGGGGAAAACTGACAAATGCACTTTTCAAAATTTTTGATCCCTCTCCCCTTTGTCGCAAAGTTTCACATTTCACCATAACACCTATTCCATTTGCCACATATCACACTGTTTTTCATAAACGTTCTTATCAAAAAAAGCTTGATGTCCCTTTCTCCCCATTGTATGTTCCTCTTGTCATTTATTTCCTCCGCCTTGTCACGAACGGTTACAATTTAATGAACCCCACCTTAAAGAGGAACTTCATTCGTAGTCAGTTCCTTCCAAATAGACATTTTTGCACTCGTTTTTTACGAATGCAAAAGAAAAATATTTCTCGTCCTGGCATTGGTGCCAAAATGGATCAAGTTCGCCAATTTCACAATTATGGAAGTCATTCTGAATGAAATGATGCCGCAAAACTCCCTTAATACGTAAAACTTCTACACAAACAATATTTTTTGTAAAAGTAGCTATGATCTTGCCGTTAAATATAAAATTTCTAACAGTCAAATGAACAAACTCTACTCACGGCAACATATAACTGTCCATGCGAAAGCACTGGACGTCGTAATAATACGCCAATTTTATCAATAGTTTCACCTTGAGATCTGTTTGTGGTGATAGTAAATGCAGGTATTATTGGAAGCTGGAACTGAAAGTCGTCCCTCACTCCGTAAAATAATTTATTTAAGTATTAAGTAAAATCGCAAAAACATAATCAAAATGAAAATATTTTAAATGCCCGTAGTTACCCAAAAAGCCTCAATCATAAAAACAAATGCAAGTATTTCATTTCTTTATGTTCAAGCGAGAATTGGCAACACCACAATATTATCCAGCAATTTCTTCACGCTAACTATGTCGCGTGAAAAAGCAAATAAAAATGAATGTTCATTAACTTTTAATTGTTTCTTGTGCTGTTTCTAGCGTTTCTAGCGGGTTAGCGTTTTCGCTCGGTAAACCGGGGAAAACGTGTTTCAAAGCATTTTTCGCGAGTTTTCCAACCATACCAAGCTTGAAGCATTAAAATGCATTTTTCGTGTAGAAAAAGCGGTTTAAAAAATGAATTAAAACTTAATGTTTCACGCTTTCAACAATGAATTTCAACAATGGAAAAGAGATAAAATTAAAATTTTTGAGTTTTGCTAACTAAAAACCGCTTATAACTTTTTTTCTAATGGATTTAGGTTATTGGACCTTGGGCGCCCTGACAATTTTTTCGTTAGGAGTGTTTTTTAAAGACCTTTCCAGCCACATCACATTTGAAAAAATTGGATCATCTGTTCTCGTAGAGAGAGCCATTTAGGACGAAAATGCGTTTTTAATTAATATCTCCGTTAATTAGGGTTCGATTTCAAAATTTTTTATTGATAACACTAAAACTCGGCAATAGCTACCGAACAAAAAAAGAATGAAGGAAATCGGTTTACAAACAGAGGAGGAATCGGTACCGAAAGAAAACGGCTTACCTATTAATATATAAAGATTGTTGTTGCATTTCAGTGCAATCTTAAATCTCATTTCAACTCCGAATGATTTGAACTGGCGACAATATTCTTCTCCTTATTAAAAAGAAATACATTTTTGGACCCTTTATAAACTACTTATGTGCAAACAATTGACGCTAGATGGACATATATTTGAACGGAGATTCAATAAAAAGATACGATTTCGTTTAAGCGTTTCATATTAAATTGATGGTAATTATTAAAATTTATTAGAAAAAGTCTCGGACACGATACTATATTTGAAAGAAAAACCTTTTTTGTGCACAGCAAGTCATTTTATGTTGATGCTAGCGGTACCCGCACGGCTTTGCCCATAGTAGAAAATTAAATGGTCATTTGATTCGCCTATATATTTACAAATAACGGATGGTGAATTTCTCGCCAATTTGTTACGTTAATTTACTCGTCCATGTTACGGTAATTTGCTCATCCATGTATGGTAATTCGCTCGGTATTGCTGCAGAGAAATTAATTCCACCAATGGTGACTTAAAATTGGGATAGAAAAAGAACAAAATCGAATTTCCGAAAAATCGCTTCGAAGTGCTCACCCCTATGCTACGCACTAATTTTGTGCTAAATTTTATGAAAATCGGTCAAACAGTCTAGGCGCTATGCATGTAACAGACATCCAGAGAGACAGACTTTCAGTTTTATTATTAGTAAAGATAAAGGTGTCCTCCCCCCCCCCCTCCCGAGCACAAACCTGAACGCAAAGGGTTTTTTTTTCCTGTTTCATCAGGTTTTTCTATTTCATCTTCTATGCTCAATTTAACACATTTAAACATTGTTAGAATAGTAAATATAAATAAAAAGAACTTCAGATTACGGTAAAGAAATGCCACGAGTGAGAACCTTATCTAGTCTTTGGACATCTAATGAGAACGTTGCACCATTATTTTCCTTTCAAATGACTGACATTGACCTTGGTTTGTCTTGTGACGGAATGCGTTTTAAGTTCGTATGAAGCAATCGCTAAAACAAAATTTGATAAATAATTCAGAAATTTAGATTTTATCAAGATAAAATAGTGATAATTGTCGACAATCTGAATGTTTTCTGCTAAAAAGTGTAATGTGACATTACCTGTTTGTCGTGGATACTTTTTGTTGTTTTGAGAAGTTTATTTCAGCAGTTTCTTCTTTTAAATGTCTAGAAGTAATCAGGGGCGGACTAGGTCTCTCAAGAGGGAGCCAACATTGGCTTCCTGAGGGCGCAAAAGTTTAAAAAAATGTATGGAAGATATAAGGTGCAAAAAATAAAATAAAAATAAAGTAAAATGAAAAAAATAATAAAAGAAAAGAAAAGAAAGAAAGAAAAACAATGGTACACAGGTTTACGAGTTTAAAGAAAGGAAAAAAAGGAAGTTGCATTAAAAAAAAAAGAAAAAATGTTAAATTTAAAAAATGTGTTTAGGCTTGAGGGCGCATCGGGCCGATGGGCTGGCAGGTCAGCCCGCCCCTGGAAGTAATTTTAATTTCCATTAAAATCAGAGGAAACTTTGCGCTGCTTGGGTTAAATTTTTGTCACTTCATTTGATTGTTGAAACTTTAGAAAACTACATGCTGCTCTCTGCTGGTAAATTTACTACTCACAATTGCAGTAAACTATAGGAGGCGTTGCAGTCTCTCGCTAATGACGGTTGAAAGAGGTAAAACAAACAAATTGTCGTAACGTATAACCTGTTTTAAAGCTTAGTAAATGAAAGCAATTTCTCATCGAGTTAGTGGTTTTTTTTCTCTTTTGTTCGATTTCATATATGTTGGCTATTTTCTTTAAATATTATCTCACAAATATTTATCAAGATGTAAAACAAAATATGTTAATTCACTTTGTGTAAAAATCAATTGTAAAAGCTTTATACAAATATATAAAGCAGCAAAATGATACAATGCAATCAAATAAAAATGATTAAAGAAAAAAAAGAGACTCAAATTCTTATACAAGTATTTTTTTTTTTCAATCATCTGTGTTTAGACTTTTAGTTATTTTAATTAATTTTACTTTTCATCTCATATACATTTTTAAAAAAGGAATAGTCTAAACTTTTTTGATTGAATATTTTAAATCAACTTTTGAAATTTTAAAGAAATTCTAAAATTTGCAGCTCTTGAACGCTTGGACAGAAAAAAGTTTTTTTTTTTGTGCAGTTATATTTAGACAAATTTTTGAAAAGTAGAACTTTAATAAAGTTTTTACGAATAAAAAATAAAATTTCTTTATGTGAAAAATACTTTGTAATAAAAGTTTTAACTGATATAGATAAACGACAGAAAATGTCAACGCACGAACTTTAATTATGTTGAGAACTACAATGCTGCTTGAAATACGAACATTTATGAATGAAAATATTAACTGCATACCTGCAACAACTTAATTATTCCAAACTTACATGTTAGACTTTTTTTTATCTATCTTATTATGTGCAATGAGGTAAAGTTTCTTCGGATGTTGCGTTAGTGTAGGAGGAGATGAATCGGAAGAGTTGGGAGCGAGAGAACTGAAAGAGAAAAAAGGCAATGGGGCGGTTTCCTTCGGTCAAAAGTATTACTTTTAGTCAATGAAATGGATAGAATGAGCCAAAAAAAAAAGGACCCAGAAAATACTTTTATTTTTCCTAACAGTTTTTTTTTTTAATTAATTTTTTAAAATGTCCGATTTTTCAAACAAGGCGTCACAAATGATGCACTTTGCCACATCTTTCTACAACGTTTCCACGTTATGATAATCAAGAAGCGAATTGAAATTGCGCTATACGCATGCTATAAACCATATCGTTGCCAATACATGTGAGTAAAGCTACGAATTAAATATTTTGCACTGTAAATGGCAACACTGAATGGCAATTCATCATTTGTGATGTCACACTACAGAAGCGTAAACAATGAAAGCGCACCGATTTAAGAAATTTTTTACAAATATTAAACTTGAACAAATTATTTAAAAAAAAAACGGTCAGATCCTATATTTTTAAGCGTCCTCTTTCAGAAAAAAATACTTTTAAAATTTTGAAAACGACCCCATTAAAACATGCAGGATGAACTTACACTCTAAGTTCTGAAATCATGTGTGTGGCAGAATGATAAAATTGGTATGGCAGCTTAACATTCCCTTTATTCTTTTGTTGTTTATAACTTACGCGTTTTATATCAAAATTAGCTCAATACATTTTTTTAAAATTTACGTGAAAGACAGGAAGTATTTCATGCTCTGCCAACTTAATTTTTTCAAAAAAAATTTTTTCCGCTTGTAAAAAATTCGGAATGCGACTTCAGTTTTGTTTTCTTTTCCAAACTGGCAGTATTGTATATTTATTTTCAGATAAGTAAGTAGTTTGATTTGAGATAGTTTTGAAGTAAATAGGCCTTATTTTACTCATATTTTTTTTTCTATTCAAATTCCATTTAAATGTATGTGGCTCCTCACTTTTGTGCCACTTACGAGCCTTTGCAATAAAAGATATTTAAGCAATTTATGCAAATATATTATTATCCAAAAAAAAACAAGCAGAAACTTTGTGCAATAAAATGAGTAAAACTACGACAACGTGTCCCTTTCAGGGGCAGTGGTTGCGCTGTGAAACCACTGATTTATGAATTTTTTTTATCTTTTTCCCGAATTTTTTGATTCAAAATCGCTTGAGTCCTCTTCTTTTAAGTTTAATAAACAACATTAGATGGCAGAATAACAAAAAAAAATTTTTTTTCGCACGCTCAATTTCTTGTTTAAATCATCAAATTTTCAAATTTTCGTTTAACCCGAAAATTGGAATTTTCTTCATATTTTAAAATTTTTAATTAGCGCTGAAAGAGTGAATCATTTTCCTTCTTTTTTCCTGAGGTAGTCAATCATATTGTTCGAAAAGATTCAAATTCATTTTTTACATGCATAAACATGTTTTTGTCCTTCCGCAGGTGGGGGTGTGAATAAATGGGGACACCACCCCAGTGAAAAAAATTCTGAAAATTCTTTTTTAACTGAAAAATCTATGTCTAGATGATCAAATAAACCCATTTGTGGTGTTTTTTCTTAAGATTTCTCAAAAATTAATGACGCGCCCCTGAAAGGGGTATATATTACAAATAAAAGCAATTAGAAGGAGTTGAAAAACTCTGCTAACAGCTGTTTCGAGGTTATAAAAGCAAACCCCTTCATCAGTGTAAAAAGAAAGATGGTTCACAACAATGTCCAACAATGGACGAAGTAAACGAGAAATACAAGACACAAATGAGTAAATAAACTAAAAGTCGCTGGAACCGGAAATAATATGTTGTTGTTTACTATCTTTTTAATATTTATTATAATCTGTTATTTTTATTATTAAAATTTATGTATGAAAATTATAAAAATTATTTTTGCCTAAAAGAGACAAGGGATAGTTCTGAAAACAAAATGTTAAGTGTTTGAAAGTGCTATTTGAAATAATTGAACTTGCTCAGAAGAAATTTAGTTGATGTTGGAAAATTGTTGTTGCTACTCGAAAAAGTAGACTCATTTAGTTCAGGGCGAACATTTTTTTTTTTTTTTGTTGCAAAATTCGGCTTCATTGTGAACTACTTCAGCTTTTCTCAGTGCGATTCAACATTATCAGCGAACGTGCTAATCTTGTTTGAAGAGTGATTTGCAATTCCTGCAAGGAATTTGCTATCTTTCGGTTTTGTCATCTGACAGCTTGTTTTAATTATTTTGCCTCAACAGGTAGCTTTTTGTATAGATTGAAGCTCATTCTTTTTGTTATTACTAATTGATCTTTCATTATTAATATTTTCTTCTTGACGATAATTTTCATAACAACTTTTCGCACTGAAGTAAGAAAAAACAACCTGTTCAGATTCTTTTGTCAAAAAAAAAAAAAAAAAAAAAAAAAGAAAATTAATTTGAATTCTGAAATTTTGACTTCAAATTATGTTTTTCACAATCACGAACTGAGACAGGACTCTACTCATTGGAGTTATTGTTTCTAGAAACGGCTCCTGCCCCTCCTCTTGGGCGGATACGTGTGCATAGTTATGTGTGTGTGTAGGCTTGGGTGCACTGTCAAAAATTCAGGAAGATTTTCTGGTAATTGTTACTGTAAAATGGTGGACTTACAGTATCGCTGATTTTTACAGTAATTTATACCGGAGAAATTAGCGATCCCAGCTCCAATTAGTTGCTGTGGCCTACCGAGGAAACCGTAAAATTTTACAGTAACATTTGATTTTTGCGGTAATAGTTACTGGCAACATAGATGCCAGTAACAATTATCGTAAATTTTCCGGAAAATTTTTAACAGTGTGTGTGCGTAGACCTGTGTGTATGCACGTAGGCGTGTGTGAGTGTATGTGTGTGAAGTCGTTTGTGTGTATATGTGTGAATGTGTGAGTGTATGTGTGTGAAGTCGTTTGTGTGTATATGTGTGAGTGTGCGTGTGTGTAGGACATGGATGCCTCCGACCAGGAGAGCGGATAGCTCGGGACCGGAGGAGTCGCGCCTGCAGAGGACGGTGGGTGGTGCTGCTGCTGCTCCGAGCTGAAAAAGGAACCAGACGCCAAAGACGGTCAAGTGAGGACAATAAGCAATCGTGATTGCTCAAAAATTGCATATTTGCTCAATACTTTAACCATATCGTGTGGCATTTAGTAAAATACAAGGCTTTGATAAATTTTCTCTTCAAGAGAAATTGCCAAGAATATTAGCGTTGAGTACTAAATAATAATTCCTTGAAAAGATAATTTCCGCATGAATTCCGTTTTCTTATTTTCCAAAAACTGAAATCGTTCAACAATTTAGTGTGTTTCTTTTTTGATTGCATTTGATTTCAGTTAGACAATTTTTTTTTGTTTAAACTTGACTCTTGAAAATTTATGAATGATTATGAAGTTTAGTTTCATTTCATATTAGTTGCCAATTCTTATTTTGTTTGCCTCTAATTTTGTGAAGTTAAATTAAAGGTGTTTTTTAGAATCTTGAGTTTTTAAACTGAAATCAGGTACAGTTACCAAACAGTAAGTACATGAATTTACTTACAGACATCATTTTTAAGTAGTTACTAATTTGGCCTTCACAGTTTTAATTCTCAAACTCTTTAACAATTTTAAGGCAATAATAACTGTTTCTCATTTTTATTCATAAAATCTGCTTTAGCAAATTAAAACTTTAAATGTGTAATTGGAAATTATTGTTTTATAATTTTATAATGCCATTATTTATTTATTTATTTTTTTTTGTATAAGTTTTAAAAAGAAACTATAAATTATTAACGAGAGCTGTATTTACTGAAGATATTTTTGGAGTCAGTATTACGTTATGCAATTCGCTTTTAACACGAAACCAAATGTTCTCGCATTCATGTGGTGCGCTAGTGCGTACTACTTACTAAAAGGTGACAACAATATTGATCAGGCTGCAACTATTAAAAGTAGTAGTCTTTATGAAACGTGTCTGTTGACCATGTGGTTTATATGTGAATGGAGACGAAAAATTTCCAGAATTTTGGAAAAAGAGGGAAGAAACCGTTTTTTTTTCCTGTTAAAATCGGAAAAAATAGAAAATTATTATTTTACATGTTAAAATGTTATTTATTAAAAATTTTCTTAGAATACTTAAAGTAAAATATTCAAAAATATCCACAGTCAATATTATTTTTTTTCTTAAAAACAATAATTATAAAAATAGCATTTTTGTTTCCTAACTGCCAAAAGCTGTAATTGTTTCAAACCTCAAAATTTATTCAAATTAGGCGAATCACTATTCAAGTATAAATTTTGGGTAAGATGTGGTTTTGTAAATCTTTGAATCAATTATATGACAGGTTCAAATAATTGAGTTATCTAGGCATCTAGGCAATGTTGTTCTTTATAATAATCCGCTCATCAGAAAACATTGAACTCATTCATTTCAACGACTTCGCTCATTAAAAAAAGTCAATGACAATCTTTAAAAAATCATTTAAAAAAACACTAAATGTGAATAATTGAAAATTCTAAATTTAATCAAAATTTACTAATAATAAAGATGAAAGTCTGTCTGGATCTTTCTCTGCCTGGATTTCTGGATCTCTCTCTGTCAGGATCTCTGTAACGAGCTTAGCGCACTAGACCGTTCGGCCGATTTTTATGAAATTTGGCACAAAATTAGTTTGTAGCATGGGGGTGTGCACCTCGAAGCGATTTTTCGAAAATTCGATTTTGTTCTTTTTCTATTCTAATTTTAAGAACATTTTACCCAGCAAATTATCACAACGTGGACGAATAAATTACGAAATTAACATAACGTGGAACCGTAACATGGGCAAACAAATGAATATATAGCAAATTGGCGAGAAAATCATCATCCATTATTTGTAAATATACAGGCGAACCAAATGACCTTTTAATTTTCTACTACGGGCAAAGCCGTGCGGGTAATACTAGTTATATTTATAACTACAAAATCTGTAGTTCATTAACTTAACGGTGACGACAAGATGGCGACGAAAAGCTGAAGAGCAAGTGATACCGCATGCTTTCTTATAAAATAGAAAAGAGAGAGTGCGAGAGAGAAAGAGTGAGGGAAGGAAGAAAATATATTTTCTTGTGTAGTATAACCAAAGGTAATAGAACTTTGGTATAACTGCTGAGCAGTATAATACTAATATAAGTAAAAGTTACGCAAGTTAGTTTTAGCTAACAAAGCGGCAGTGTTTTAAACCGTCTGCCGTTAAAATGAACGAACGAACGAATGAGTGAGTTGTGGCAAAAGTAGGGGAATGTGGGGCAAAGTGAAATGGCTAAGATAACTGAGATTTTTCAAAATGAACAAATTGGAAATTTGTTTTGAAAATTGCAGTACAAAAGGAAATAACACTGTATTTTGTAATAAAACTTTTATTGAAACATTATTTTTTATTTTTGGTACTAATTTTTAGCCTTCAAAAAATAGTAGAAAATTTTCATTTTTTTCCATGGGGCAAAGTGAAAAATGAAATATTTTTCCAATAAAATATTTTCTATTCGATTATAAAAGATATTTTTTATAAAATAAATTATTAAATAAAAGAAAGAAAGAATAAATGAAAAGAAAGTGGAACAATAAACGAATAATTGAATTAATTAACTGATGCAGGAAAAAAAATAAATGAGTGAGTAAAAGAGTGAATGAATAAGAAAATAAGAGAACGAATGAATAAATAAGTGAATTACTAAAGGAAGGAATGTGAATGAATTAATTAATACATGAGTACGTAAATGTTTTAGTAAATGATTGAATGAATTAACAAAATAAGCTATTTCGCTTTGCCCCGCATGTACTCGATTACTTAAGCAAAATGCAAAATATTTAAAACACAATAACGCCTTATATTAACTAAATAAATATTGCAGTGCACATTAGAAAGCCTAAATTAATACTTAAAATGTTAATAACAAGAACTTTATTATTTTATAATACAAAAAAAATAATAATAATTTTTGACTTTCAACACTTATTACAATAAGAGTATCAATTTTTGAAAATTGCCTGTATTATCATACGCTTTAATATTTGGCGGTATTTTTTTCCTGACGGGAATATACTACATGTGCAACTACATTGTAAAAATATTATCAAATAGTTGGCGCTTAACGCAGAGTAAATATTTCACCTTTTCACTTTGCCCCACATTCCCTACTTTTAGTGCATCAGTACAATGTTCCAAACTGTTCATCGTTTAAAAGAATGGCTGTCAGTTTTTAGGAGATCATACAGCACCGTTCATTTTAAGGATTCTTTTGTTTAGACTCGCTGGTTCACGAACGACACATCCCTGGAGTTAACAATTTGCAAAGTTATTTTTTTTATTATTATTTTGAAAATTGAATTGGGAAATTTTGAAACAGAAAATCAGAAAGTTTCTTTTTTCTTTTGCTTTTTTAAGTTTCTAACACGCAGTTACAAATGTATATGTCTACAAAAGTACACGCACGTTAAATGAACATATATTTAAATTTCGACTTAAACACTTACACCAATTGATTTTATGAGCATAATTCTATTCTTTGTATTTACAGTTTTAGTAAGAAAAGTAGCAGCAATTTTGATGCACAGGAAAATTAAATTATCTCTAAAGTTAGTGTTTTCATATGGGACACTGAACATGAAAAATACTTAAAGAAAAAAAAAACTAGAAACCTAAATATTATAAACTTATGATTACATTACTTCCTGCCCGAATTTTTAGTCTTTTATTTTCTTTTTAATTTTTTTTTGAGTGGAAATTAAATGTTTCGAAAAATAAGACAGAAAAAAAAAAAAAACCTCTCTCTGCAAAATTTACGTTTTTTCCCCTAACCATTCTTACCTTTAAGTGTGAGTATTTTCCTTTTTTTTTTTTTTGAAAACTATCGTAACTTTTTTATTGTTTTTAGATTTATTAAGATAATATTTTATGTTTGAGATAAGACTGATATTTTTACGTAGGGTACGTGTTGACGTAATCAAAACGTCGTCAGCTACCATAGCAGTCAACATTATGTTACGTAGGATACGTGTGCATGAAATCACTGTATTTAGTAGTTGTTCTAAATAATCTGTTTTTATGTTTCCCCCCCCCCCCAACTTTTGAATAAACGTCTTAAACAAACCTTTTTCTTTTTACATTGAATTTACGTGATTCCCAACTTGAAACCACCCCTGGGACAAAACTTTCATTTTACAATGATTGCCAAAAAAAAAGCACAGCAATTGTTGAGCTAAGTACCTTTTTATTTTTTTTTAAATTTATTTATTATTATTATTATCATCAAAATTATTATTATTATCATCGTCGTTATCATTATTTTCATTTTTTTAATTCTTTAAAATTCTTTTATTTTTTAAAAATTATTTTTAAATTATTTTTTTACTATTTTTTATTGTTAGTTATATTTTTTATTTATTTTACTTATTATTTTATTTGTTGTTATTATTATCAAATTTTTCATTATTTTTATCATCATCGTTATCATTATTTTATTAATTTTAATTCTTTTTATTTTTCAAAAATTATTTTAAAACTATTTTTTACTATTTTTTATTATTATTGTTAGTATAATTATTAATATTATAATAATTGTTATTGTTATTATTATTATTATCAAATTTATTATTACAATAACCGTTATCATTATTTTATTAATTTTAATTATTTTTATTATCTTTCAGAAATTATTTAAAAAACATTTTTTACTATTTTTTTTTTATTATTATTGTTGGTATTATTATTGTTATTATTATTATTATTAAACTTTTTTGCAACTTGTTTGATACGATGACACGTGCATACTTTTTTTTTCTCTGTTCGCGATCTTGAGTGTGACTCTTCAAATCTAATCTTATCGAAGTTAGGAATTGCGCAAAGACAATTCTTACTACTCTTTGTTAAAATTTTTGGTATCTATCATTCTATGGTTTCTAATATCATTTTAAAATAATATCATTTTTAAATAATATTTATGAGTAAAGGAAAACATTACTCTTAAATAGTTTTGAACATCGGTAAATCTAAAAGTAATTTCTTAGAAAAATAATTATAAATATTTGAAGTCGATATTGAAAAAATGCTTTGACTCTCATGAATTAATGATTTGAAATTTAGGAAAGAATAGAAAGATATTTAGATCGCCCATCATTTTGTTAGAACAATTCGTACAGCCAGCTGAAGAAAAAACATAAAAATAAAAATAAAAACTTTTCAAACAGATTTTAAATTACTTGCTTCACAATCCTCTTAGTCCTCTTACGTGCTCTTTAGTTTCTAATAAAAATTTAACATTTATTTAATATGTTTCTATTCTGCTATACGTATTATGCTAACCAGAGTCCAAGAAAAATTGTAAAATCTTGAGTACCAGGAAATATTTTTAGACAAACCTGACAAATTATTTTTTAGAGTTCATGGTTTTAGAGAAATATTCGGTGTGACATGGTTGGTCTAGGCATCTTTGCGTGAAAATAAGTAAAAAAAAAAAAAAACACTGAAGAACCAAAATAATAATAATGATGATTTAAAAACAAAACCAAAAAATCTTTTATTTGTCTGAAATTTCAAATAGTAAAATGTATACAAATATTCAGTTCAGAGAGCTTTAAAACTTTTAAGAACTAAGTTGAAAATGTATACAGATTTGCACCATTGTGTTTTCTTGTAAATCTTTAACTTGCTGAACTTAATTGATGATATGTTTTGGTAATGTTTGACCACGCAGAGAAATGCTTTATTTTAACAAGGCTGAACTGGATCCTATAACTTAACTCGTTTTACTGGTAAGACTCATTTCAGGAGAATGAAGAAACAAAAAAGTGGTCAACAATGAACGTTATCTACTGGAGTTTAGGGTTAATCCACTGGAGTTAGGGTTAAAATTTCAACTTTCAAAATATCACCAAAGAGGCAATATGGTCGTTTCCAAAATTTTAAAGTATTTTTTTTCTAAAGGAGTATGCTTAAAACCTAGGATCTGACCATCTTTTAAATAATTTATTTAAGTTTAATAGTTTAAAAAAATACTTTAATCGGTGCGTTTTCATTGTTTACGCTTCTGCCGATAACATCACAAATGATGAAACGCAATTAACTGCTGCCATTCACAGAGCAAAATATCTAATTCGCATCTTTACTTACGTGTATTGACGACGATATGGTTGATAGCAAGCGTAGAGCGCAATTACTTAATTCGCTTTTTTATTATCATAACGTGGAAATGCGGTAGAAAGATGCGCCAAAGTGCATCATTTGTGACGTCATAAAGATCACGCCTTGTTTGAAAATCGGACGTTTAAAAAAATCAATTAAAAAATAACTGTTAGGAAAATAAAAGTATTTTCTGGGTCCACGTCTTTTTTTTTTTTGCTTATTCTAGCAATTTCAGTGACTAAAAGTAGTACTTTTGACTGAAGGAAACAAGCTCATTGCTTCATTCAAATGTAAAAGCAATTTTCTCCCGTCCTACTTTGACAAGCGATTTTCTAGTTATAAAATAGTAACGATTGAAAAATTAAAATTCTTACACAACAGGCGCGCACAGGTTTTAATAGTTAAGAGTATTGAGATATGCATATAGTAATGATAGCAAGAATTCTTGGTTTATAATTTTATTTCTTTTCCCGTGTTTTTCCATGTTATATAGAACGAAATTAAATGTATTTAAATTTCATACGTATTCTGGTTGCTTGCGAGATCTATCTGAATATGAGGTGCAGCCTTATAAAAACGGTTGGACATTAGTGATACATGGGATTGTTGCGCAATGGGGTGGTTTTCTTCAGTCAAAAGTACTACTTTTAGTCATTGAAATGGATGGAATGAGCAAAAAAAAAAAAAAAAAACATGGGCCCAGATAATACTTTCATTTCTCCTAATTTTTTTTTAAAATTATTTTTTTTAAATGTCCGATTTTTCAAACAAGGCGTGGTCTTGATAGCATCACATATGATGCTCTTTGGTGCATCTTTCTACCACGTTATGATAATCAAGAAGCGAATTAAAATTGCGCTCTACACTTGCTATCAACCATATCGTTGCCAATGCATGTGAGTAAAGATGCGAATTAAATATTTTGTTCTGTGAATGGCAACATTGAATGGCATTTCATCATTTGTGATGTCACACGACAGAAGTGTAAACAATGAAAGCGCACCGATTTAAGTAATTTTTTAAAAATATTAAACTTAAATAAATTATTTGAAAAATGGTCAGATCCTATGTTTTTAAGCATGCTCTTTCAGAAAAAAATACTTTTAAAATTTTGGAAACGACCCCATTCCTGCGCTTTAAATGTTTTTGTCTTAACTTGCACCAAAGAATAGATATTTAACAAGTAAATCTCATTTATCCGATGTCACGCAATCTACTCAAATTGCGTCGTTGAATTTTGCTTGCTGATAACTCTCGTGTTGACTTTGTATGTGGACTCCTTTTATCAAAAAGAAAAAAAAAAGTAAAAGAAGCTACATTGTTTCCCGAAACAATTTACAAACAAAAGTATCTCAGTACCGAGTACTTATCTCGGCTCATCAGTGTAAACATTTTCGTCTCCCAGTTGAAAGTCATTTCATTAGGCAATGGTTTTTTTCTCCCGTCCTAAACATGAAAGTGGAAGTCCAGAATCCAAACATCAGAGGGAGTCTTCAGATAAAGGACATTGCTCTCCAAAACAAAGACTTACGAAACGTACTTCAGACATTTTGTAAAAGGCTTAAAATATGAAGGAGAAAAGGAAATGTTTTGCCTTTTTTTTTCTCCCCCCCCCTCCATTTAAGGAAATTCAGTCGTCTTACACATATCCGATCCGTAAAAGTGATTAAAAATTAGAAGATATTACTATGAAATAGATTTAGTTGATAAGCACATTTAATTGCATTCAAATATTTTATTCATCGCAGTTAATTTTAACATTAAGTATAAGTAATTCTATTACATCTATTTCATTCTTCCATTATATTTTTACACATTCCATTAGTTTTCATATTTCGTTAAAAAAAAGTATAATGTTAACATGAAAAACAGCAACGTACCTGTGACCATGGACGCCGACAGAATCATATACATTGGGGCATAACGCAGCACCCAAACGTTAATTCACAAGAAAAAATCTTTTATTAGTTGTTTTTTGTTCATTTTAATAAAAAAAACATTATTTACTTATTTTTTAATTCATTTTATTTCACTCATTCATTTATTTATTTATTTTAAAGTAAATTTCGAGATGTAGTTTCATTTTTGTCATTATTTAATTTTTATTTTCTTTTTCTCTGATCACAATATTTTTGGAATATGTATTTCGCTTAAAATGAATTTCATTTCACTTACTCAAAATTAAAATTATTTAAAAAAGGTATATTGAAAATATATTAAACTAATATTCCTTTTAAAAATCTATTTAGTTTTGTTTTATACGTGAGCCTCGGCAGGGGAGTGAAAGTGTACCCCCAAGCAGTCCCTTGCGTAAGATTTAATATTTTTCATGATGTATTTAAGTTTTTTCTGAGTATTTTGCAGTTTTTCCTTACTTTATTAAGTTTATTTTACTTTTAAAGGCCAAGGGATGTGAAAATGCACCCCCTGCACCTTTCTACTGGCGCTCGTGGACATTGGAAATGAGATTAATTATTTTCGCTATTTATTTTGTTATTTTTGAAATATCTTTATCCCTGCTTAATAATTATAACTTTATTTTTAAAAGTCAAGGTGTAAAAGTGCACCGCCTTGCGCCCTTCTACTGGAATTCATGGATATAAACATGATTATTATGTAATAAATTTCAGGATGTATTTTGTAGTTTTCAGTATTTAGTAGTTTGTCCCTGAAAATAATTTTAATTCTGTTTTGAAAAGCCAGGGTGTGAAAGTGCACTATCCATTTGCCGGAACTCAGATATAAACATAGGATTATATTTTCGGCATGTACTTTATAGTTTAAATATTTTTAATTTGTCATTTGCTTAAAAGGAGTTTAATTTTACTTATTTTATATAGTAATTGTTATTTAAAGTTTCCTTAAGAACATTTTAATTAAAAAAATTGAAGGATTAATTATAAATAATTAATCTAGAAACTAATATTACTTTCAAAAATTCATTTAATTTCATTTTTAAAAGTCAGGGACTGAAAGTGCATCCCCTTGCAGCCCCCAGCCTACGCTCATGAATAAAGTGAGATTAATATTTTTCGTGATGTATTTTGCATTTTTTTTTTTTTTTTTTGAAGTATTGTGTAATTTGTCCTTGTTTATTTTATTCAATTTTGCTTTTAAATGCCAAGGGGTGTGAAACGCATCCCCTACTTGTGCTCGTGGACATATTAATAATTTCCTTGAAGTATTGTAGTTTTTAAAGAAATATGTAGTTAATCCCTTCTAAACAATTGAACTGTATTTTAAAATCTAGGGGGTGAAAGTGTAAACCCTTGAACCTCCATGCCGCACTCATAGACGTAAACATGACCTTAATATTTTTTGTGATGTACGTTGTAGTTTACGCTTTGTTTAAAATGAATTTAATTTAATTCATTTATAATTCAAATAATTAAATTTTTCTTTACCCTAAAAAAATACTGAATTGATGTTTTTTATATCCAAATATTCATTTTAAAAATCCGTTGAGTGCAAGTATACAATCCCGGGTCGTGAGGCAAATTGCCAGACAAACATTTGCTGAATAAAGAAATTTTCGGAAGATCCTAGTGACCTCCCGTCCGTCTTCATTAATGGTGACTGGGGGACGTTAAATATGCTCGTAATCACAAAGTGCTCCAAGTGAAAAGATACCGCTGAAGGTGCTGGACCAAGGATTGCTCGGTTTCTAGTCTGGATTAAAAAATCAGAGCTGTCTTCAGGGACCCATCCAACTGGTTAAAACATAAATAGTGGTGGGTACGGAGGACCCTGGAGTGAAATGTAAAAGTGACCTCCCATCGGGGTGCCCCTGTTGAAATCAAGGGTTCTGGGGCGATGTGACACCGTCGCTGCTTCACTCACTGAAGTAAAAAGATTATTCAGCACTGAAATAACAGTCATCTAAAAACAACAAAAATTTTGGCAAAGAAGCAATACCTAGACGTTAAAGCCTAATAAAATAAGCAATTGGCTGTCGCCATTCATCACCGGAATGGAAGGGAAACACGCATTAGCGTCCCAAAATGGAATAAAGGACTTTTTGGAATTATGTATCTCAATGTAACGGTTTACCGGCGGAGGTAATGAATATTAGGCTGAGTCTCGCTCCATTTGTCTGCAAACGGGGCCAATTAAGGAGGCCTAGTCTCCACCCGAGGGCAACACTGGATGGGCCCCGGGCCCACCATCCCGAGAGGAAAAAAAAATCTCGTTTTCTTATGACGACAAAAAAGGGAATTAATACACACCTTATTCATTCCCTTCTGAATTTCCTTTTTTTTTTAACGTTCAACAAGAAATAATCATGTCTGAGAACAAACATGCTTGTAATACCGTGACGGAAATTAATCCTTTGGTGCCCAGTAGCGGGAATTATGAAAATGGCTGGGAGAAAAGTGTTTTCTATTAATGTTACGGTTTGTATTATTTAATGGTTTACGATCTGCATTTAAATGCGGCTATTACGCGTGCAATTGAAATTCAAATTTGCATGTAATTCATTTTTTTTTCGATGAAAATGTATTTTTTATGCACTACTGCACTGTAAGTTTAAATACCTGGTTTAAAAAAAAAAGAAGACATTTTGCGTTGTTGGCTTTCGGGTTACATTTGTTTTTAACATTCGTAATTTTAGTATTTCTAAAATTGTATTTCTTTCATAGATAACCGACAAACTAGACAACTAGAAGGTGCAAGAATTTAAAATGTTTTTACAATTCCTTTCAGACAGCGGTTTTCAACCTTTTTTGACCCGCGGATGGGGCAAGGGCTTTTGAAAAAAATTCGCGGACAGGTGATGTTTTTCACCTCTCTTATTTATTTTCTTTTCTTTCGTTCCTTTTATTCTGCAAAGGAAGAAAGAAAAAAAAAACCTTCCATTTGAGGACCATTAAAAAAAGTGGTATGTTTTAAATGAATAAGTGGGTTTTTTCCCTTTTTTTGCTGGGAAAAAAAAGAATTCAACTCGAAAACCAGTAAACACTAAAGAAAATTTTTTACTAATGGCTGAGGTTTTTTCTTTCTAGAAAATAAAAATAATAATAAATGAATTAATAAATACATAAAATAAGCTTGATTTGGTGTTAAAGAAGTTACAAAAAATATTCAAATGATAAGAATAAGATAAGTAACTATTGTAATAATCATACATAAGCAATAAACATTGTTGAAAAATCATAGAAAAATACGAAAATTAATCGCGAAATTCACATAAACGATGACGTATAGGATATTATTATTACTATCGTGTTCTTTTCGTCTTTTTTTTTTTGAGTTAGGATGTTATTTTTAACGTGAACGAGCAAAAATTTCTGCGGGGCGGTGAAATTTTTCTGCTGACCGGTGCTGATAGCTGAGAGAGAGAGAGTTGAGAATCGTTGTTCAGTTTAACTTATTTTTTCTGGTATGTCTACCAATTGTCTCTTGGATATATCGTCGATAGTCCTGCACTGTCTGTAAAAAAAAATGTTTTTTTTTGACTCGTCTTCGGTAAACTGCTGATTAACTTTTTCTACTTTATTTAATTTCCTCTTTCGCTGTATCTCTCACAACTTTTATCGATTTTGCAAGATTTATTTCTTTTAAATGGATTGATTCTTTTGCCAAGAAACATGACCAAACGGGAAAAACTCTTTTGGTATTTGTAATACCGCAAACTGTTTTGTTAACTTGCAATTGATTCTGTAAAGAGGACTAATTGTATTAAGAAAGTACTCCAAATCATATACTTTCATTTGAAAAAGTTTTTATGAACTCATCAGACTAATCTTCCCTTTGAAAAGTATTTTTGGGTCAATCTCTCTCTGTGGGTTCAATCTTATAAAAATGTTACAAATCATGTCCTTTGAATTATGTT
This sequence comes from Uloborus diversus, assembly GCF_026930045.1. NCBI lineage: Eukaryota > Metazoa > Arthropoda > Arachnida > Araneae > Uloboridae > Uloborus > Uloborus diversus. The sequence continues at coordinate 103,676,813 of NC_072734.1, forward strand.
TATCAATTCTAATAATTTCCACCAACTAATCATTTTTTTCATTGAATCCCCATTAAATTCAGTATAATCACGTATCAAGGTTTCTACACAAGTAGTTTATGGAGGGCTTAAAAAATACTTTGTTTTGAAACAAGGAAAATATTAGATGACCCAATTTCAAATCATTAAAAAGTGATTAAAAATCATGCTGAAATGTAACAACACCATAAAGTATCAGTTATACTATATCTTTCTTATACAACTAATTATAGCAACAAAATTTACCAAAAAAAACCCTTAAAAAAACTTGTTTTTAAATTTTAGCCCCAACATTTTCTACGGTTCCTATAGCCCGCCATTGCAACCATTCTGAAAATAATACAAACAATTGCATTGAATCTGGTAATATTTTGAAGATGTCTAAGTGTAGTAAAACTCGTGCGTTTAGTTTGCCACTTGTTTGCCTTAGTTTGAATGCCTTTGGCAAAATTAAACCCCTCGTGCAGTTTCGCACCGAAAAGAGCCCCGGTGCCTCCATCTGGTGGAAACTGGGTGTCGAATTATCTGTGCCATTCCCATTCGACCCTTAATAGTGGTGCATGAAAATATGGATGCCAGATCGGAAGGGGGGGGGGGGGTCGCAGGAAGTCTGCAAAAGGCTAAATTGCTTAACGCACCCCCTTTAGAAATTGCTTTATGTGAAAATGTTAAACTATATTTCGATGCTGAAAAAAAAGGATTTTTTTTTTAAAGTTTTCCAATTGCTTTGTAAGTACAGTCAATTCCGCTTATTAGAATATCGTTTAAAAGAATATCCCGCTTAAAGTAATACATTTTCAATGTACCAAACAATTGATGTCTATTAATTTAATAGCACTTAATGGAATGACCCGCTAAAAAATATTTTTTCGTTGAAAATTGGCTACTTCATTAAGCGGGCTCGACTGTAATAAAAAAAAAAGGAAATAAAAGAAAATCTTAATTCAGAAACATATCTAATGACAATGAGCTCTTTGCTAGTTTGGGAGTATCCATCTCTCGCGTTATCTTTCCTCGTCAGAAACGGAACGCACAAAAATTCAAAGGACCAACTGTCGGAAGCATTAGATAGCGTATTTAATCTCACTATTTCACTCACTCGAGGTCATTTCATGTGTTGAAATTCATCAGATTAGCTTTTTACGTAAATGACTTTTTATTCGATAACATTTCACACGTAGAAACTGGTGCAGAGATTTTGCAAATTGCTTCGACTTTGACTAATCAAAAGATGAACATTTTAGAACTTTATTTTTTTTTCAGTCTGTTGGTTGTTGTTTTGGAATATTCCACAGATCAATATTTACTATGCGTACCTAGAATAAGATTAGAGCAATGTCAGTTTAATCGGAAACGCGGGGCTCAGCGTTGTGGGTTGGGGGAGGTGGCTCTGGACAGTATTCCAGAAAATAAAATCAATATAACGGGCGAAGGCCCAGTGACAAAACCGACTCGGGATCTACCTTAGCGGCCCTGGATTGGAGCCATGTGTAATTTTAGAGGGAGATAAGAAAATTTTTGCGTTTCAAACCTGTATTTTAAAGGAAAAAAAGTTTATTTCTTCTTCTGTCGACGAAGTAATAAAAGGAAGTTCGATTCGTGAAGATTTTCTGTTTTAAAATTCAGATGGACTTTAAATTTTAAGGGAAGACGTATATTTGTTTTCCTTAGAACAGCAGTTCTTAAATTGTGTTCCATGGAACCCTAGGGTTCCATAGAGATTCCTCACGGGTTCCGCCAAATTTACATTCTTTCCTTGAATTGAAATTAATCACTCAAAAAATCGATGAAAATGAGGCTTGAGTGAAGCTTTAAATGAATGTTTTCCGAATGCATAGCAGAGAAACTATCAAAATCATTTGTCTATTAAATGCTCATTTATTGTCAATGTATGACATTCCATCATTCTGAACTTGACATGAGAATTCAAATTTTATACATAAAGCATGTGCTAACTAATGAGTTTGCTTTTCAAGACAATAAACGTTATCTCATATAATTTTCATTTTTATTTCAAGAAAATCACTTTTAGACTGTTACGTTTACTATTGATGGAAAACAAGAGTGATTCTGAAAAAAAAAAGTGGACATTAAAAGGGTTCCACTTATGAAAAAAACTAAAAACGATGCATTAGAAGACGGGTGGAGATTTGTTATCAAAAATACATTGTTACAATTCCTACAGCAAAATCGATGCAGATTATCACTATAAAAAAATTAAGGTGAAAATTTTTTTTATAGCACTCATGGCTGATGTTGAAATGTTTTGAATAATACTTACATTTAAGCTTCGTTAAAAGAATAGACAATTCCAATGTCTGGAAGAAAATCTAGCCCCCTCAGTCCCCCCTCCCTTATGGGCGCCCGTGATTTTGAGATCATATAAATTTATTCAGTCTAGTAAATGTTATGGTTTTCTGGGATATTACGCAGAATCCTGTCGAGACAAAAAATAAATGAAAATATCCTACATCAGGATAAAAAGTTGCATGTACTCATATATATAAAACTTTATATTTCTAAAAAAAATAGTTTAAACATGAATTTTTGATGTTAGCATCAGTCTTTGTTATAGTTGTACAAAAATCTTTTTAAAAAGCTGATACTCTATATCAGCGTTTCTTATTTTTTATTTATTTTTTATTTTTATGAATGGACTCTATTAGACAATCGCTTTTTTTCTTAGACCCCTGTTTTTTTTCACAAGTAGTATAGTTTGAAGCAACATTCTTCAAATGTTTTATTTGCAGTCAAAGTAAAATTTATCTGAAAAAAAAATATGCCAAAGCTTAATTTCAAAAATAAACAAAAATGAATAAATAAATGAATGAATAAATAAATAAATAAATTAAATTTTAAAAATAAAAATACATAGATAAATAAATCTAAGAACAAATTCAAAAACAAAATTTTTTAGACACAATTTTTTTTTTAAGTTTCAAATTTAAGTTTAAGTTTTGAAAATACCTTATTTTAACATTTTTCAAGTGTTTAAAAAGAAAGTTAGCAAAATAAGGAATGAGAGTTTCGAAAAGCTCTTGATTGATCTTAATGGAACCCTTGGGTTCTGTGGATCACAATTTAAAAAAACTCTGCTTTAGGGGACGGTTGCTGTCAATGAACCACGTAACACTTTTGACCTTTTTTAGGAAGTAATTCAAACTTTATATTGACGATAGGAATAATTACGCAGTATATTGCTCCTTTAATAAAAATATTCGCTTTTATGTTAACTGTATTCAATAAAGAATAAAAATTTAAAAGAAATATTTTAGCATGTGGTCCATTCTTGGGAACCAGGTGCTATGGATGGACCATTGAGTTTCCTTCGACGGACCACATTCTCAAATAAGAAAATTAAACCTTAAAGTATAAATAGTTATTACAGAAGTTAAACAAACACTACAAATAACAATAAGTTATTCAAAAATGGACAATTGGTCTCTTAAAATTATTTTTTATCACAGGAAAAACATGAAAACCCCTAAGGACTCACACAACACAGCTGTTTTCATCACAACTCGCTCACCACTTGCTATTTTCTAACATGTGACTTACTCTTCTTAGCTAAAATTTCATCGGGCCTCTGTTGAACAAATGAGAGTCCTGTTTCATCCAAGTTCAAAAATTTTGATCCACAAAGATTTTACTTGACGACAAGGATTTTGTTATAGCACGCTGCGTGCCCTCAGTTATAAACTGGCTTTATTTCACTTATTTTGGTATTTTTCTCGAACAACAAACGTACTTGAAGATGTATTAATATTTACTTTAACACAAACTGAATCGACTACACAAGTTTTAAGTTGAAAATATAATAACTGAGGCGAGTTCCCAAAACTTATTTTAAAAACATTTTGCATTATTATCATACTTATTCAAAAAAATTGACCAATTATTTTAGATAATTGAGCTAAAACTTTAATAATATTAGTAAGATTCCATGAATGAACCACTTTGTTAGCTGGTTCATTCATAGAAACCCATAGCGGTTCAATGATAGCAACTGCGTCATTCTGAATGTTCTCATAGTTGTCACTGCTGTGACGATTTATGATAAAACTTTAAATATGGGTAGTTGTACTTGAAAATGCACCTTTCAAGTCAAAGTTCCCATTTAATTGTTCAGTAATATTTAAAGAATGAAAAAAAAGGGGAAAATGTCAATTATTAGTAAGTGAACTGTAAAAATCTTATTTGGACGTTTAAAATTTTGATGTATTGATTCAAGCTCCTTGACGATTCTGCATTGAACTGTTTTGAGACAAAAGAAGACACTAAAACTGATTTCGTGCCTGAGAAAATTCTGGTGGGGAAAATATCTTCGCGGTCTAGTCATGGAACCGGTCAAACTCGCAAAAACTTGAGAACTACCCGGCTGATTTCGCTGAAATGTTCACAGTTTCTTCTTTTAAGTCCTGAGAAGGTTTGCAGACCAGTTCGAAAAAAATTCGATGAATTGTTCTTTTTTATTCCAATTTAGGTCCAATTTTCACATAAATTCCCGATGATGGGAGTGAAAAATTACTTGCACGTATTAATATTATATATCGTTAGAAAGAGTAGAATTTTCCGCGTTCTACGCAATTTGTTTCAATCCTCCTCCTTGATTACGGCGGGAGTTATTTACGTTTTTGGCTCGAATTTGTTTAGGCTTAGCTGAAACTTAGGCACTGCTTTCTTCATTAAATCTATCAATAAAAAGTGAAGGGGTTGTCCCACAGTTTTCTTTTTGACACCAGATCTATCCCGACCTTTGGTCGAGAAACTAAGCTTCTATCTCCAAACGAAAAAAAGTTACAAGCTTTTTTAAATCAAATTAAAAAAATCGCATTTGCATTCAAATTGTTAACCATTTTCTTTCGCATTTTAATTCCTTAAACCTATTTTATTTTGTGTTTCCATGGTTACGCTTTTTAAATCCATCTTTCTCGATTTAATTTGTTAAAAGTATTTTAATATCTAACGTCATTGTTTGGAAGGGAAATTTTGCATGATGTTTTTTTATTATTGTTTATTTAAGCCTGATTTTTGTATATATGTTCCTTGAGACAGTTTGTATTTTCAAGATGGACCGGGCAAAGCTGGGCAACGCAGCTAGTTATGATATATAATGGTTCCTTATACTCAAACATATAACATTTAAAGTTTTCAGTTCAAAATTCCGGGATTGCGGAATTGCAAATATATACGTAAAAATGTCTCGCTCGTGCAAAGAGACTAAGCAAGTTACGTTCTTGCTACCATCATTTAAATTTATTATCTATGTGAACAAAAAAAAAGTTAAAATAAATAAATAAAAATGTATCTACAAACGTAACGTAGATTAACCGAAGATTCGAAGCAAGGAAGGCCGAACAAGCGAGGCTCTACTGTACGTAGAAAAATTTAAAAACATAATACGTAATATGAACAATAAATTTAAGCTCAAATTCTATCTGTCAAAAATCCTGTAACAATTCAACAGTTTGATTAGTTAAAGATAAACTGCGACATTAAGACCAGAACGATAGAGAAGTTTTTTCGTAATTGAGTCAGTCGTCTGCAGATTACAACTGATAAGATAGGAAATGTAGTTTCGCCTGAGAAACTACCAAGGATACGCCGATGAAAAATATTTGTATGCTGTGGCACTGAATCAAGTATTTTGTCTGAAGAGGGTTGTTCCGTTTTGTTTGATAGCTATCAGAAGAGAATCTTGAAATTCCAAACACGAGTTAGTATATCCGCAGACGAATTACTCTATTAGTTTTGCAAGAACAGTGAAATCTTAAGATATCAGTTAAAATCATTAACTCTACTAGTAGGTATTGCTGGAAAAAAATGCTGAGACAATTTAGAATTTCTAAAACGTCTAAATAAGCATATTTGAAAAATAATAACTTATCTAGTGCAAAAAAAAAAGCAGCGAGGCATTTAAAGTTTAGCAATAAATTTAAGCTTTGCAATTGAAAGCTCATTTTCCCAACTTGTTAAAAAAAACATGCAATTTGCCACAAAAAAAAAAAAAAAAAGCCTCCCTTTTCAATGCAAAAAGACGTGAGCTTGTTAATGCAAAATTTACTCTCTTTGGACTTTCTTGTTTTTTAATCTCTTGTAAAAATTATCATTCAGAACAACAAAACTCACTAGAGAACAAATTATTAGTACAAGAGAGATGTCAAATAAGTAGTCATTTTATTATTCACTAGTGGTACTCGCACAGCTTTGCCCGTAGAAAATTAACAGGTCATTTGGTTCGGCTGTATATTTACAAATAATGGATGATGAATTTCTCGCCAATTTGCTATAATCTCGCCAATTCGCAATGCTTGCCCATCTTACGGTTCCACGTTATGATAATTTAGTAGTTTACTTTTCCACGTTCTGATAATTTTGCTCGGGAAAATGTTCTTAAAAATGGAATAGAAAAAGAACAAAATCGAATTTTTGAAAAATCGCTTCGAGGTGCACACCCCCATGCTACAAACTAACTTTGTGCCAAATTTCGTGAAAATCGGCTGAACGGTCTAGGCGCTATGCGCGTCACAGAGATCCAGACATCCTACAGACATCCTTCAGACGTCCTACAGACAGAGACTTTCAGTTTTATTATTTGTAAAGATTATTTGTGTTTAAACTTTTCAGTCTTGTTGAACAAAGTATCTCAATGGAGAATTTAAACGTATAGGCATAGAATATTTCTCTGTGTTTATCTGTAGTTAAAATGGTTGTTAACGTTGTGAGAACTATTTTAACTAAAGATAACTTTCCAATAAATATATAACAGTAATTTTCTTTCAAGCAATATAACGAATAATGCATTTATTTATGTTAGTGTTTAACCAACTGGGAAAGCAATATATAGCCTTAGAAAACAGATTGATTAAACATTGTTTTTTATTTTCGTCGAATAACCAGTGACAAAGCGCCAACACGACACCTTATCTAATTAAATAAGAGCACTTAGGTGTTTCAACATGAATTAAATTGTCTCTGTTTAATAAATTACTATAATTGGTACAGGTTGAAACAAGCTTCAAGCATTTCTTTTTATAGTGGAAAAATTTCAAAAAATTTCTGCATAAAATCAATTTAAAAAATTATTGTGATAATAGCAAATGCTTCATGTTCATGTTTTGTAGTTGCAAGGAATCCTTTTTCAATGCAAGAATTAGTAAGCTTATGGATAAACAAGTAGAGGAATATGGAGCAAAATGAAATAGCGGGGCAAAGGAAATGGTGAATCATTTACTCTGCTTTTAGCGCTATCTTTCTGCTTATTTTTTAACTATGTAGTAGCACATGTAGTCTATTCCAGTCAAGAAAAAAATGCCACGGAAGATTAAAGCATATATAAGCTATTTTCAAGAAATATTGTTATAAGTCCAAAAAGAAAAAAAAAAAAAAGAAAATTAATTTGAATTTTGTCATCTTGAATTCAAATTATGTTTTTCGCAATCACGAGTGTATGTAGGCGTGTGAGTTTGTGTGTAGGGGGGGGGGGGGGGTAGGTGTATGTGTGTGTAGGTATGTGTGTTTGTGTCTGTGCAGGCATGAGTGTGTGGGTAGTGTGTATGAGTGTTTGTGTGTGTGGAGGCGGGGTATGTGTATGTAGGCATATGTGTTTGTGTCTGTGTGCAGGCATGAATGTGTGGGTAATTGTGTGTATGTGTTTGTGTGTAGGGGTATGTGTATGTGTGTGTAGGCATGTGTGTTTGTGTCTGTGTGCAGGCATGCGTGTGTGGGTACTTGTGTGTAGGTGTATGTGTGTGTGTGTGCAGTTGTGTATGTATGCGCGTGTGTGCAGGACATGGATGCAACCTGGAGGCGGCTTTCGCAATAGGAGCAGCATCGTGAGGAGCCCGTCGACGGTGATGGTGCGGAGGGTGGCGGTGGGAAAAATCAAAGGAACGTCAAAAACAGTCAAGTGAGAACAATAAGCAATCGTGATTGCTCAAAAAAAAAAAAAAAAAAAAAAAAAAAATTGGTATAATAAAATTATAAACTTTTTGTTATTGACATTTTCAATATTAGTTAAGATTTTCTATTACTCGGTGCAGTATTTATTTAGTTAATATTAAGCTTATTTGTAATTTAAATATTTTGAACTATTAGTCAAGTACATTCGGGGTAAAGTTGAAGGGGAAAGTGAAATAGGATTTTTCGTTTACTCAATCAATCATTCACTAAATCACTTACGTATTCGTTTATTAATTGATTCAATTACATACCTTCATTTAGTAATTCACTTATTTATTCATTCCTTCGCTTATTTTCTAATTCATTCCCACTTTCACTCACTGATTAATTTTTGTTCAAAAATTAATTAGTTTATTTATATAATCCTTCGTTTACTGCTTCATTACCTTTTCAATTATTCAGTCAACCTTTTATTAACTGATTCATTTTATCAAAATTATTTTTAATAATCGAATAGAAAATTTTTCATTAGAAAAATATTTTATTTTTCACTTTGCCCCATTGCCCCATTCAAAAAAATAGTGAAATATTTCCACCTTTTTTTTTTTTTTTTTTGAAGGAGTAAATTCACTGCCAAAAATAAAAAATAATATTTCAATGCAAGTTTTATTATAAAATGCAATGTTCTTCTTTTATTTTCAAAATAAATTTCCAATTTGTTCATTTTGAAAAAGCTCTGTCGTGTTGACTGTTTTACTTTGCGTCACATACTCTTGCATGATAAAAAATTAATTATTCCAATCAAAATTTTCCATCCTAAAAGAAATTAAAGCTCGTTCAGAACTAAGCGAGTCTACTTTCTCCAATACCTGCAACGATTTTCTAACTTCAACTGAATCCCTCTACCCGTTGAACTAGGCTGCATATTATTTCAAATATACCTTTTAAAAAATTAGAATTTTCCGAAAACAAAAGAGTACGTCTCTTTTAGGCAAAATTAAAACTTTTATTTAAAACATAAAGGATACCCAGATCATTCATTCAAACTGTTCAGCATTACTTTTCGGTTCATTCCGACTTCGGAAGGACTGACTTTTTTTTTATCAGGAAAATTTTGAATTCAAACTTTTCCCCAAATATTTCTGCAAACAAACGTAGAGGAAATAAATCAGACGTATATGGTGAAAAAGGTTTTGAAAAAGGAAAGCCACGAAAACCTGTGCTATTTGAAAAGTTTCAAAATATCACAATCCAGATACTATTTTTTTTTTCTAACTTTATCAGCAATTAACGTCTTAGTTACTGTTATTTATTTTTGTTTTTGGAAACGATTAAAAAGCTTCTCTTACCAGAGAAAGTATAATACTGACAGAATTAGTAAAAAACATCCATCAGAAGATTTTTTTTTTTGCTCGAAAAACCTAATTGAAAAAATTATCAAATCTTTTGCGTTTTATTAATATTGTTATAATTACTTTTCTCTTTCACCACTGATGCTTTGTTTTATTTCTTTCAAATTACGTTTTTGTTGGTTCTCTCCAATTTCCATTTGCATGGAGAATTATTTATAAGAAGTTTTCCATAAATTATGTCACACTTTTTCTCCACTTTTGACCCTCTCCCCCTTTGGCACAAAGTGTCACACTTTATCAAACCCCTCTCTCCCCTTTTTGTCACATGTAACGCTATTTTTCAACATATTCTGGAAAAAAAAACGTTATGTCTCACTTCTTGTTACACCCCTTTGTCACAAACTATCACAATTTCACGACCCCCCTACCCCCAAGCGTGACATCATTTGAGGACAGCCTCTAGGATCATTTTCGATTTTGATTCAAAAAACTCCCGAAATCGTGAAAATCAGGAGGAATATCAGTTTACTCACATATTGCTTGCGCAAATACGTTTTCTTTGGGAGTTCTTGAAACTTTGTTTGTACACATCTTTTGATAAACATTTACAGTTCAATAAAAATAGATATGGATAGTCATTTTTAGTTACGCTTTCTTTTGTTTTGTTTTTGGAAGATTAATCGCAATTTCACCTCTCAATATAGAAAATAGAACTATCTATTTTCTTTCCATTCAGTCAATCAATCAAGTTTATTTTAGCCACGCTTTTACTTATTGTATCAACATATGGCAGCGATCGTGATTCATCACTAGTTGCACCGATATAACCTGTAACACAGTAACGAAACTGCGCAATCACGAATGTAATAAACTCTTAAGTCATCTTTGTTTGTTTGGTGTCTTCTTACTCCGATGACATGCATCCAGGGCCCAAGAATTTCACGTGAACGGGTAAGGATTTCACTTCAGCATCTGCGTAAGACGATGATGAGGCAGAATCCCCGCGTCTGGGACAGCCTCCTCAGGAGTATGTCGCAAATTCATTGACGAAAGCAACTTGTTGCTGATAAGATAAGGAGGCTGAAGTGCCGCATCACGAGCTTTGGGGGCTTCGCTCCTCCTTTTCGCTCGAAACCCGCCCGCACAAGAACGTCGTTTATATGGCCACCGTAGGATCCTTTGACCAAACAGAAGAAACCATGGTACGAAACGAGAAAGAAACCGTGAACCACGACGGATCCCGGGAGCACCACGGAACGGGGGAACCCTTCCTCTTCACGTCAGAATCCGTTGGAGAAGGACACCCTGGTAAGTCTGAAAAAACAGCTCTGCCATAGAAACTGCTATATTTTTGTGATACTCCATTTGGTTCTTTTAAATCAAACCTGAAAACCAGTATTCGGTAAGCAACGGTATGTTTCCGAGGTACTCCATTAAGTTCTATTAAATCAAATCTGAAACCCAGCGACTGTATTTTTTCGTGATACTCATTTAGGTTCATTTAGATCAAATCTAAAAACCAGCGATAGAAAATTTGCAGATACTGCCTACAGCTGCTATTTACAGATGTCTTTCTACGGCAGAACTCATCTTTATGAAACTCAATTAATTTAATTTAACTCGAGTCTGAAAAGCAGCTCCAATTGATAACGCAATACAAGTATAAGTTTTGTGAGATTCAATGAACTAAATCAAGTCTGAAATACAGTCCCTGTTTGGAGAAACCAGGTGTACTTATTTGAGAGACTCAATTAAGTTAGCTTAAAAAAACAACCTGAAAATCAATCTTAGATTGGTATACCAATTGCAATGTTTTGAGGACTTCATTCAGTTCATTTAAATAAAGTCGGAAAAACAGCTCCAATTCCGATCAGCAACTATAATGTTTTGTGAAACTGAATTAAGTCAATTTAAATAAGTCTGAATCTGAACAAACCCAATTTAGAAAAACAGCTGTACTCTTTTCATAAGACGGAATTAAGTTTATTTTACTCACCTCTGAAAACCAGCCCTAGCTCAGAGAAATAATTGTACTTCTGTTTTGTGAGACACAATCAACTACATTCACATCATATCAATCCGTTTTAGAAGAAATAAATTGTTACGGGACACAACTCATTCTAAACTTCTGTCCTTTCATCAGAAGATTGGCTTTCTAACATATTTTAATGCACTAAATAAACAAAACTTTTAGTATAAGCAGGGCCAAGTTAAAGTAATTCACCCATAAGTTGATCAAAAATCTGTTACTCCCTTTCTTAAAAGGAAAATAAAACTTAGTCTTTGAAAGTTTAACTAAAGCCCTAAAAAGAAAAAAAGAAGAATCTCGCTATAAAAATAGTATCGGTAGAACAAGCGACGAAATTTAGAGTAGAACACTTTTTTATTCATTTATATTTACCGAAAGCAAAGGGGCTGAAAAAACTTTTGCAGGAAAAGTTGAAACAAAGTTTGATTCATTGTTGTCAAAACAATATAAGTTGCATCCAATCATGTTTATAAATTTTTTTTTGATTGAAGTTATGTTTTATCAAGAAATATTTTCTTTATTTTTTGAACAGTCCATTAAACGTTTTAAATAGACTTAAACACTTGTATATTTAGTTTTAAAATGCCACTAGGAATACTTTTAAGTTCATTTTTATGAACAAAACGTAACTTGTTTTCCAGAGAGAAGCAATTTTCATCGTTGAACTAACGAGAAGTTTACTTTGATTTTATTTCCTTTTATGTTAAGATTTTTTTTTTTGATTAAAGATCATACTTTTTTTTCAAGTTGGTAAAAATAACTTAATGTTTAACTTAACGAAACTAACTTATCAGTGACAATTTTCATCTCCATTACACTTTCATTTTGGGTCTAAATTTATAGAAAAGTTTTAGCCAATTTAAAAGATTTCATAATCACTGAAGATTGCCACACTAAATCACATATTGCTTTTCCTTTGCTTTTTATCGTATCTTACTTTGGAAATTTTTTGAATATTGTTTTAATTTGTAAATAGTGAAAATATTCTTTGACACTTAAAAACAGATTTTATTCTGTTGCCAAAATTTACTTCCAGAGTATTGATATAATAATGGGTATTTGAAACTCGTTCTTTTGCGTTGCATGAGTTCACGTAACCTTCATATAGAACAGGGTCTTATCTGATATCATGCCATTATGGCTTAAAAGAAAAGAGTAAATATATTTTTTGAATATACTATAAACGACTGCTTAATAATCAAAATTACTATCACTGACACATGAATGAATCTTATCATTCCGCGATTTAAGAATGTAAAATCAAAAGGAGCCGTCCATAAACGACGTCGCTTTTTTTTTTTTTTTTGAATTTTTTATTTGACCCCTCCCTTTTGTCACAAAGTGTCACACGTCACCTCTTACTCCTTCCCATTGGCACATGTCATGCTATATTACGTTATTACGTGCAGGGTCGCCCCGAAATTAATTTTTTGAGAGAGCAAAAATTCTCAATTTGTCGAATGGAACTCAAAATTTCAACGAATGATGATAATTTTTCCGAATAGAACTCCGAATTTGGTCGAATAGTGAGAAAGAATTTGCCAGATTAGAAAATTTTTGGGAAGTTACAGTGACCTCCCAGCGGTGTTCCCCTGATTACGAGAACATATTTTTATAAAAAATGTTTTTGCTTCAACCAAAATGCTTACACACTTTTTCTTGAAGTCAGACACAATTTCGCAAACCGACTCCCTCTCAAAATTTGACAGAACAACTCCCGAAGAAAAATTGAGAAGATCACACTTCAACTCAAATTTTCCCACACTTTAAAAAAAAACGAGCAGATGTGTGCATCACATGACTTCCTTTTACTCCAATTCAATGTCATTTCCCCATTATTGGCAATTTTAATGTGATTCAATAGTTTACTCTCTAAATATCACCAACAATGGCCAATTTAAAACCAAATTAAAAAAAAATCGCCAAGTTGGTGACAAAACTTGGCGACCAAAAAACTGGCGATATATCGTCAAGTATCCGACAAATTATAACACCATTTGAGTTTACATCGAAATTAACAATGATTTCCGCCCAAAAAGGGGCAAAAGATCCCTTTAGAAACACCCGAATGCAACCAAAAGAGGAGGTGAACAACTAGACCCCACTAGGAGTCTACGTACCAAATTTCAACTTTCTAGGACATACCGTTCTTTAGTTGTGCGACATACATACATACGTACATACAGACGTCACGAGAAAGCTCGTTGTAATTGACTCGGGAAACGTCAAAATGGATATTTCGGGTGTCTATACGTTCTTAGGTACATATGTACGTGTGGTCGGATCGAAAAAAAACTCAACATTCATTTGGGGGGTGAGCAAAATGGAAATTAAGGCCGATTTTTGAGTGAAAATTTTTTCGCGAATATAATACTTCCTTTTTTTGTAAGAGGAAGTAAAAAGGTATATTTCGATCTCCCGAGTGTCAATTAAAAAACATTTTGTATTCAGTTTCCAAAATGAAAAACTGAACGCATCCGAATAATCAGCATAATATTTCCACAATATAATAAGCAAATTTTTTGCCAAAGGAACTAAAGCAATTATCGGTCATGCACCAGATGTATCCAGAAATGCATACGAAATATTCATTGATATAACTCAAGGACGTAAACAAGCTAATAAAGACATCAATTTTAAATAATTATACTTTGATTTATTGCAGAAAAGATGTTTTTCACTTCCAAAAATTAATGGGTTTTTATGCACATGACTACCGACCGAAGGAATACAATTACATGTATTATTTTAAAATGCTGGAAAATGTAGAATTTTAGGATGTGTATGCGTTTAATTATCTTGTAAATGTTTAGCTGCTAATATAAACAGAATAAGAAAACATACTCTGCTCAAAAAAGGTTCAGCAAAAGTATAACACCGAAATAAACCGTCCTCAATTTAAATGAGTGGAGTTTACATAAGTCTAAGATCACAGGTGGATTACTAGGTTTTTTGTATCCTTCTAATCCACGTATATTCCGTGGAAAATTTTTGAGAGGGGGGGTGGGGAACAAGTTTTTTTTTTAACTCTGTCATTTTGAAAGATTTAATTGTGATTTCTTAAAATGTTTCAGATGATTGCGTTTACAACATTTTAGGATATTAGTAAATAAATGTTTACAAAATTTCAAAGCCACTTTATAAAATTTACACCAGTTAGAATTATTAAGTTACTAGCGGTACCCGCACGGCTTTGCCCCAAGTAGAAAATTAAAAGGTCATTTGGTTCGCCTGTATATTTACAAATAATGGATGATGAATTTCTTGCCAATATGCTATGTTAATTTGCTCGTCCATGTTATGGTTATTCGCTCGGTATTGCTGCAGAGAAATTAATTCACAAATGGTGGCTTAAAATTGGAATATAAAAAGAACAAAATTGAATTCTCGAAAAATCGCTTCGAGGTGCTCACCCCTTTGCTACGAACTAATTTTGTGCCAAATTTCATGAAAATCGGCCGAACGATCTAGGCGCTATGGTCGTAACAGACATCCAGAGAAACAAACATCCAGCTTTATTATTAGTAAAGATAAAGAAGAATATTACGTTCATAAGTTTTCTTTTGAATGAGACCATTTAAAAAATTAAGAAATAAATGATGTGCTAAACTGTGAAAGTAAGCACCGCGTTAGAAATTCCGAACTTTGCAAAAAAAAAAAAAAAAAAAAAAAACGCAGACACATGGTTTCTTGTTGATTCATAACCCTAAAAACACGTGCCTGCGTTTTTTTTTTTTTTTGAAAATTTGTGCAATTATATAAAGGTTCTTTGTTTTTTTTTTATGACACGATCATTTCAAAACTTGAAATTTCATGCATTGTTTCAGACAATTGTGATTACAATATCCAAGGACACTAGATAATTGTTTAGAAAATTCCAATGCCACTTAAATAAATTTACATTTAGTGAGAATATTATTAAGAGAATATTGCCTCAAAACTTGAATAAAACCATTTGAACTTGATTTTTTTTTTTTTTTTTGAAATCTGACATTTTGGAAGGTTTAATTGAAATGTTTCAAACATTGTGCTTACAATACCCTCCCTAGAAAATGAAATAATTGTTTGGAAATTTCAATTTCACTTACATAAATTTACAGCAGGTGAAATTATTTAGAGAATATTGCCCCAATAACTTCTTAAAACCTATTTAAAACAGAAGAAATAAGTAAATTCCTTTGTGCTAAAAGACAACGTTAAGAATGAACAACTTTGCAAAACATTGCGGCCATATGTTCGGGATTCATAACCCCAAAATATTAGTCCGTCTTTCTTTTTTTTTCAAAACCCGTATAGCGTTTAAATTTATAATGGTATTTTAGTTACTTTTACACTTCAAATTTTTCGGTAAAAATTTTAGGTTGTGGCGAAACTTTGTTTTCAGTTATTTCTTTCTTTCTTCCTTTTTTTTTTTTTTTTGCGTTTCTTCATTTAACAATTGCATTTTAATTTCAGATAAATTATGTGATCAAATAAGTGATGCCGTCTTAGACGCTCATCTCAGGCACGATCCTTACTCCAAGGTCGCCTGTGGTAAGTTTTATTGTTGAAATTAATCTTTCTTAACATCAAATCAAAATAAATTAATAAATAAAATCTTCTCCCTCTATTCTTTTTTTAAATTGTTATCATTTGATTGAAATAAAACGATTTATCATTTGAATTTCAGAAACAGTGACGAAGAATGGTAAAATTCTTATCTGTGGTGAAATCACATCTTCTCACACGGTCGACTACAAAGAAGTAGCTCGAAAAGTTTTAAAACACGTTGGGTACGATGATGTGCAAACAGGTAATATATTTTAAGAATACTCCAATTTTAACTGAATTGTTCATATTCAATTAATGTGTTATGTTTTTTTTTTTAAGTTTAATGTATGATACATAAATATAAAGAATAGAGGAAAAAGCGTTCAAAGTCGCAATTTGTTTCTTCGTGAATTTGCATTGCTGGGCACTGTCCGTTTTCAAAAGCTAAGACTAGCACTTGGAACAGATTTCATTTCGAAAAGGGCGAAAGGCAGAGGATGGGCACTTTCCGCTCGCACTTGTCATCTCTATCTTTTTCGACACTACTTTGGAAAAACTGTTGAACACCTTATTTTGCATTTCCAATTTGCAGGGCCTGATTATAGCATAGGCCAACTAGGCCTGGGCCCCCCATCTTCCTAAGGGGCCTCAAATTTCCTAAAGAATTATGCATAATAATTAAAAATAATAATAATAACTTATTAATCGCAAAAAACTTCCGTAAAGGAGAATTTTTTTTCATTCTGCTATTAGCGAATTTACCATGTCATAACTATGAGGGGCCCTGAAGGGATTCATAAATGCACATGGTTAATGATTTACGTAATTCTGGGATAGACAAAGAGGCCCCAAAAATGAATTCCGACGGGGACCAAACTTGTAACCACCGTATCCCGTTAAAGAGTCTGCAGGGGGGGGGGGGGGGCTCCAAATTACTGTGGGCCTAGGGCCTCACTTTTAGTTAGTCGGACCCTGCCAATTTGCATCCATTTGCTTCTGGCTTTCCACCCCCCCCCCTTTTTTTTTTTATAAAATCGAAGCAGACTTGACGCATGCGCACATTTGCGGGAGGTTTCAGTTAAGGAATACAGACAGTACTAAGGATATGCTTTAAAACAGCTTGCTAAGAATAGTGAAACAAAGATAATTGTCCAAGAAAATACAGTTGAAATGTATTAAATGTTTAATAATTAGTTTTTTCTTTTAAATCCAATACACTTCGACATTTTTATTCATATAGTATTTACTTGCGAGCTCCAGTCAAATGAGCAATATTCACCACTACCATTCCTCTGAGAAGATCTTCTGTAGACCTTTTCCATTCGCTACGATGGTTTCATTTATAACTTCAGCAACATTTCTCATTTCGCCAAATCTTTATTTTTGCCTTCATTGTAAAAAAGCAGTCGAAAATTTGCCTTCATACCCCCGTTTCGCGATACCTTATTTATTAAAAAGCGAGTGTATGAATCTATGTATGCAATATGCATCTATCTATGTCACCGCTACTCCTAGCGAACGACAGAGAACTGATCATCGAATCAGGTATTGATAGATTCATATTTTTTTAGGCTTCGTGTTTGGCCAAGTTGCATACTTATACGATTTCAATTAGCGGAGATGTTCATTAAAAAAGTTTTTTTCCCCCTCTCTCGAAATCTACTGGTAGCTTGTTTTTCCTTTCGACTTTTTCGCTTCTCTCTTCATTTCTTTGGCAGATTCCCTGTTTCGAGCGGAAGTGGAAGAATTAAAAAGGCGCGTTTTTGGAATGATTTGGAATTGTCTCATCCTCTCTGTTTGAAGAAATGGCGCGAGCGGCCTTAGAATGACTCTAGCGAAAGTGGGTCAAGTTAAAGACATGCTGTGCTGAAAATTAACGTACTGCACATTATATATTGTAACGCCGCAAGCGGCAAGGAGGGGGCGAAGCTCCCACGGCGTGGCGGTGCACACCAACCGGCAGTAGGCGGCTAATAAAATTTAAACTCCGCCACAATTTTAAGAAAAGAGGCAAATTTAAAGATTTGGCGATAAATGAAAGGTACCCTAGACTTAATCGTCTGCATGCGGCGGGGTAAAGCATGTGAAAGGTCTCTTCCATTATTCACCGAAAATCGCTAAATTTAGTGACTTTTTTTTAAATTTCGGCAGACTTTAAGACCTCATATTTCGGTAACGGAGACACGCGGGCAAATAATTATGCGTCTATTTATTTATTATTTTTTGCATTATTACAATATCGTACGGTTTCCCGATGAGTATACAATTGTCGATATCAAGTTTTAAAAATAACAATTATCTAGAGAAAATAGGATATTAAGTCTGTTACCCATGTTCTCTTCAACCGAAACAAGTAGAATAAAGCTCGGCTTAACTATAGAGTTAGGTAAATATAACGTGTTTAAAAATTTTGTCACCCTATTTCCTTGAATTGTTTTGATATTCCATTCGAAAACCAGTTAAAACTCCTTTCAAATAAATAAGGAGTACTTTCTTTTAAAACTATTTTGTCATTTCAAAGGTTAGAATATTTTCCTATTATCAAATTTAAAATGGCAAGGTTATTAGTTGACTGAAAATAATTTTATTGCTCACAAAATAATCAATCATTAACAAAGAGCTTTTTTCCCTGCAGGTATTGACTACAAAACTTGTGATATTGAAGTGGCTATTGACGAACAAGTTACGGAAATAGCTACCGGTGTTCATAAAAACAAAAATGAAGAAGATATTGGAGCAGGAGACCAAGTATGCTATGTTTAATCTATTTATTTACAATCAAGAGCAGTGCAATTCCAACAACCAACCTTCTGCTTATCCCATGAGCCGTTTGTTAGGCAGATTTAAAATCTCATCCTTTTATTTCATCGTTTACAGTAATGTCATTTGTCAGAAATTTGTTTTATGAACTTTATTTCCATTATGGATCGTTAGTCATTTTAAACAAGCCACATTACACATCTCCTTTTCAATCAAGGGTCTCGCAGACAAAGCGATGATTAAAACTTTAAAATAAAAGAAAAGAAAAAAAAAAGCATGAAACCCAAATTAAGTGCAAAGAATGCTAAGTATTATTTTGCTATGAATATTTCGAAGCAACTTCGTATATATATAAAAAAAAAGAGGCTTAAACATTTGTGTGTAACATTTTTCTACATAACCATTTCTAAATATTAAAGTCAAGTTTTTGAAAACTTTTTTTCCTCCTTCTATTGATGATAGTATAGCAGTAGATAAAATATGGAAGCAACACTTAAATTTGTCAGAGAAATGAAACATATCTAATAAGCTCTCAAAAAGTTGTAAATATTCTAAAGTTATGGTAGCAATGGGCAATCCAATAGAGCGCTTGAAACTTATCTGAGTCACGTTTGATATTGACACTTATCTGAAATAATATGATGATCTGATAGTAATATGCTAGAGAAACAATGTGAAGTATCGAAAGTTTTGACAGCGACCCAACCCAACTGAGGTTTCTCAAAAATTAGCCAGCATAATTGAAATATAAGATAACATTTAAATAACTTCACATCAATCATTCAGTCAAATATTAGCTTTAGATGCACTATTACCTTATTGGAAAAAAATCCTAAAACCAGTATCCAAATGATACCGGACCCAGTATGATTTGTACTGAAAAAAAGAAAATCATACCGGAAATTTAAATTCCGGTATGAAATTTTAGTGGAAAATTTGAAACCGGTATCAATTTATACTGGAAATTTCAAAACCAGTATCAATTTAATCTGGAATTTTTTACGGTTATTTGCTAGTCCAGGGCTATGGTAATTTGTTCGTCCACGTTATGATGATTTGCTCGGTAAAATGTTCTTAAAATTGGAATAGAAAAAGAACAAAATCAAATTTTCGAAAAATCGCTTAAAGATGCTCTTCCCTATGCTACAAACTAATTTTGTGCAAATTTCATGAAAATCGGCCGAACGGTCTACTTGCTATGCGCCTACAGACTTTCAGCTTTATTGTTAGTAAAGATATTTTTAGTACAGAAACACTCCAATTAACCGAATTACTTGGAACTGGATCCCATTCGGATGCTCAAAAATTCGGATAGTTGGATTTTTTCCGGAAAAAAAAGTCTATTTTAATTAATTATTGAATGTATGTTGAAAGCTGGAGAGAAAATTATTTTTAAAGAAAAAAGAGCTTTTAAGTAATCAAATGAAAAGGAATCACTTTTACTTGAAAAGTGTACTTACAAGTGCTGTACATTAGTACAATATGTACACACTGTACTTCAAATGAAAGTCATATTGCTTGCTGAATATCTCTATCAAAGTAAAATGTTTGACTACTATTGCGGAGGAAATAGCGCGTACACAGAATCATTATTTTGCGAATTGCAATTCTGAAAGCAAACTGGATAATCAGCAATTCGGAAATTAGGAGTGGGATTTCTTTTGTATTGATATTATTAATAATAAAAATAGTATTGTCTAAATTCTAAATTTCTCAAATATATAATTCAAATAGGGTCTAATGTTTGGTTATGCTACCGATGAAACTGAAGAATTAATGCCTTTGACTGTGATGCTGGCACACAAGTTAAATGCCAAAATTGCCGAACTACGAAGGGACGGAACTTTCTGGTGGGCTGGTCCTGACACTAAAACACAGGTATGTATTTCCTTTCCTCTTTTGTTTAAACTATATAGTGTACAACTTCAAATAAATATAATTTCCTGATCCCTTTTTCAAAAAAAAAAAAAAAAATTATTAACACAAAAAAAGATTGAGTTGTTTTACTCTTAAAACTCACAATGTTTTTCAAGGTGGGTGTACTCCCTTCCCTTACACAGGCCTGTCATTTGGGCGATCAGTGAGGAGGGGTGACAATCAATAGCCTCCTCTCTGTGAGTTTAGAAACATAATCAAATTGGGCATTTTTGCTTTTGCACGCATCTTGTAGTTTTTTCCCTAGAAAATATTGAACACAACTTTTTAACTTTTTGCCTCCCCTCCCCCTTCAGAAAATTTGAAATGACAGGCTTGCAATTAAACTCTGGAGTTTTTGCATCTCTAACTAATGCATTCAAATACAGAAGAAAAATCTTGACTTTTTTTTGAACTAAAAATTTAATGCTCGCTTCATTTCAACTTAGACAAATATAACATGTCTCTTTTAAGTCTAAAGATCTTTGAAGAAACCTTTTGACTATTTTTCCAGGTGACTTGTGAGTACCTTTTCGAACACGGAGCTGCTGTTCCTCAGAGAGTGCACACAGTCGTCATATCCACAATGCACTCGGATGATGTCAGTCTGGATGTGCTACGAAAAGAAATCATGAACAGGGTGGTATTTGAAGTCATTCCAAAACACTACTTGGACAACGAAACTATTTATTACATCAATCCCTGTGGCACCTTTATCATTGGTGGGCCCCATGTAAGTAGTCTCCTTCAAATTAATTTCCTTTTTTTTTTTGAAAGGCAAAAAGATTAACACTCCATTTCCTAGTTACTTGAGAGGAGTATAATATACTACCATGCTAAGCACATAAGTCATACCTGCACTTTCTATGAAAATTGAGTTATGGTCACCAAGTGTTTTTTTCCCACATATTTCACCAAATACAATGTTTTAGGGTCATTTGACAATCGGAAATATTTTGTAAAAAAATCTGAAAAAGTTGCATCTGAATCAAATACATAGAGGCGCAAAACTTTAAACGACAATAACTCATTGCGAACTCATCTGCAGACATGGCTTTTGCCATGTCTTGTCTTTTTGCTTGGCAGCAAAGTGGTTATGGACAACTTATTCTAAAGGATTGCAAAATTATACTATAGTAACTATGAAATATTAATTACTACATTATTCTTTATCATCTGCGTTCTTAATCATAAATTCTACATTTGAGGCAGTGAGAAGCAAAGAGATGTAAGTGGACATTTTAAAAGTTTTGAGTAAGATGTGTTGGAAGTTCAGATCCTAGATAGGTTTCACGCTAAATCACGCTGAATAGCAGCACTTAGCAGGGCTACTAGTTCTACTTCTTGTCCCATAGCAGACAAGAGGTTCTCCTATTATTTTCACAGGTTCTCTGCAAATTCTTAATTTTATCAGTTTGATCCCTTTGTTTCTCAAGTCTTAGTTCCCTTTGTTCTGCCTTCTTTGATGAACGATTAGTTTGTTATATTCCTAAGTAGTTTTAAAAAATAATTTTATATTTTTCGTGTTTGGAACATAGCTAAAAAGCTTCTACTTACATAGAATAATTGTTTTGTATGAAAGGTTCTAAAAGATCAATTCACAAGTAACTAGCTCCCTGCGCCTTCTGTGCTTTTAAATGGATGTCTCAATTGCCAAATTGATTAATTCCACTTTTTAAAAAATCCTCATTTCTGCTTTAATAGTGCTTTATCAATGCTGAGTATGTGAATTTACATTAAGGATTTGATTCAGTACATTTCTGACCATGTGATGGCAGAAAATGTAACACAAAGACCTATTTACTCCAATGGATAACACAATCTTCTTCATAACTACTCTACTTTTTGTTTTATGGAGTTAGTCGATTTGGCAAGTGAGGCATCCAAATAACATTTCAATGAATCATAAGTGGTTCCAAACACTTAGACTGATTTAACTTGGACTAGTATTGTCGAAGAGGATCCAATTGCAAAAATCATAAATTAACCACTCATTTGGCAACACAAAATTTAACTTAATTGAATCAAGTTCATAAAACATACAATATTCTATGCGAAGTTTGACACATATTTCTCAAAATTAACACAGACTTGTCAGCCTCACAAAGGAGAAAAACAGGAGAAACAAAATATAAAAGTATGCACAGTTGAATGTCTACTTTTGTCACAGTTGAGTATCAGGGGATAAAAGCAAGTACAAAATTAATAATTTTCATGCTGTTAGACAAACATTGAAGAAAAAGTAATCCACAAGATATACCATCTATATTTTTAAGCTAAAAAATTTTTTTAAAGACAATTTAAAGATTTTTTTTTTTTTTTTTGCTTTTACAAACATCTGATTCCTTTGTTGATCATTAGGTTTTCTAAATCTTCCGTACTAAGGTGAGCACATAACCAAAAAGACTCTTGACTATACTCTTGACAGTCAAAGTTAAATGACTTTTTAAACTTAAAAAACAGGAGAAATTACTGTGGGAGCAGATAGCCAGAGAATGAACTCAAAGCAGCGCACACTTGCTGGTGAGATAAATTCACTTTATATACCAGTTTGTTGGCACTCAAAATGAGTCTTCAATGAGATGACATCTGCCTCCAGCTCGTTTATTCACTATTCCCGACTGAGGACTACAAATAAGAATGAAACCGCAGTCTCACGATGCGATAGCTCGCAGTCTGGTATATTGCATGTATGTCTGTAAAGGTTTCTATTTTTTTTAAAAATGTGTTAGATCTCCAATGCTCTTCTTCTCACTCTTTTATACTAGATAAAAAATCCTAACCTTTCATTGCATTTGTACAGGCGGATGCTGGTCTTACAGGACGAAAAATTATCGTTGATACCTATGGAGGATGGGGAGCTCATGGAGGAGGAGCTTTCTCTGGTAAAGATCCAACCAAAGTAGACAGGTCAGCAGCATATGCAGCGAGATGGGTGGCAAAGTCCCTGGTAGCCGCAGGACTCTGCAGACGATGTCTTGTACAGGTATTTTATCTCATTTTTTCCACATTAGGCAAAATCATAATCTCTATACACAAATGGCTACTTCTGTGGGGATGTCCGGGGTAAACTTTAAAACTACTGGACATATTTTAACCATTTTTTCACCATAGATAGCTACATTATCAGGGAGCAACTTAGGCTAAAATTCATTCCTAAAAAACGTAGTTTAAAAAAAGTTACGATCGAAAACAGTAATTTTTACATACTTTCACCATTGAATAATTAAATATGAAACCCATTGTTACAAAAATTCATTGCCAAGAACAGTAATATTAAAAGTAATCATAATGAAAATTTTGAATCAAGGCTTCTCCGGAGCAAATATGAGTTTAAACATTTGGAAACTACTTTTTGCACACTTAGGGAAACATAGTAGAGCTTTTTTTTCTTTTTGTGTGTGTGTACTATTTAATTAAATAAAGCGCATGGTTTTTTTTTAGTGATCTTTGTTTTTGTTAGTTCATATTTTGGAAATTCTTCAAATTTTTATATGCTTAAATTCGTGCTTTCATTTCTAAATTAATACCCGTTCGTTCTTCATACTTATTGCTATTTGACTTTTATGGGTAAGGAAGAAGCTTGATTTTTAATCACGTCAATCAATGTGTTTTGGGTTCTTTCAGTTAAAACAGAAAACGAAAGAAAGTAGCGATTGTTTCTCACAATTATTACTGATCCTGGCAATGTCCGGTATTTTTGCTAGTATACATACAATTGCTCAAAAACAAAAAATGCTGTTTTTTTTTTTTTTTTTTCAATTTCCTTGAATGTGAAGATTCAAAATCACAGAATTCAGCTAATTAGAGGAAAATACTTTTATTTTAACGGATTTTCAACTTTAGGGAAACAAAGATGTTTTAAAAGGATATCAGTTCATCACCAGATTACTCATTAGGAACTGCTTCTCCTTGGTTTATATTTATTACTGCATGTTTGAATGATTTACTGTTTTTTTAATGAGACACAAAGTAAATCTATATTTTCAACCTAAAAGTTTGCTGAAAATAAAAGAGAAATTTCGTTTTTTTAACAATATAACAAAACCTAAAACAATCGTTGGAATGGGAAAATTCCAATTCTTGTGCAGGGTACAGAAAGGTTGAACACTGAAAACAATGTATGCATTCTTTTGCTAGAATTCTATTATATGAGCTTTTTATGTTATTTCCTAAGCAATAGACAATATAAATCATGCTGAGAAAAATATTAAATAATTTTTTAACAAGCGTGGTTTTTTTTTGTTAAATGCCTGTATTAAAAAAAAAAACCCCTAAAAGCAGAATTTTGAGAATCTGAAGATTGAAATTCGTGGAAAAATCACATGTTTGCATACTTCAAACTTTCTTTAAATGCGTCAGCAAATTAAATAATTTTTAATTAACAGTTAAGGGCCATGACCGGCATTTAAAAATGAAAATCTGATGTGGATGCTGCACAACTTCATTGTGTGATTATTAAATAAAAAATGTTTTCTAAGACCTCAGAAGAACGGGTGTGTGTATTTATGCGAGTTACAAGCAATACATCTTAAATGAATAGCTTTTTACACATTTTTTCCACACACATAAATAATGTATGGTAAACATAGAGAATTTGGTACTTTTCTGTAGTTCTTCACTTGGCGAGAACTTTCAATTTTGTTCACTGCTGCCACGTTTGGGCAAAACTGCATAGAAACTACTTGTTTGGCAATATCACATAATATTCAACCTTTTTAGTGAACTTTTAAACAAAACAAACCTTTAAACAAGACTAAAAAAATTTTCTTTTTCCTCAAAGATTATTGATATACATTTTATATATGAGTATACGTTTGTAAATAAAAGTAAGATGGGGGAAAAACAGTATTAAAATAAAAAATTCTGTTTTTTAGCTTTCATATGCAATTGGAATAGCAGAGCCTCTATCCATCGCCATTTTCTCTTACGGAACATCCGATAAAAGCAGTAGTGAGCTTCTCAATATTGTCAAGAACAATTTTGATCTACGGCCGGGCAAAATAATAAAGTAAGTTACTTTTGAATCGATGTTTTTTATCATAAAAGTAGGAACAAAATGTAGCAGGCTTGTTGAACCAACTGTTCCCGAAGATTATGATTGCTAGTCAACAATAAATTAGAGTTACTCTTTATGAAGTTGTGAGTAGAAATACCACCAGTACAACAATTACAATAATGTACTATTAAGCAATTAAATTTGTTTTTGTACGATTTTCTTGTTATGTGCTGAGTTTTTTGCACTGATGAAGAGACTCCATTGTAGTCTTGAAATAGCTATATGCTGTATTTTCTTGAAATTTTGTGCTAAATTTACATTAGTTTTTCCCTTTATTCATTCTAAGCAATTAATTTCAGCATTAAATAAAATAAAAATAAAGGAAATGTTTCAAAAATAGAATCGAATATCTTATTAATTTCATGTAGCTGTCTTGCCTTTTACTTTAGAAAAAAACATTCCTGAATTAGTGTAGTTTAAATTGCTCAATACATAAAATATATTTAATTTTTTTGCTCATCAGTAATTCTTAATATTAGTGTACATCTTATGTGGACAAAAAGCAGTGCATAATTTTTATTTAGGTATAAGAGCAATTATTGTTATTTTCTGTGTAGTTAAAATTGATACATCTTCAAGAAATGAAATTATATGCAATCAAAGAATTATATACTTAAAATTCACTATTATTGCTATTTGTTACTAAGAACAAAACAGCTTGGAGAATTTTGATTGTACAATTCTGAATGTTATTTTAATAATTCAGTATTTCAACATCCTATTTCAAGCCATATTTTAATATTCATTTTTTTAATGTGAAACGTTCAAAAAGTTTAAAATAAACTTCTAAATGAAACAAAGAACAACAACAACAAAAGTTTTGAAAAAAAATAAAATACAATATTGGGAATCTTTTATTTTTCAGCTTAACATTTTTCAAAGTTTTTATAGTGAAATACTATTGCTTTTTCCATATTGTTTACTTAATTCTTATGTTTGCTTGTTTCTCTTACAGGGATTTGAAACTGATGACACCATTTTATCAAAACACATCATGTTATGGGCATTTTGGAAGAAACGAATTTCCATGGGAAACTCCAAAGACCTTAATACACTGACATTTAGTAATCATTTTTAAGTAATATTTTACACAAAAGAAAATTCTTCATAAAAAATATTTCATATTTTTAACTGACATTGAAGCAAATATAATTTAATAATATTGGCAACAATTGATTCAGATACATTCTTCTTTTGTGTGAAATTGTTTTTATTTTTTTACACATTGTTAAACATTGCACTTTGTCTACGTTTAAGCAGACAGTGTAAAGTTTTAAAGTATCAGTTTTGTATGTATGTGATGTCCAAATAAAATGGTATTTTTAAATAATTCAGAACTTCTTTATTTGAGTTTCTACCAATAAATATACATGTCTCATTGAAATTAAAATAACAAAAATAGCTTTTCCTAAACCAAATATTGATGAAGAAAACAGCACATGCAGCAAACAATTATGCAAAAACAAATTTAAAAAAAATATTATTCAATTCAATAGTATTTCATTGTTGAGTATGTATTTCTTTAACAATTAAATATTGTGTAAAGAATGCATATATATAATATAAATTACTCATTTTAAAACATGTTTGACCTGATAAAAAATAGTACAAGCTACTAATAGCATTACCACAAAGTACAAATTCAATTTTGTAATTTTTATTCATTACATATTTTAAAACCAGTTATTAAAAAGTTAATATCACGTAAATGCAACCCATTAAAAAAATACATTCAAATTTTGTTCACAAGATTATGGTCCAGGTTATTTTTATTTCTTTATTTTTTTGATGATGATGCACTTTTTACGCTAGTTTAACGCCAACTGCTACCACAACTAAATCTTTATTGCTACCTTTCTGCCCATGCTGTTGCTTAAAAAAATCTACATTACTTAATTTACAAGCCCTTTTATTGACTTAGCGGCAGTTATTAATTCCATAGTTCAAAATTATTTTCATCAGAGGAATATGATTTGCTGATTACATAATGATGTCACAGCAAAGCTGTTGTTTGTTGGTACAAAACGCTGTCAACAATGATAATATTATCACAGTTGGAGCAAAACAAGCATTCCAAATGCCTTCATTACACATGCATGTAAAATGAAAATAGTGACAAAACATTTTTTGCAACTGAAACTGTCCAAGTTAACCAGTTTTGACCACAATCACATGTTTTGCAAATCTTTGGACAAAAAATTTTTTTAATCGATTCCTTGATGAACTTATAAATTAGCTATTAAATTCATTATTAGCATTCCATTTTTATTCCCACAACAAAAATTAAAACTTCCTAGACATTTGAAAAAAAAAAAAAAATCTAAAAATGTTTAGTTATAAATTAATTCATTGCTAAATAAAGCATTGTAAATTTAATCACAGGGTTTTTTTTCTCTCATTGGATTAATAAACATTAACATCATGAATTTTCAGCAACTACTCCAAGTCGAAGTTTAAGAACATGATTAAGCCAAATCACTTGAGGTTCTGTTGGTTGTTGACCAGGTAAAGTTACAGCCATATTAATAAAGTCATGTTTCATTTGGAAAGTCACCTAAAATTCAGTTCAATATTCAATAAAATACATTCGTTACAAGAGCTAATACTTTTGAAAGGAAATAATGCACAAAAAGAATTAAAAGAAATATGATTATGTTTAAGTCAATAACAATTGACAAAAATTAATAACACAGTGAAAATCTTCACAGTTCATGCCTCTAAATCGGTTCATTTTGCAGCTATCAAGACAAAACGAAATCCTACATCATCAGAATGATGCCCTAGATATGATTTGCTTGCAAAATATTATTTAAATGGTGAGAAAGGTGAAGAAAAAAAAATAACAATTACAAACTGATAATAAGCATAAAATAAGAGTTTTAGTGCTGCAAAATTAGTAATAGGAGGACAGTCTCAGCTCTAATTTTTTTTTGTCTTGTGTATATATATATATATAGGTATAATATAGAACTACCTGTTGTAGAAATTTTAAGCTTGAGAACTTTGTCAATTTTTTTGCAAAAGTTTTCAAAAATGGCAAAAATTGCATTTTGGCAAAGTTTAAAGTTAAATATCTTAAAAGGGACCAAGTGAAAAATTAAGAACTTGGTACAGGTATAGTGCCTAGAAAGAGTAGTGTGCCGATCGACAGGGAAAAAGTGAGGTCAGATCTGAGGAAAAACCAGATGGCGCTGCGCTCGAGGTGTACGTTATGCTCCTCAATCAGACTCGTTTTAAATCAACGATTGCATGCTCATTTCGCAGTTTAAAAGCCCCGTTTTTCGAATTGAACTTATTTCTGCGCAAAAGACAAATTCTGTAATAAGTGCTATTTGTTACATGGGTGTTCATTTATTTTTTGAAGAATATAAAATTACCTTATGCTAATTTATCTTCAATGAAAATAGTAGACTATAAGGGGTCATTCATTAAATATGTAAGGGTCCCGAGGGGGAGGGGGGTAGGAAAAGCCTCTACGTACCTATGGGGGGGGGGCAAACTCATTCTTACGTAAATTTTCCAAGTCGGTATTTCTCATTAGAAATTGCGCAGTCAACAAGTGATTTGGCAGAGATTATGTTCCATTTGCGTATGGAAGGTAAGAAACGCGTTAGGATAAGATGTTTTTTTATCTGTTTTACAAAGAATGAATAGTGTAAAATATAATAAAAGAGTCGCATTATGTATGGCATGTTTTATTTTTAATTAATATTTTTGAAAAAAAATTAAAAAAAAATGTCGAAAAAACATTTAGTTTAGATTATAACTTTTCAGTAACTATTTCTTTATGCAAAAAGTTAAATTTAATAATGTCAATTTAATAACGATTCCAGTGATGTAACGATTCCAAGATTTGTTATTTTATCATTTTGAAAAACGAAATGGAATCTTACGTAAGAATAGGGGGAGGGGTGAAAAATCTTACGTACCCTTACATGGGGGGGGGAGGGGGATCAAAAATTGCCAAAATCATTATTACATAATTAATGAATGGCCCCTAAGTATTCAATAACTGTGCGTCTCTTATTTCTCTACTAATAATAAAGCTACGTGGTTATTTCAGTTTCATCTGCGGAAAGATCAAGTTTTATTTTTTTCAAACAGGGAACATTTTTTTTAACTGCATAATTCCTGATGGACCTATTCTTTGGTAATTTTTTAGTAAAGTATGTTGGCAGATTTGGGAAAATTGTCCGAATTGCCTCATCTTTCAAAAAAGGTTTTCCCCGAGGAATCAAAACTTCCTCACCATTCATAATATGCTTAAAATGCGTTTCAATAAAATGTTTTTCGAAATGCAGAGCACAAAATGAGCAATATTGATCAAAAACTTTAGCTAATCTGGGAATTAACGAGTTCCACTTTGATTTTTCTTCATCTGCTGGAAAAAGCGTAACTTTTTCCTTGCATGTTTTGTACCCACTTTTGCACCCTGGTATGAAACAAGATGAAGCTTTATTTCTTCCAATGTCCAACTTTGGTACCTCCATTAAAAGCCTTAAACGCTGTTTCATGAAATATTCACGAAATAAAGGTAAAAAAGAAAAACGCGGAACTAAATTGTAACAAAATCCCGCGTCTACTAATGTAAACACCGCGAAATTGAACGTACATCTCGACCGCACTGCCATCTAGCGGTTTTCATACAATTTGTCTTCAAGAATCGTGGGGGAAAAAGCGCCTGTCGGCACACTACTCTTTCTAGGCACTATAGTACAGGTAACACCTTTTTATAACATAAAAATATGATAACAATTTGATGACTGAGACTCAACTGGCACAGGAGTTATAGGGCGTTAAAGTTGTTCGAATATTGCATTTTCC
This sequence comes from Uloborus diversus, assembly GCF_026930045.1. Lineage (NCBI taxonomy): Eukaryota > Metazoa > Arthropoda > Arachnida > Araneae > Uloboridae > Uloborus > Uloborus diversus. The sequence continues at coordinate 103,707,201 of NC_072734.1, forward strand.
CAAAGTTTAAAGTGAAATATTTCAAGAGGGACTGAGTGAAAGAAAATGAAATTAGCACAAGTAGAACCTTTTTTATGATATGAACCTATGATTACAATTTGGTGACTGAGATTCAACTGGTATCAGAGCTACAGTGCATCAAAGTTGGCCAAATATTGCATTACACATACACAAAGTTAAAAATTAATTCATAGAAAAGATCCACTTTCCAAATATTTAACAGCAACAACAGTTCCTCTTCTTTAATAAATTAAATTCATGCAATAGAAATATGCACAAAAAATAAGCAAATGAATAAATGAAATAAAATGGACAGGCATTGTAAAAAATATATATGCATAAGAGGTTTGATCCAAACATGAGGTTCCCATCAATCTTACAAATATACAGCACTGTCTCATTGAAATTTACATTGTTGAAGTTACGTCTCATTGAAGTTACATCTTTAACTGTGCATTATTGTTGGCAGTGACCTAACTTCTGTATCAAGTGTCACAGAATTCCACCCCCAACCCGTGGAGGAAGCGTCACTGCAACCAAGAACGGAGTGGTTTGTTGACAGTCATGTCCCACTATCCTTGCAGTCCGGAGCTCGAGTCTAGTGATTACCACTTCTTTCCTACTCGTAAGTTTAAGGAACACTTTGATTGCCAACGTTTCCGAAGCAACGACAAAGTCAAAAAAGGGTAAAACGCTTCCTCAGAGGGTTGGCGGTGGAGTTCTGTGCATAAAACTTGTATTTTACGCTAATTTTCAATTTGTAATTGTTATTTTTTTTTCTTCACCTTTCTCACAATTTAAATAATATTTTGCAAGCAAATCATATCTAGGGCATCATTCTGATGATGTGGGATTTCGTTTTTGCCTTGATAGCTGAAAAATTAGCCAAGTTAGAGGCATTTACGTAAAACTTGTTTTTGGTTCATAAACGACTACTAAGCAAACTTAAAATGGCGTGTTAAAAAAAGTATGAGCCTAAAAATTTTTTTTTCAACATTTTTGAACTCACTAAGTAGTGAGAAATAACTAGTAAAAAAATTAGGAAAATCAAAAATGTCGAGCAACACGGCCTAGGTGATTTTTACCGGATTGACCCAATATAATTTTGAGTACATATTATAAAACCAAGTATTTGAAGCAAAATTTTTACCTACATTTTTTTTTCTGGAAAATAAGAGCATGCAGAACTTGAACTGAGATGTAATAGTTATAAATCTTTAATTAAAAAAAAACAACCACATTATGTTTGGCGGGGGGGGGGGGGGGGGGGATGTTGAATCATTTACAGGGGCAAAAAACTTTTAAGTTACATACAATTTTAAGTCACATTTTAAAGTAGATTTATCACACAGAAAAATGATATTTTTTAGATTGAAAAACAACATTGAAACTTTAAACATAACAGTTAGGTGAACAAGTTGGGAGAAATTATGGCTTAATAAACAATAACTTACCAAAACATTTTTTGATGTAGGTGTCACACTAAATATAAAACCTAGTTTATTTGATTTGCGAAAAGTCACAACACTAGAAATAGAAAAAAAAAATCATAAGGATTGCTGAAAATTGCTATAACAAATACATAAAAAGGTAGCTCTGTTCACTGTACACTTAATTATTAGTTTTCTTTACATTTATAACTTAATTCTTGGGTCACAAATAAGAGATACACATTTACAAGACATTATAAAATAGACCTGAGTAAAATTAAGAATGGTTTTCCTTTCCTTTTCAATCCACTGAGACATTTGTCTCAGAAAATAATATTGCCAAGAAAAAAGGTAAATATTATTTTCAAATGCTGTTTTGAATTGTAAATAAACAATTAAAAAATCAAATCTTATCATCAAAAAATTCTTATTAATAAACTGCAAGCATTCATAGATGGGCATTAATGGAGTTGTTTCCTTCAGTCAAAAGTAGTATTTTTTGTCACTGAAATTGATAGCATAAGAAAAAAAAATAACATAGACCCAGAAAATACTTTCATTTTCCCAACAGTTACTTTTTAATTATTTTTTTAAAATGTCCGATTTTTCAAACAAGGGGCAGTCTTGATCACATTACAAATGATGCTCTTTGGTGCATCTTTCTACCATGTTTCCACGTTAAGATAATCAAGAAGCAAATTAAAATTGCACTCTACACTTGCTATCAACCATATCGTTGCCAATACACGTGAGTAAAGATGTGAATTAAATATTTTGCTCTGTGAATGGCAACACTGAATAGCATTTCATCATTTGTGATGTCATTGGCAGAAGCATAAATAATGAAAGCTCAGCGATTTAAGTAATTTTTTAAAAATATTAAACTTATAAACAAATTATTTAAAAAATGGTCCGATTCTATGTTTTTAAGCATGTTCTTTCAGAAAAAAACATTTTTAAAATTTTGGAAAACGACTCCATTCAGCAAAGATATTTGTGAAAATTCTTTGGCTTTGAATGAAAATACCAGTGGATTTTTTTAAATAATAAAAAATAATTTTAATCACAGTTTAAGCTCAATTCCATAGATGAATGCCAGAAATGCTGAGTTTTATAAAACATAAACTTGTCCAAAATTTGTGAGGAAAGAATCAACTAAAGCATACATGTTGTAAGAGTTTTTTGTTGTTTCTATACAATCAAAAGTAAAATAACAGTAAAAATTACATTTTATCAATTCAACTTCTGAAAAAAAGAAGGAAAATAAAGAAGTTTCACTCTTTGAAAACTTGTGCAAGTTTGTACATTTTCCTAATTAACATGAAATTAGATCAAATCAGAGATATCATAGATTAGGGAAAAACAAAATATTTGAAGAGAGATCAAGAACCATATAAAAAAAATAGGGAGAATTCTGTTTCTAATGGAAAAAAAAAATCAAAACTGAGTAACAAACACAGAACCTTGCAACCACATCTCCACAGAACATTTAAAACTTGCAGTGTATTAGAAGCCAATACATCACACGAGCAGACTGCATAAAATGTAAACATAGTGCAATTATGTTTAACTACAAGAATTTGTAATAAATAATTAAAATCAAATTACTTTGGATCATCCTTAAAATTAGCAGTGTCATTTGAATCATCAAATTCCGCTGTATCATCTCGAGGAGCCAGAACTAATTCACAAGGAGGAACTTTAACCTAAAACATGAAGACTATTTTTGAAAAATTTTAAAATAAAACAGGATAAAAAAGATAGTAGGATTCAAAAGAGTGCAAAAAAGGATATATATATATATATATATATATATATATATATATATATATATATATATATACAATTAAGCAAACAGAATTACAAATATTAAACAAATTATAAATACCAAATGATGATAAAAAGGAAAAATGCAAACAGCTATTAAGTAGGAATAGAAAAAGAGTGAATCCAGAGCTCATCAGCCGTGGAGGATTCATTAATTATGGTCAAAAGACCAAAATTTTAACTATAAACTAGAAGAGAATGCTTAAGCTCCAGTACATGTAATATAGAGTAACAATGGGCAAACGCACCACTTGTTAAGCTAAAAACAATAAACTAGAGCTCAAACCTAAAACTAAAAGCAGGGGGTTTCGCCTCGACTAATTAGGAAAACAAGTTCCGATAATTAACCTTCCACAGGTAATGAGGGTAACTTTTGAAAGCAACATCATCTTGTTTATCTTATTAAATGTCTTTCCTGAAATCTATGTTATATTGGACAAACTAGGAATGCTCTAAATATTCGTATCAACAATCACAGACATGATATACTTTCGTTTAAAAACAAAGAAGACAAAGAACTTCAGCATTTTCAATTTCACAGTTTTGATAAAATTTCTATTTCAATTCTAGGTTTTGAACACTCTTTGGAAAAGAGACTTTCACTAGAATCTCATTTTATTCTTCGTTTCAAATCTATTTTCCCCTATGGGTTAAATTCCTCCCTTGATAATAAATTATATACAGCATACCATAACTCTTCTAAAAATCTTTGTATTTATTCTTTGTTTAGATTTGGAAATAATACAAGTACTTCTCGGTTTAATAGAGGATCAGGAAAATCCCCTCCTCGTTTCTGCATTTTTTCGCCCTTTGAAATTCTTAATAAGCTTGAAAATTCTTTTTGTCATTCTTATGACACTGAATATGTTAGGAAATTTCTTTTTGGTCTTAAACAAAAATTTCTAAAAAAACTTAAAAATTTCCTTCCGAACTACCTTTTTAAAAATTCACACTTTGAATTTCTTTGTTATGATCTTCTGATCTACAAAGTTGGTTATACGCAACAACATCAAACTTACTACTGCACCTTTAGTTTTTTAAAAAATCATTCGACTATTTAAACTTTTCTAAACTACACAGTAAACTTTTGGATTTTTTTCCCATCAAGGATCTACAAATTGTCTTCAGCTACAAATTTAATCCTCCTTTCTCAAAAAATATTCTAAACTATCAAGAAGTTGCAAAAAATTTTGAAAAATATTTGAATTTTGATTGTAATTGTGCTAATTTCTCTAATTCCATCTTTTTCAACTCTGATTTTGGTCATATTCTGACCGGTGATTTGAATTTTTTACAAAACAAAAAACTCATTAAACTTTTTAGTTTGGGTACTAAATATCGGCCTAATTTTCGTATTAATTTCCTAAAAGCTTTTAATAAGCTTACATTTGAACTTGAATATTTTTTAAGAAAAATCTCCTATTGTTTTAATGTTCCACTCAGTGCATTTCTTGAATATAGACACCACTTTTTAATTGAACTGAAATCACGTTTACGTGATATTGCTAACACTGAATCTTCATACTTCCATCTTTCTGCTGATGAAAATAATGCCATCAATAATTTTAAAAAAGCTTTTGTCTTTACAGTTGTTGATAAAGCAAGTTCTAATTACTCTATCTGCTGCAAAAAATTATATGCTAATATTTTGAAAAATGAACTCGAAAAAACCACCACTTATGTTTCCTCCAAACTTAATGAATCCTCCATCATCAAAAAATTTGCTGCTGCTTACAAACTTTTTAAATTGCCACGTCCTGATTCTGTTAACTTACCTTACTTATATGCAATTCCAAAATTTCATAAAACACCTGTTGGATTTCGATTTATTTGCTCTGCCACCAACACCATTGGAAAAAATCTGAGTGTAAAGCTTAAACAATTTCTCAAAAAAATTCTTGAACAACTTAAACTTCAACAAATGAATTGGTTCTGGATTGTTAATAATAGTGTTGAAGTCATCAATTTACTTAATATGCTTGATATAAACCACTTAGAAACTTTTGATTTTGAAAACCTCTTCACCAATATCCCACTCGTTGAACTTTTTTCCTCTGTTTCAGAACTTTTTAATTCAGTCAAGGATTCCCTTGATTTTAATGAATTGTTTTTTATTGGTCTTTTTAAATTTTGTATTTTCAATAATTTTTTCAAAAATGGTAATTCTTGTTTTCTTCAAATTAATGGCATAGCAATGGGAGCTAATTTTAGCTCTACATTAGCCAACCTTTTTCTTTTATATTATGAACGAAAATACTTAATTGACAATCCTTCCTCTACACCTCTTTGTTGTAGATACATTGATGACCTTTTGTGTATTAATTTTCCTAATTTTTCTGAACGCAGCAAAACTATTTATCATAGTTCATTAACGCTCAAAAAGACCAATTCTAATCATAATAGCTTTAATTTCTTGGATATCAACATACAAATTGACTCAAATTGTTCCACTACAATCTATGATAAAAGACGTGAATTCAATTTCGCAGTTAACAGTTTACAAAATTTCTCCTCCTGCCTTAGTAAAAAGGTTTTTATTGGCATTATTGTTTCGCAAGCTATCAGAATTAAAAGAATTTGCAACACCATTTTTGCATTTAAGCAAGAAATTTCAGTACTCAAAAACTTACTTTTTCATAATAACTTCCCTAAAAATCTAGTTGAAAACATCTGCTTAAGTATAGCCTTCGATGAACATTTCGCTTCTTTTGAAACTGTTTAACTGTGTAAATGTATGATACAACCGTGACAAACCATTTTTTTATGAATCACTGTAGTGGATAAAACTTTTACACATGCGAAACAGGTGACCTGGTACGTCTTTGGATTGTTTTTTGGACATGGTTTTTATATTTTTAATGTTTTGTTGACGAATGGATAGCCTTTTTATCATGCTGAACAATGGACTGGATATGTTTACTTGGATTTCAAGGTAAGACAATTTTGTTATTGGCAGGTACTGTCCCGTGGAAGGCTAATTATCGGAACTTGTTTTCCTAATTAGTCGACGCGAAACCCCCTGCTTTTAGTTTTAGGTTTGAGCTCTAGTTTATTGTTTTTAGCTTAACAAGTGGTGCGTTTGCCCATTGTTACTCTATATTATATGTACTGGAGCTTAAGCATTCTCTTCTAGTTTATAGTTAAAATTTTGGTCTTTTGACCATAATTAATGAATCCTCCACGGCTGATGAGCTCTGGATTCACTCTTTTTCTATTCCTACTTAATAGCTGTTTGCATTTTTCCTTTTTATCATCATTTGGTATTTATAATTTGTTTAATATTTGTAATTCTGTTTGCTTAATTTTATATTTACTTGGCTTTTTAGTTTTGCTGCGATGCGCATCTATGGGCTCTTGGTGTCGTCTTTTCAATATATTTCACTTTTATTATTATTTTATCTTGTATGTAATTAATTTTTGTGCTGCTTTGTGCCTTCTAATTTACATACTAGGTGTTTGCTTTGTTTCTATGCTGTTCTTTTAATTTTCGGGTTTCGTCGATTCCTCGATTCCACGATGTACAGTCTTGCTGCTATAAATTGTCTTACCGCACCTACTTTCTTTACTATGGGCTTATGTACAAATAATCGTTGTAAAATTTGATCTTTGGCTGACACTGAAGCTAGTGTTCATTTTGAGGGTAACTTTTGAAAGCAACATCATCTTGTTTATCTTATTAAATGTCTTTCCTGAAATCTATGTTATATTGGACAAACTAGGAATGCTCTAAATATTCGTATCAACAATCACAGACACGATATACTTTCGTTTAAAAACAAAGAAGACAAAGAACTTCAGCATTTTCAATTTCACAGTTTTGATAAAATTTCTATTTCAATTCTAGGTTTTGAACACTCTTTGGAAAAGAGACTTTCACTAGAATCTCATTTTATTCTTCGTTTCAAATCTATTTTCCCCTATGGGTTAAATTCCTCCCTTGATAATAAATTATATACAGCATACCATAACTCTTCTAAAAATCTTTGTATTTATTCTTTGTTTAGATTTGGAAATAATACAAGTACTTCTCGGTTTAATAGAGGATCAGGAAAATCCCCTCCTCGTTTCTGCATTTTTTCGCCCTTTGAAATTCTTAATAAGCTTGAAAATTCTTTTTGTCATTCTTATGACACTGAATATGTTAGGAAATTTCTTTTTGGTCTTAAACAAAAATTTCTAAAAAAACTTAAAAATTTCCTTCCGAACTACCTTTTTAAAAATTCACACTTTGAATTTCTTTGTTATGATCTTCTGATCTACAAAGTTGGTTATACGCAACAACATCAAACTTACTACTGCACCTTTAGTTTTTTACAAAAATCATTCGACTATTTAAACTTTTCTAAACTACACAGTAAACTTTTGGATTTTTTTCCCATCAAGGATCTACAAATTGTCTTCAGCTACAAATTCCATCCTCCTTTCTCAAAAAATATTCTAAACTATCAAGAAGTTGCAAAAAATTTTGAAAAATATTTGAATTTTGATTGTAATTGTGCTAATTTCTCTAATTCCATCTTCTTCAACTCTGATTTTGGTCATATTCTGACCGGTGATTTGAATTTTTTACAAAACAAAAAACTCATTAAACTTTTTAGTTTGGGTACTAAATATCGGCCTAATTTTCGTATTAATTTCCTAAAAGCTTTTAATAAGCTTACATTTGAACTTGAATATTTTTTAAGAAAAATCTCCTATTGTTTTAATGTTCCACTCAATGCATTTCTTGAATATAGACACCACTTTTTAATTGAACTGAAATCACGTTTACGTGATATTGCTAACACTGAATCTTCATACTTCCATCTTTCTGCTGATGAAAATAATGCCATCAATAATTTTAAAAAAGCTTTTGTCTTTACAGTTGTTGATAAAGCAAGTTCTAATTACTCTATCTGCTGCAAAAAATTATATGCTAATATTTTGAAAAATGAACTTGAAAAAACCACCACTTATGTTTCCTCCAAACTTAATGAATCCTCCATCATCAAAAAATTTGCTGCTGCTTACAAACTTTTTAAATTGCCACGTCCTGATTCTGTTAACTTACCTTACTTATATGCAATTCCAAAATTTCATAAAACACCTGTTGGATTTCGATTTATTTGCTCTGCCACCAACACCATTGGAAAAAATCTGAGTGTAAAGCTTGAACAATTTCTCAAAAAAATTCTTGAACAACTTAAACTTCAACAAATGAATTGGTTCTGGATTGTTAATAATAGTGTTGAAGTCATCAATTTACTTAATATGCTTGATATAAACCACTTAGAAACTTTTGATTTTGAAAACCTCTTCACCAATATCCCACTCGTTGAACTTTTTTCCTCTGTTTCAGAACTTTTTAATTCAGTCAAGGATTCCCTTGATTTTAATGAATTGTTTTTTATTGGTCTTTTTAAATTTTGTATTTTCAATAATTTTTTCAAAAATGGTAATTCTTGTTTTCTTCAAATTAATGGCATAGCAATGGGAGCTAATTTTAGCTCTACATTAGCCAACCTTTTTCTTTTATATTATGAACGAAAATACTTAATTGACAATCCTTCCTCTACACCTCTTTGTTGCAGATACATTGATGACCTTTTGTGTATTAATTTTCCTAATTTTTCTGAACTCAGCAAAACTATTTATCATAGTTCATTAACGCTCAAAAAGACCAATTCTAATCATAATAGCTTTAATTTCTTGGATATCAACATACAAATTGACTCAAATTGTTCCACTACAATCTATGATAAAAGACGTGAATTCAATTTCGCAGTTAACAGTTTACAAAATTTCTCCTCCTGCCTTAGTAAAAAGGTTTTTATTGGCATTATTGTTTCGCAAGCTATCAGAATTAAAAGAATTTGCAACACCATTTTTGCATTTAAGCAAGAAATTTCAGTACTCAAAAACTTACTTTTTCATAATAACTTCCCTAAAAATCTAGTTGAAAACATCTGCTTAAGTATAGCCTTCGATGAACATTTCGCTTCTTTTGAAACTGTTTAACTGTGTAAATGTATGATACAACCGTGACAAACCATTTTTTTATGAATCACTGTAGTGGATAAAACTTTTACACGTGCGAAACAGGTGACCTGGTACGTCTTTGGATTGTTTTTTGGACATGGTTTTTATATTTTTAATGTTTTGTTGACGAATGGATAGCCTTTTTATCATGCTGAACAATGGACTGGATATGTTTACTTGGATTTCAAGGTAAGACAATTTTGTTATTGGCAGGTACTGTCCCGTGGAAGGCTAATTATCGGAACTTGTTTTCCTAATTAGTCGAGGCGAAACCCCCTGCTTTTAGTTTTAGGTTTGAGCTCTAGTTTATTGTTTTTAGCTTAACAAGTGGTGCGTTTGCCCATTGTTACTCTATATTACATGTACTGGAGCTTAAGCATTCTCTTCTAGTTTATAGTTAAAATTTTGGTCTTTTGACCATAATTAATGAATCCTCCACGGCTGATGAGCTCTGGATTCACTCTTTTTCTATTCCTACTTAATAGCTGTTTGCATTTTTCCTTTTTATCATCATTTGGTATTTATAATTTGTTTAATATTTGTAATTCTGTTTGCTTAATTTTATATTTACTTGGCTTTTTAGTTTTGCTGCGATGCGCATCTATGGGCTCTTGGTGTGGTCTTTTCAATATATTTCACTTTTATTATTATTTTATATATATATATATATATATAGATTATATAAATAGAAGATTCTTTATGCAGCTATGTTATTCAAAAATTAAAATCTGACAGCAAATGAAACAATATGCAGCATTTTACTGACAATTTAGGCTTTTTTTAAATGACTTCTTAATTTTAAACACATGTTAGCACAACATTTTAAATCATTTTCTATTTACCCTCTTGTATTTTACTGAAACAAATGAGCTTTTACAATTCAAAATAATTATAATAATTTGTACACATCATACCTCAGAGAACAAATCATCAGTAGTCTCAACATTTTCAAAGGTGATGTGGGCAGGTTGTGGTGTAGGATTGATTAGAACCAGTTCCACTCGACATGGCTAGAAAATACACATTTACAAATATATAAATAACAATATATAATCAACATATTTCATAGGTCATATAACATATGAGGCACAACCAACACTATCTCTCCAGGTAGCACTAATATACCAGCATTAAGTATATTAGTGCTACATGCAAAGCTTTGCACGAGGTGCTTTTGTATGCACACAGGAAACTTTTTTTTAAATACGAATAGCAATATTTTTTGAGGCCTACACATAGAAAAGAAAAAGGGTAAATGACTAGTTAAGGCACTTAACCATTAATGGACAGGCTTGTCTTGTATTGTCAGCATGAATTTTGTAGTAATCAATATTCTAGGAACACCATCAGTGTATTCTCCAAATAACATCTTTCAAGAACACATCACATTTTTTGCAAACACAAGTCAGATTAATTATGATAGTGCTTCCCAGTCACCACTAGTGAAATTCTTTAGTATTTAAGTTTTTGAAGGAGTTCTTACTGAAGAATTTAACATTGCTGCTTAAAAACAGGTTGCAGTTTCATTGGAACATACTCATTTCTTAGTTTTTTTTTTTTTCTATCACATAGATACATTTTTGCTGTTAATAACTCATCTCCATATCTACAATTTTATGAGTAAAATGTGTTTAAAATTGTAATCTAAAAAACAACAAAACTAAATTTTGGTGAAAAAACTCTTTGATGTGCACATTTGCATATTTAAAACTAATTTCGGGCAATAATTTTATGAAAATCAGTCAGAAAACCTAGGCTCTACTTGAGTGATAAATATAAAAAGATACACAATATAAAACCTGGGCTCGTGTGCTAAGCAAGTGCCATAAGCCACAAAAAAAAAAAAAAAAAAAGCACACCTCACGTCCATGCCATATTAGGAATATAAAATTATTTTAATTCATAAACTTTCTTTTCACTCCTTTATATGCACACACTACGCATGAACATTTGGCCACTATTATTACAAAAAAATGATGTATTTGAGTTGTGTGTGCATAATGTATTCTCATACATTATGCACACTAACACTAACTAATATAAATAATCATTAATGCAGACATGGCACACTTAATACAACACTGCCGCAAGTCAAAAATTGTCAATTTGAGTTATATACATGTCCTGGTGCATTTATTAGTTCTATTAAAATGCAAAACAGCCACAAACGAAAAAAAAAGAAAATTTTTTTAAACACCTTTTGATTTTGTGTTGTACTATGTGTGCAACATTTTTTCAAACAATTTTTGCAAAAGTTTTATTCAGGCATGCAAAAAGTATGAGATTTTTCAAACCCCGACACAAATGTACATAAAAGCATTTGGCTTTTGCATCAGCCAAGACAGATTGGTATCTATTGATATTTTAGTAAAGTGAAATTCATAGACATTTATAAAATGATTAAGGGTGAAGGGATTTGACAAACAATCAACAAATAAAGAAATAAGATAAGTTACATACAGAGTAGTATTGAAAGAAACTTACTTTATTCATGTATAGTTTTGACACATTTTTTATCCTCAGTTCAGGAATATGGTAGCTAAAAAATAATAATTATAAAACTCAGAAAAGTTAATAAATACATGGGCAATAAACACAATTCAAACTATAGACGAAAAATAAACTTAAGTAATAAACTTAAACATAAACTTAAAATAAGTTTTGATAGGGGAAAAAAACTTACAATGCAGCTAGCTGTATTTTAAACTTAATTGATGATGGATTAAACTCAGGCTTACTTAAGTTATGCTCACACACCTATAGCAAAGGAAACATTGAATATTTTTTAAGGCATAACTAAGAATTGATAGACATAAAGAAATATTCGAATTTTTTAAATGTATTTAGGCCTAATAATATTTAAAAAATAAATAAATGAAAGCTGAAATAATTTAAGAATAAAATGACAATGAACACATAATTTCAATCTACCTTGCAACGTTGTGATCTCTTGATATGCAAATATTTATTTTGAGGTAACAACTCTGAAATATATGTAGGTTGAAACTGTGGTTGAAAGAGCCTTTGTTTCAATGTACAAACTAAAAAAAAGGTAATGTATGAAAGAAAAGTACATAAATAACACAACTAAACTTCAAAAGAACAAATGAAGAACATATATTCAATATCAGGTAAAATACAACTTGTTTAATAAGACGTAAGTTACTGTCCCGAAGAAGAAATTTTCGGAAGCTTGACCCCTCCCCCCCTCCATAAAACTCTTTAAATATGCATACAAAAATTGATTTAAAAAAAAACATTTTAAGAGGTTTTCTTCCTTTCTTTTTTTTTAACATTCTTTTTAGTTTTAGAATGTTGCCAGACGAAAATTTTCAAAAACAACAACACAAAATTTTTGGAAATGTTGGAAATTTCGGATCACAAACACACTTGACCGGCAGCCTGGTTACGACAATCGAAGACTACAGTTTTGTCCTTGTTATGGGCTCATTGGGCTGGGATAGTTGATAACCCAGCTGAAGACAGAAGTCTTCTCATGAAATATGAGATTAATAGTAGCTAAAAATTACTTAGCACACCAGTGAGAGTTCGCAAACAATAGTGCGACACAACTTGAAAAATGAAAGCAAAACACTTTTGGTAATAAACAGTAAGTAATAACCTTTAAGTCAAACTTATATAACTTAAAAATAACAATAATACAGGGATGCATGTATGATATCACTCTAGCAGCATTAGAAAATAGAACACAACTTTCATCATTGGATTAGTAACAATAATAAAGATATAAATAATTTTATGAGAACATACCTGTGGCTAAATTAAGAGGTTCTGTTAAGTACTTTTCAGGCAAAGGTGGAACATCTGTTGTTGCTTCTGGTATTATTAACTGTTCTGAGCTTTCAGGTTCACCTTTGCTGCACAAAAAGAGACAGAAGAATCTTAATGTATGTTACTAGTGGTCAAAATTTTTATGATTAGTCATTACTGGTAACTAATGAAATAAGTTAAAATTGTTTAAGTAATCTTATTTCTTGAAACTTAAAGTCATTGTAGTGATTTATTAGTATATTAAACTCCCTCCCAGTTTCTCTAATTAAGAGTAATCATAAACCAGTTTAGAGTAAACTTAGATAAAGTGGAGGGAATAGAACAAACTCTATTTATTAAGCATACAAAATATCCATGATTTAAGAAACCAATTAGAAAATTTAAGACAAATTTATCGTTATCATTTTTAAGGGTCAACCCAAAACAAAATTACTAAGCCTTTATTTTTCTACTTTAATTTTATTTCTTAATTACTATTATTTTTTAAATCTCACTTACTTAATGTTATGTGGATTTTGGGTACAATGACATTTATGATCAGTCTTTCTTAATTGTTTCAATCTAAAGGTTAAAAAATCAACATGGATAAATAAATTTCAGGGACTGCGTTAAGCATTCGCCACTGCGCCAAATGCGATAAAATCGTAAATTCGTCAAAAAAAAAAAAAAAAAATTAATTTGGCAAATTTGTTGAAGAACAGAAAACTCCAAAATTTCCATAGAAAAATGTATCTTCCTGCCTTATCCTCAAAAGATTGTTAAAAATTAAGTTATACTTCATTATCTGATTAAATAATTCTATAAACAAAAATACATTAAAATCAGTTAAAGTTAGTCTTTGGCTAAGACTTGATAACACTTTTAAAATTTGGCTAATTTACTGGCTAACAATTCGAAATCCTTAGCCCGGCCTCTGAATTTCTCCAATTTCATTAAGATTTTACCTTTTCTGAGTCATTAACCGGCTTTTGAGTTTTAATAGCTAATTCATTCCATTTTTTATTGGTGAAAAATTGTTTGTAGTTAGAAGACTGCTTCATCGTTATACCTGTCAGTTTACGTATTTCCAAAATATATTTAGTTTGAAATATATAATATATGTACAGAAACAATGTTTAGATGTAATGTAGAACAATGTAATAAGACAATGTCATCATAATTCACTATCATGAAAGCGGAACATAGGAATATATGTTTAGTTTCTTTTATAATTCTAATTTAGCATTCATAATTGCGGGACATAGACTATTCCACGAGAGCGTACAGTGATGGTGCATCAAAGGCACTGGGAGAAATGCCACATGAGTCCTAGCCAAGAGAGCAAGAGGAGCAGCAAAGGACAGCAACGTCGGAAGTGGTGTGTTGCGGCAACCAAGCTATTAAAATGTCTGTAAACAGCGAACTGAAAATAAGTTTCTTAAATCTTAATTAAAAGCGATCAATTTCGTTGGAGTCACTGAGTCACCTTCATGATGTTATTGAAACAAGCCCACATTATTTCATGTGGAACTCAGCAATTTTAACTCAGCAGTTGAAGTATAACTTAATGAACATGGGGGCAGGGGGAATGATATGTACTCGAAACTATTCTTTCACAATGACTACAGTGCAGAACCTTTTATCCAGGAACCAAAAAACCGAGAAACCAGAAAACCGGCAATTTGTTACCGATTTTTCCGCCTTTTTTTTTAAATATGCATTTTTGCCAATTTTTGAAAAACTAATATATTTACATATATATATATATATATATATATATATTTTTTTTTTTTTTGAAATACCTAAAAGAATATGAACGGTTACTTAATAAATACCATATTACTCACATATAACTCGGGAAAATGTTTACGAAAACAAACTTCAAAGGGTTATCATCCTTTACGAGGAGCAAAATTTCCGTAATATTTTCTTGAATTAAAAAGTACACTCGTAAGTCTGAAATTTTCGTGTTTAATTGCAACTGAAAACTAAAGAAATGAATATTGTCGTATTCTAATGCAATATTTTATTTAATGGCCTTTAATTAAAGCTGTTTAGAGTGTAAGTGACATCGCAAAAGTGCAGGAAACGCCGGAAACCAGATTCGCAAATTTTCTACATAGTGATTGTGGAACGATCTGCAAGAACTCACAAATCAAATTTCTATTGATATTAACTTAATGCAAACGCAGTAAGAATCAAAAACTACCGTAATTGCAAACAGAAAATCTTTACAAATAATTAAATAAAAAAAAAGAAAAAAACGCGTTCATAAAAACAAATTCTTTTATAAACTACAGTAAAAAAAAAAATTGCACATTTACGTTCAGATTTTATTCTTGCCCTTCTCTTCATTTTCTTTCGTTTTGAAACATCGAAAAGTGGTGGGAGTTTTTCTTTTCCAAACTGAATGTGAGGGTCTAAGGTTTTATGAATAACTTATATTTTTTGGTATTTAAATTATTCTCTCACTAGTAGTTTTTAATATTTCGATATTTAAGAGCATTTCTGAACTATTTTCTTCTTATTTTAATCTGTATTACTATTTATTGCTTAGTAATTTAAACTTTATTTTTTTTTTTAAATCGGCCAATAGCCCTTTTTAGCGATCCAGAAAACCGAGAAATTCAGATACCCGGGATAGCGATGGTCCCAAACTTCCTGGATAATTGGTTCTCTACTGTATAAACAAACTTCAATATGAAACACAATTGAAACTGGTACAGATAAAATTAAAAAGTTTAAAGGAATTAAAGATTGCAAACCTTAGAGCCATAGGTGTTCCAGCCAATTTTCTCACGACAGCAGCAGACATGCCATATTTATCCTAGGAAGAGTATTATTATTAAGATTATTTAAATGAAAATCATTTTATTCAGTATTAATCCATTAAAAAGCATGACATTTCACTTCACTCTTGTAAAAGTAATTTTGCAGAAAATTCTGCAATTAAGATCAGGACCAGATTAAGGCATGGGCACATGGGGCATTGGCCCAGGGTACCAAATTTGCAGCTCAAGTTTAAAAAATGGAGTATACTTTGATATTGCACTATTGCAAGGCGTAAAATATCTTTATATATACTAAATGTAAAAAAAAAGTATCTTTAAAACTTTAAATATGGGGGGGGGGCACAAAAAAGTTCGTGCCCAGTGTCTTCAAGTATCATAGTCGGGCCTTGATTAAGATAAATAACTATGAACTGAGTAAACATATTTATACTTACAGAAATATGCAGATAACTACATCTCTGACTAATCTTCTTTTTCTCTTTTTCAAGTTTTTCTTTTTGAGCAAGCAAACGATAAAATTCCATTAGTTGCGAGATCTTTAAACAAAATGAAAAACAGAAATGTATTACACACACACATATTTTTGTTCATATGCATAACATCCATAAAACATTTTTATAAGAAAAGCTTACACTATTAAAAACTAATTTATGAATATACTGAATGTGAGCAAGTTTTTAATGGGTAATACTTTGCACTAAAAATGTGTAATAACCTGTGCAGAAAAAAAAACTTTCTTGGCTTTACAACATCCAAAGACGGCAGTATCATCCTTTTTTTAAGCTAATTGGTCTGAAGCTCAAGTGATTTACAGCTAATATCCTTTCTCCAATCATTAGCGGGACAAAATTTAAATTAAGACAACCAGCGAGAATCTGCAAACCTGGTGTGGCTCATCTCGAGCTATGGCTGGACTACAAGCATTTGCCAACAATCTGGTTACAACATCCAAAAATTGCAGTTTTTTCATTGTTTTGAGTTCCTCTATATGGGTTAGCTATAATCAAGCTGGAGGCAAATGTCCATCAAGTTGAAGTTTAAATTACCTTCCCACTAGTTGCTAAAATTAATTTGGTGAAAGTCCTGGATAGGGGCAATAATTAACAGCTTTTTACTTTCTTGGCTTTACTTAGCAATTGTCAAAGATCTCTTTCAACATTTTTTGCAACGTAAAATACTATTAGTACACTTCTATCCGAGTACATTGTTTACTCAGAGAATAGCAGAGAATAGTAAACTTCATTTTTCTCCAAATGAATTTTCGAAATCACAGCAGCTGTTTACATTGGTTACAAAACTTAGGCAACAAATAATCTCTACTAGAAAGTATTGCAAAATAGAATTACTGCAGAATTACATATCAAGACTCTGAAAATGCATGTCATTATTTGGAAGAACAGACTGGATAATTTCCAAGCATATAATGTCCTCACAAAAAAGTGTACTAAGATCAATTAAGGCAATGAGAAGCAAAGGGATGTAAGTGGCAAAATTAAAAATTTGGAGATGACCAGTACACATGGTAGGTGAACCCCTCTTCTGTCTTGGGGCAAGAGATGGTACTAGTAGCCCAGGTAGCTGCTGCTGTACAGCATGATTTAGAAAAAAATTTCAATGAAAGCATAACTAGGAGCTAATCTTAAATTGTGTTTTACTCAAAACGTGAAAATGTCTACTTGCATCCCTTTGCTTCTCACTACCTCAATTCTCGGCTTCACATGAGGGTCCAAAAATATTCAACAAGCCAGAAAGATTTTTTCTGCATAGGTTTTTGTAGCTGATTTTTATTCCTAGTCTTGATCCAATGTTTCATTCATAGACACACGACAGACAACATGCATTTTGAAATTAAAGGTATGTAAAATAAAATCTAAAAATCAAGCCAGATCATTATTATTAGTTTAGTTAAGACTTAAAATGAATTTCCTCAATCAATTTAAGTAAAAATGAATCTGTAATTAGAAATCAAACAATTGCTCAATCTTGAACTACAGTTCATAGAAATAAAACATTGGTTTCAGATTTTTTTTGTAATTTGTTCAATGTAAAAATTTACTTAATCTTGAACTACAGTTCGCAGAAAAAAACATTGGTATTAGATTTTTTAAAATTTGAATTATGTAAAAAAAATATTGACATGCACATTTTTTTAAAAACGTGAACTTTCATGCAAAAGTACACAGTAAAAAGAAAATTATGTTTTCAAGAAAATAATTTACTTATATAATAGTATTATTAGACAGAATAAATATAACAATACCCGATTGCTGTGAGGATTTTCTGCTTCTTGCCAACCTCCACTAGCTGGGAGTAAAAAAAAAAACATTATGAAAAACACAAATATAACTATTGTACTTTGTACATAATTATCTATACTATCATAAAGAGAGAGAGCGAATTTTTGTATGGTTATATGTTTGAGGTCATCTCCGGCACCAATGCAATTATTTAAAAAATTCTTTGAATACATGAAAGGTGCATTCTCACCGAGTGACATAGGCAATAAATTATGCACATATGTATTTATACTAATTTTTTAAACCAATAGTTTGTCTTTGCTACAGGTTTATGTTTCGAACTGTTTTATTCTTATAAAAGTAAAAACAGACACTGATTGTACTGCATTTGCAATAAAAAGAATGGCAGAAGGTTCTCTTCGAGCTGAATGCTGAGGGGTGGAAACATGTGAGAGTGAAAAAAAATCACGATGTCAGCATAAGAACTGCTAAAAGCTTTACATGTATTTGAGGTTGCAGAGGATAAGGTGTACAGCATTCTATTTACTTTGGACATTGCAAAACATTTAGAGCCACCGAATGTTGATGCTTCAAAATTTATCCAAATGAATTATAACTGAGATTGATGCACCAGGCAAATTAGTTTTTGAATTCAAGTAGTGCAGATAGACAATATTAATCCGTGTTTCTAAACGCTGTAATTTTGCATGGGTTTGGGGCTATCCTTTACGGTTTTTCATACATACTAAAATCAAAATGAAAAATATCTGCTAAGGAATACACTTAAGTATATTTAGCTGAGAAAATTCTCAACTCAAAGAGTAATTGCACATAGTAATGTATATTTAAAGTTAAGAGTTAAAACAATGATGAACAAAGAACATTCAATAGAAAAGAAATTGAAAAAGATGAAAATAAGAAACAAAAATTATTGGAGAAATATTCATGATGACCCCACTTAAGCATTTAAAAGAATATAATTAAATAATATAGCTTACAAATCTATCATCAGAAAATATCAGAAAGAAATTGCCAAAAAAAAAAAAGTAGAGGCATGTGAAAAAAGCAATTTTTCGGAAGAAAATGAGTAAAAGAGGTTGAAATTCATCCCAGGGTTGAAAATGACTCACTTCTAAGTGAGAATATACAATATTAATCCTACTAGTCAATCGGAATTCTGAACGCGTGCAGATATACTTCAGTCCTGATTAAAGTCGTCTCCTTTTAGGAGCCCTTTACAATCTTGGTATCTTAAGAATTATAAGAGTTTGTTTATGTGTTAGTGGTAAGCATTACTAGTCTTTTATTACAAGTAAGTAACAGAAAAATACCTAGAGAAGAACATCTCATCAAAATATATGAGTTAGGAAATGCTCTTCAAGTGATTTAATCCTCAATGTATATCTTGAAACCAAGGCTCTTTGTCGAAAAAAATTACACGTGGATGTGTGAGAGGACAACAGTTAACGGTGTGCATCATCCATTCTGTTATTTGTATTCTGTATTATGTTATTTGTATTCCGTATTTTGTAACTGTTTTCTAAATTCTCTATTCTGTTACTTTGGAATTAAATAAAAAAGGTTGCAACTTCCCGAGGGTCCCTAATCTGGGTAAGTCACTACTGTGATAGGAACAGGGGACCCTCGGGTGTGATGTAATGTGATTCATCCATGTGAATTCCTAAATTCCCTCAACTCCTCCGGATTTCTCCTCATTCTTTTAAAATTCAAGGCGATGTGCAAATAATTTTATAGCGCAACTTTAATTTGCCTAATCTATGTAGTGGATAAAATCACTATGGAAAATATGATTTAGAGTATTGTTCTTACATCATCAGCAGATCAGTTGGCCCATATTCCTTGCATCCCCATGGTCCCTTCACACCGTATTTAGTCACTTATAAATCCATCTCGTTTATAAGTCGACCCCCCCTACTTTTAGGAGAAAAATCAAAAACCTGCATATAAGTCGAGTCCCTATTTTTGGAAAAAAATTAGAGTGTTTTGCCGCTAATTTTAAATTTAAACATTATAAAAAGGAGGAAAATGTAATGAACATGTTTATGTTAAAAAACGCTTGATTTTTATTCTTTTGTACCAAAAGGGTTCACTTTTGCAATCGCAATTTTTGTAAAAGGTTCGATTTTGCTGGTACAATTTTTTTTACTGGATGCTTTTATTTTGATTTTATATCAATGAAATTTTATGCTGTAGTCATATTATATTATTTTTTAAAAAAAATTGCGACTGCCTGGAAATTTGCGAATACGTCGATCCCGGTACTTTTCTCGTAGTCGTCCGTCTACTGAAATTATTTATTCTTTATTTCACAGTCAGACTATGTAAAATTATAGCAGAATGTTTAAGTATTTATTTCTTTAGCATCTGCTGAAAAGAGGTGGAATAAAATCAGGAAAATGTTCATGTTTTTGAGTGTTTTTTTCTTTGAAAAAAATCAGGGAAAATTTTCAGAAATTCTAACCCGCGTATAAGTTGACACGCATTTAATTATATGATCTATGATCAATTTTTAACAAAATTATATGTAAAGTTTTAATAAAATATTAAAAACTTAATTTTTTAAAAATTAAAAACCAAAAAGTCCCAGAAAATTCACCACACAAAAGTCTTTGTACACTTAAAAAAATATCTATATATTATTGAATATTCTAACTTTTTATTAAGTTATTATTTAGTAGAATATCATTCAACATCCAAAACAGCTTTTGAACACCTGCGAATAGATTTCAATTTTTTTTGAGCAATTTCTGAATAAGTATTCAACCAGACTTCAAGGCTTACTGTTTCTAGCGCTCTTTTCGTTTCAAAGCTATATTTTCGTAATCTAGCCTCTAGGTATATCTATATATGTTACATCAAGTTCAAATCTGGAGATTGAGCGGATATTTTCTAAGCTTTAGGAGAATTTTCGAGGCACTAGAGGCAAAAGTGGAAAAACCGTGTTCATCTTATCGTTATCTCGATAAGGTACACAGTTGTTTCCGATAACCAAATTTTTTGCTAAGAAATTAAAATTGTTTTTAAAATATTTAAATGAACAGCACACAAGAACACTTTCACCTGATTAACTGATCAATTAAGTTCTTAAGATTAAGTTCCTCATTTTTCTTTTACTTATAATTATTTTACAATTCAACCAAAAATGTTGAATTTCTTTTCATCTGTAGGTAAAACATTATTCCAAAATGTTTTGAGCTTATTTATTATTGATTTTGACACGAAAAGAATAAGCTTTCTGTTTTTTGCACCAACAAGAAAATTTCTGCAGGAAGAGGTCCCATTTAATCCAGCTAATCAGAAAACTTGGAGAACAATTTTTGGTGACAATTAAGTGCAAAAATTTTTCATTAAATTCTGCAGAAACTTTTACAGTACTCAAATGTTTATTTTTCATAAATTTTTTTAACTGTAAATCTCCGATCATGCTTTGTTAACTTTGCCAGTTGACCTTTTCTTACCTTGTTTGCGATCCAATTCTTTTCTTCAAAGCATTTTATCAAGCACTTTACTATTGATGTAATAAATTAGCTAATTTAGAGACATTTCAAACCAATTTACTGCTACTGTGGGGGGAAAAATCAAATTTCGAATGTTGTTTGTTGTTTTTTTATGAATACCAGCCATTTTAAAGTAATAAGCAGAATATTAGGGAATAAATAAACAAAAAATAATGTCAAATGACTTTTAAGGGTCAACACAATGCAAAAATAGTACAAATACAAAATATGATAATTTTAATCATGAATTTATTCAAAAATATTTGAGTGTACAATGACTTTTGTGGCGCGTTATCTCCGTCTCTTTGTTTTTTGACCCATTTAAAAAAAAAGATCTGTCAATATTTTAGAAAAACTACTGGGTTTTATTCAGGAATGACATAGGAATGATGTGAAAAAATATTGGACTTTATATTCGAATTTAGTTTTATGTTATTTTGGTTTTACTACAAAATTTCAAAGTGTACAAACACTTTTGGGGGGCCACTGCAGCTTTTTTTTAAAACCCAAACAAGGTCGGGACTGGCCGCTAGTTACATTATGAAAACAAGGTAAGTCAAAAATAGAATTTTTTGAAAACGTAACACAATATGCAAAAAATACAACAAATATACAATTATTTAGAAAAAAAAAAACAACAACAATTATTTTGATAAATATAACAATTTATGCTTAAATTTAATAAAATAAGCACTGAATTTAGTAATTTTAAATGAAATATTTAAAAGAAAAATTAAATTCTAGTACTTTTTTTCTTTACTAGCATAGATGATGAAAACAGTAAAAATTATACAACTGACACAATCCAGCATATTCTGATTTATGACATCTTACTTGGTATTTTTAGAACTAACCTTTACATTAACTTTTAAAAATGTCTATAATTTTCGTTTTCGGCATTGAAGTTTGCTTGGGAAGATCAGTAAACACAAAATGGAAAAGTGTTGAAATATTCAAACAATACTTATCGTTTTTATACGTCCTTCTGCGCGAAAGTTTTTATATTTTGACGGATTAGCTTGTTTTGAGATGTGCAGAGTCCATTTTGACCTTTTTTGGAAAATGTCTGTTTGCATTTCAGTCTATATGCATGAGCAGATTTTTATGGATGCTCCAGTGCAAAATCTACTGCATGAAATCAAACGAGTTTGATACATACATGTGCTCCTATGTGAATTGGTGCCCATTAGTTTTCACGGCCAATTCCCCAAAAGGGGGTGGAGCGATCCAACGTTTTTTCTGTCATGCATGACCTCAGGAAATAACGGGAGGAATCACACAAAAATTGGTCCATATATAAACCTTAGAGGATACAGATGCTGATTCCATTTTGGTGCCTATGTCTCAAAAGAGGGTTGTGCAATCGAACATATTTTCTCGTCAGTTGTGACTACTATATGTCAAGAAGTAATGAACAAATTAAAACAAAAAATGGTCCACAGGTTTCAATGGGTGCAAAAGTTACCTAATATTGACGTCATTAACTCTAAGAGGGTTGGTGCAATCAAAAATTCCCTTTTGCTCATTACGACAGCTACATCTCAATAAGTAATGCTAGGATTTAGAGGAAATTTGGAATAAAAGTAAATCAATCCGAAAACAAGTGTTGATTGAATTTTGGTTTTACTCACTCCAAAAGATGCTGATTTCAATCATCTTTTACATGAGTTGCTCAGCTTTTCAACTTAATTAAATCACCAATGTGAAAGATAAATCACATGAAAATGTTTTCATACTGTGACATGAACCTCTCTTCTTAACAACATCAAAGATCGCCTAAAAGCTTCGTATTTAGGTTTTCGATTTTGAAAAATTTTCAGCGGAGAGTCTCAGTACACCCCTACCCTAACATCATCAAAGAGTGTCAACAAATTGAGTGTTTGGAACATCAATTTCAAAGCATTAGGAGGGAGAAGCAAATTGATTCGAAAAAATCAATTGAGGACAGACTGAGAGATCTATTACCTGCTCCTAACGTCAGCAAAGATGGTCAACAATTGTATTTTTTAGGTATCAATTTCAAAAAATTTACAAGCTCTCCAAATTTTTTCTTCTTTTAACATCACTCCCCCCCCCCCCGAAAGGTAATCTAAAACTGCTTCAGAGCTGCAGTTTCGAAAATTATCTGGAGAAAACTATTGGATCCCTTGTTTCTATGTCCTCATATATTCAAGTAATGATTAAACTTCTTTAAACCAGAAGATTTATCAGCTTTTTCTCTCTCTTTCTCTATATATATATATCGAGAGCGAGATGGAGTTGACTATTGAAGAATCAACACTAAGTCCCCCATGTGGGAAAAATAATTTCATTTTTACAGTACAACCCCCCCCCCCCCCCCCACCCAAAAAAAAAAAAAAAAAAAGCTTAATTCAGGTAACGGAAATTCAGATAACGGCACTAGTTTTAAGGACGAGCAAGATAATTTGCAAAACGGAAAATGTAGTGTAAATGTCTCACCTGTTGGTTGGTCAGGAATTCCAACATCTCTAGAAATCCAACGACAGAATCCACAAACTAAGTAATACACACCTTTTTAGGAATAGTTTTTGTAGAATCTTCTGGATTAGGTACTTGTATACTTGTTGCACGAGTTGATAATGTATGCATACAACTTGGGCAGTCAAAACAATTTGAACACCTAAACACGAGAGTAGCATTTTAACTTTAGGTTGCCACCTTAAATGGGGAT